>NC_030682.2:125402128-125742848 GCF_000004195.4 Xenopus tropicalis
CATTGCTAAAAATGCTGCCATGCACCCACCTAATGGTAGACATGAGAACAGCACCAAAGAAGGAGAACCCGTGTTTCGCAAATATGCGACCTGGGTATATCGAGTAGGAGAAACTATAGGTTATCTGAAAGTAGTTCTTTTTTTTAGTGCCCAGCTATTTAAGGGGAACGGTCATAGGAATCCATATACACATTCTGACTCTCCCCAAGCTCTCAGAATTAATTGACCTTGCTTTTCAGGTGCTACCAAACTACCTAAATAAGCAATACCTGAGAAATATGTAGTTACCTTTGTATACATGTTTGTAATACTAAAATCTACAAGTAGAATAGATACTGGTATATATAGATATATAGTGTATGGATAGGTTGGTAAGGGTGTGTGTATAAATATATATGCACTGGGGTTTGTTTGGAGGGGTTGAACTTGATGGACTTTGGTCAACCCAACTTAATATAATTAATTTCCAACACTGTAGGTTACAAACCCTGGAAAATTAGATTAAACATTTTCATTCTTAATGTTCCTAAAAACTACTTCATTCTGTACCATATTAATTAAGTTGGTGGTCAGATTTGATGCCTCTCCCCTTAAGAACAGCATTTCTGGGGCAGTGAAGCCGCGCTGGGACATTCCGACAGTTCCCTTTGTAAAATCTAAATCGGTTTATTGATATTTATTGGTATGAGAGTGTGGCTCACTACTCTTTAAATCCCCCGTTAAATGATACACCAAATCAACTTAAAAATAGATGTACTTGCTGCATGATCTGATTAACCAGGCACCGTGTTTGTATAACACATAACAGGCTAAAACTGTGAATTTTAATTAAATAAGGCTTATAGTGGCCATAAGCTTAGACATGTTCTCAAGCCCAGGAAAGTAAGCTTATTTATTGTGTAGTGAGGTGCAAATGAAATCATCATTATACTGCATATTAAATCCAAGTAAGAATATAAATGGAATTTCTCCAGAAATAATTTTTTAAAAGATCTTGTTGAATATGTGAAACTTCTAATGGTCAATTACATATTCAATTATATTGTATGACCTGTATACTTGTAAGTAGTAGTGACTTCTGTCCCAGTGGTTGTCAAACTTTTTCAGGTCAAGCCCCTTAAATGTTTAATCTTTTGTCATCCACCCCATCCTTAATAATAGAAAATATCAGAGTGCACACCTTACCAAAACATCAATAATGGTTGAGGTGCAGTACACTGAACCTATTTAGCAACTCCAAAATCAATCAAAAAAGCAAAAAAGTGTCTGCACACTTAAAAAGTACAAAGAAAAATATTTTATTAAATACAAAACATAATAAATAAAGCCCACCCCATCCTTAGCTGATGAAATAGGTACAGACACAGGAAAATATAGGTCCTTCAGCCATAGCTCCAAGAATATCTAGTACAGCAAATACATCACTGCAGGCCTCACCATAACTGACATTCAATGTGAGCTTTCATGTTCAGGTCATTCTTCCTAATTCTCACCCTAACTGGCCCCCCAGTCGTTGCTCCAAGCCAGGGCAGACAGTTTTGGAAGTAGCATCACCGGAGAGAGGTCATCCCATCCCACCATTTATAGATGTATCCAAATGGGGTGGCTCTAGGGTTGCCACCTCTGCCGGCTTCTTTCTCTGGGCAGGGGGCTGGTGGTGACGTCACAGGGGACGGGGAATTGGCGGGTCGTTGTAATCACGGGGTGGGGCTATGACATGGTGATTGGCTATTAGCAAGTCCTGCCCAGTTTTCCTAATTTGGAAAACCGGGCAGACAGTTTTGACCCGGACAGCTCTCGGTGGATGGGGCCCAGCAGAAATCTGATATATACATTATTTACACTGTATGTTTGCCAAACATGGGAATTATATGCCAATAGTATTCACAGATAAACTGATAACATGAAAGAAAGAAAAAATCCAGGACAGCAGCCAGTCTTCCAATAAAAACAGTACTTAGCTCAGCTTAAAAACATTAGAGCCATAATTATTGCCTTAAGCGTTTTGGGTTCCACCAGCCTTAATCATAGTCTGAACCTACAGATAAAAGAAACAATTTATACCCTGCTCTACCCTCTTGTCTTCCAAAAAGCCCTGTGGAAACCTATTTACTAATTTTTGATGTCATTAAAAAAAGCGCCAAAATTCAAATGTTTTCTCTAATGCTAGCTTATTTAAGAAAAAAGCGTGACAGAATATTTCCAAGCATGTTCTTTTGCAGTAAAAGAGTTGTGTGCTGTGGAAAATTACACTATTCCATTCACTTTGAATGAAGCTTAAACTATCTTTAATAAATACTGCCTATTCAGGGTTCTTAATATTCTTAAGTATATTAACATTTATGTTTTTTGCTGTGTTTTTCCTGAATCGTGAAAAAATTTAAGCTCAGATTTTGATAAATCGCCCCTAAATGGGGCTAAAAACTTGAATGTTTTAATGAATTGGGAAAATAAATGAATAAGTAAAGCTGTTAGAGACAATTCCCACTGACTTCTACTGAACCTCGTCAGGTTTTACTTGCCGTTTTTTTTCTGGTAACATTTCTTTAATAAATCTCGACTATTCAAGGTTCAAAAGAATGTTCTCGAATATATACTCTAGTTCACCTTTTTCTACACTTTTCCCCGAATCATAAATCAGCCCCTAAGGCTGATGCCACACGTGGCGTTTTTACGCTGCATATTTTCTCAGCCTAAAAACGCCGCACAAGCCACACAGCCCCTGACTATGGCGTTTTTCAGCCTAGTACTGGTGATGTAGCAAATCCCGTTTCCATGGTGCTAATAGTACGAAATAGTAAAAAACGCCGCGTATTTCAGCTAGGTCTGACAGCTGCCTTTGTGTATACATAGGAATAGCTTGCTGTGCAAATACTGGCGTATTTCGGCCAACGCTTGAAAAATCCATGGTAAGGCGTTTTCTAGCGTATTTACGCATAGTGTGGTTTGCTTTGAGTCTTTTCAAGTTATTTCTATGGTTGATGATATCGTGCGTTTTTCAGCCGTGTGGCATCAGCCTAAATTTCTTCTATTTGCTCCCCTGTGTCAAAGTGCATGATAGAATATACTCTCGCTAATATAGCCAAATAGCTGTCTGTGCTGTACAAAACCTGTTGCCAGATATATTGTGATCCACCAATCTCTATTCATCCCTTTTTCATAAATGCATTATTATATTTGCCGTAGTCAGAATGTTTTTTTCCACATGTGGATGGTTATTTACACTTGCTACTAATAAATGCCTGCTTCTTCTGGTTCGCAAGTAAGGGTTTAAATGCTGTACAAGTATGAGGTCCAATATCTGGAAACCTGTTATCCAGAAAGCTTGGAATTACAGGAAGGGCATCTCCCATAGACTCAATTTTAATCAAATAATTCATAATTTTTTCCTCTGTAATGATAAAACAGTGCCATCAGCAATACAACAATAAGCATGTGATTCTTTTGGCACCAGCGCGCTGGACACAAACTGCTGTGGGGGCCGTAGAATTACCATTATGTGAAGGGAGACTTGTTTGTCCTTGTGTGCAGAACCCATTGCTGTCCCTGCTTACTTGGTGGAAGATAATTGTGATTTCATTTTAAATCCACGTAAAGTGTAAACCATAAATTATTAATAGAGGGTTTTTTTTACCAGCTGCACAGTAGTTGGGGCATGATAATTAGTTTCCTTTTTCTGTATTCCCATGGTTCTCGTGCTCGTGGAACTGTTCAGTGGGAAGTGCAAACGTTCAGCTCAGGCAGTCACCCTAATGTTATTTCCTTCTGAGATTATCTGCAGTCTCAGGCAGGAAGCCTTATACATTGTTTGGCAAGGGAGTCTGCTCTGCTTGTCTTCATTCTGCTCATCTAATACGCGATCCCAACACAGATACTCCTTAACTGTCACATGCAAGTGAACTACAATGTATTTTAGAATTTTCTGTAGAAAGTGGGTCAGACTGGGGCTGATTTGGTAGAAACTGGGTCAAACACAAGCAAAGAAAACTGACTTATAAGGCACCACTAGGCCCCTCTCTGGTTCTATAAAAAGAGGCAAAGCAGAATTGACTTATAAGGAACAATTTGGCCCCTATAGCCTCATCTGATTGAGTTAGAGAACGTTGCTCTGCTGATCAGTTTCTTGCAAACCCCAGGTTTGGTAATCTAATTAGGTTTTAGCTTTTTCCCACCAGGTCCAGAGACATAATGTCCCTTTGCTCCTAGTACCTCACCTTCTTACTAGGAAATCCCTGAACACACTCTGGTGCTTAACCAACTTATTAATAGGTGATTATGGAAATGGTTTGCAGTCGACACCTTTTACCTGGGACTTGGCTCACAATTCTTTGAAATCCAATGTATGTTGTTGTGACATTTTGGAGGAAGAATCCATAGCCAGAAGTCACCACGCTGAAATCTGCTAGAGGACTGTGTGCAAGCAAGGGCCGGTCTGTGCTTTCAATCTGATCTCAGTACAAGGAGATTAATTGTGAGGATAATTAAGACAGACAGGGTGGATAAGCCTGGCAGAGATGGCAAGACAAATAGCTCAGAGGCTGAATTTGTTTACTTTATAATATCTTTAGCTAATATCCAGTTCTCCCCACGGCATCCTCAAGGGTCTCAAGTCTGATGTGGCTAATGTCATTCTTCATATAACCTTTAATCACATTCAATATTCTAATGTAATATTTTTTTAATTAAATTAAGAATTGGTTCTGGTAAGATGGGAAAACTCTGTATTATTTGTTAAATGCTTTGCACTCTGTCCTAAATGTAAAATTGGACACAAGGCAGGGGGCACCTTGCTATTAGGCAACGGGTGCCCCCTGCTATTATCTGTGGGTTCTGGCAAATGCCAGAGGGACTGCTGTAGGATGCCATAGACAGTCACTATTTATTGGGCTGGTGGGGGCTGTCTGGGCCCTTTGTATTTGAAATACCAGGGCCTATTTTGGGTCTCAGCCAACCTACACAAGAAGTAACTGCATGGGTCCCTAGTGCCTTGCATCCCTAAAGCTCCCCATCACGTGTCTTCAGAAGCCACAAGGAAAAGCATAAGATGATGAGCAAGGGTAAGAAAGGAAAGTAAGTAACCCCTTTTTATTAACCCTTTACATGGGGCTGGTCTGCAGGGAAGGACAGCTTTGACCACTCCAGATGTTTTTGAACATGCATCTATAATTTGTGTTGCTTGAGGAAAGCTCGGAGATGTTGATGTGCCGCACTGAAGGGTGTCTGTTCTTGGGCTAAAATGGCTTGCAAACATAACAATGAGGGATATTTTAAAAGTGAGTCAAGTATACATGTAATCATCATTTAGTAATTCTGTTTAAGGGCTTTGCCACACATGGCATTTTGTCTGCCCCAGTGCTTTTAGAGAGAACCAGCCAGTGGCACAACTGTAACCCCAGGCAAACATGTGTTGTGCCCCCCCCAGGCAATGTGTTTGTGCTTCTCTAAGGGAAACAGTGACAAACAGAGCATTTCGGCTGGTACTTCCTTTATGCATATGTTTAACCCTTGTGGAAGGCTAGGGCCCCAAGCATAGCACCTGGTACCACAAAAGGTATCTATTTGGGGGTTTGAGCTCGACACTCCTGTATTGTAATGAAGTATTGCTCCTCAGGGACAGAACTCAGCAGAAATATGTGTAAGAATGGAAAAGCTATAAATAACTGCCCCAAATGCTAACGGAATTCTAGCATACATACATTTTTGTGACTTTCCGGCTGCGAGTTAGGGCTATTGATAGACTGGCTCTGACCCTCCACTCTTGCTATAAATGTCACAATTGCCTCATGTGACCCTGATCTTTATACTTAATTAAGCAAATTGATTAACTCATCACACTTACATGTAGAATAACCTCCCCTCCCTTGGTGTGAGTTTTGTGACTGGCTTGCCCTTTGCTTTGGGTGCCACCATAGGCAGTGTGGTTCAGCTGTGACCTTGTGCCATGCAGCAGCAGCCTTAGCCTGTGACACAGGTAGTGCTTTCACTGTGAGATATATCTATACGTTCTCATTCTAAGACAGATTGGAGGGTTGTTTATGCTGCACATATGATGGGGGCTGTGGAGGAAACCTGTATACCTGCCCAGTGACCCATTGCTTTGGTATATGCTGTATTTATGTGAATGCTTGCAGTGACAGAGGGACACAACAGAGGGAAAAGTAAATCTGTATACTCTAAGGGGTTGATTTACTAATCCCGAATGGGAAAAAATCTGATTGGAAACGAACATTTTGCGACTTTTTCGTATTTTTTGTGATTTTTTTCGTTGTCGCGACTTTTTCGTGAATTGTCACGACTTTTTCGTGAATTGTCACGACTTTTTCGTAGCTGTTACGACTTGCGCAAATTGACGCAACATTTTCGTAGCCGTTACGACTTGCGCGAATTGTCGCAACTTTTTCGTATTGAGCACTAGTAAACGGCGGGCAAACCTTTCCGATTTTTTCACGATGGCTACGAAAAGTCACGTCAATTTACGAAAAAGTCGCGACGGCGACAAAAAATCGCAAAATACCGATCATTACAAAAAAAACGCATTCGGACACTTTCGATCTGTTCATGGATTAGTAAATTGGCCCCTAAGAGTGAAGATGCACAGAACTACTTAGTAGCAGCTACTTGTCACAGCTACTAAGAGCCAGAAAATACCCTGCCATAGATAATATTGAGAGTTGCCTCTGCTAAAATACTGACAATTATCAGTAACTGATCAGCATTGTCTATTTTAGTAAACATGGAAAGTAGCTGCTACTAGTAGCTTAGTGTGTCTTAACCCTAACACAATTATCTATTAATTTTCAAGTTTGTGAATTTGAGTTTGTTTTCCTAAATCGTATAAACTCGCCTATCAAATGCCCACTTATTTATTTGTAAGGAAAACTCATTCAAATAAAAAACTGAAATACCTCAATTTTTTTGACTTCACAAACTTGAAAAGCTCTTGAAAAATTTGAGTTTGCAAATACAACTTTGCCCAAGACTACTCTCATTAACTTCTATAGAAACTCGCAAGGTTTTAGAATTTCTACATTTGAGTTTTCAGGTTTTTGCACTTAAATACCATACATTTGAGTTTTTTAGCCCCTAGGGCAGACCAACCACCCCCCTGCTATAACTGGGCATATCAGGCATCAATGGCCACTCCTTTCCCCACTTTAGAACCATGGGTGGGAACGAGAAAAGCTGTCTTCTACCTCTGCTGTCCATATAAAATGGCTTCCTTTCACTCCTATTAGTAACCTTTCTTTCCCCTCATACTGCTACACGTACCTCCTATACTACGCTTCCTGTAACCCACCATTTTAGGGCCCAATTCATTCCCTAATCATGTCCCTGCCTCTCCACTTTTCAGGCTTGTTTTCTAGTGGCCCCTTTCTGAAACCTGTTTATCCATTTTAAACATATTTTAATATTCCTTCCAGTGCGACTTGCCTAGTAATTCCCATAAATCTTGTTTACTTCATTCTTTAATTATATTGTGCCATCACAACAAAGTAGGAAATTAGGACAATTAGGACATTTCAAGAACACCTGAGCCACACACACTAATCATATATATTTTCTTCTAACAGCATAAATTGATTCCATGCGCTTAGCCCTTACAAGAATTAAAACATTTAGGTATCCTCTGCCTTACACTTAATTACACACTTTCCAACTTACTCAGCATTCTGCTTAATTAAAACAACAAACCCATTTATCAGGAGCAAAGACCACGGTTTTACACTGATGGGATAACTGTGCAGGTGTGATTAATTCTCCTTAATAGGCTCATCGAACACCTTCTGTTCAAAGGGACAAATTGATTTCGAACGCTTGATTTTATTAAGCACTCTCTTGGGAGGCAGCCACGAGGAAAACACTGAGTTGTATAGCTATGGCTAAGAATAGAAGGGAACATATCAACACAGAGGTGCATTTAGCCCAGGAAACACCAGACTGCTATGATAACTAGCTAGTTCCACCCTGCTTTCAAAATGCCGCCACCAGAGGGGGCAAAACGTATGGGCATGCAAAGATCAAATGGGTGTCAGGATCATTTAAAGGGATGAATAGTGAGCAAAATACAGTATATAAATATAAAGTATATACCTTTCCAGCAGGATGAATCATGTGGTGGTCTGGAGTGGCAGCTGATGCCAGCCCATGTATTACATGTCCTGCCTTCATTGAGCCTTGTATTTTCTCCTCCCCAAAGTACATGTTTGGCAAACGCTCCTACAGCTACAATAGATAGCAAGAAAGTTGGTCGTCTGCCAGAATTATCCATCAGTGTATTGATTCACCTGTACTGCAGGCAGAATATTGTAGCATGCATTGATGGATATGAATAACCTGTAGAATAAATAAATCTGTTGCTCTCTGCACAATCATATATTAGGAGTTCATCCTTACCTGTGGATTAACAAAGTTTTTGGCAACCCTGCTTACTGCTAATGGTGCTTACTATTGTGCCGTCTTCGAGGAAAACTTGTCTGTGAGGCTGTGAAGGTCTGTACATGAAACATACATTTCCATCAAACTGCATAGATCTTCTAGTCTGCCCTACTGCAACACAGAACCCCAACCCCAACAATGTTCCAACATCTAGTCATCCACTCCAGGCCTTTTTTCATGTTATGCACCAATGTTTTCATTAAAAAAACCATGATTTATTTTGCAACAAAACTGCAACAAATCCGAAAGAAAAAATACGCCATCTAAAAGCTGTCGAGATCACGTAAAAATCAATGGCAAGTGTTATTTTGAGGTTTTCTGGGGTTTGTTGACACTTGCATTTGTGCGGCAATTCGAAAAATTGCCGCACAAATTTGTGTTTTTTCCTGCATCTATTTACGTTCATGCTTTTTCAATTCAGATCTTTTAATAAACTATTAGACATTCTTGGTTTAATGGAAATGAGTCTAGTCGTGGTTTCCAAAAACTCTAAAACCATGAAAATCAGAATGTTGATAATTCTGCCCCTAAGTGTGAAGAGAAATTCAGGCCTGATAAACCACGACTGGATCCCTCGTGACATGGGGTTGGTTGACAGCACAGCAGTGCTGAGGGGTAAGGGTTGGGATATAGCCCAACATGTAGGCACTAGTATGTAATGAGGAAAGTTACATTTCATGGTCAACATAAGTTTCTTTGCCTTGTAGAAGGCTTGCACACCTATGGGTCTGGGGCACCATCTGCACCATCTGCACCAGGACCACTATAAAAAAAAAGCTGATTTGCTGATTGGGAAACTCCTGTGTTCTCCCTTGTCTGTGCAGGATTCAGGGCGATTTTGCACCCGGGTCATGATATATATAAGATGATCCTCGTAATACAATACCTGGACTACGTGGTTTTTGGAGCATATTATTCGACTGAGCTATGTGTTTTCTTAAGAAATTGCAGCATAAGTTTCTCCCTTACATTATACCTATTTACATTCAATATTGTATCTGCAGATAAAGAAATGGATGGCTCCATTTCACCAGACCGCAATGTATTTATGAAGCACTTTACTTGCTTTGCAGGCCTTACCAGCCACCTCCTTAATGATTTTTTTATGATTTTTCTGCCCAACATATAGTTACTTAAAATAACACTGACCACATCCACATAATTGCTGCTAAAGCTACAGATAACCTTTATACATCCATTAGTTTAAAATAAATGTGTAAAGAATTCTTCATCAAATGTGATTCATGTATGCGAGTATAAACGATAGGGCAAAGTATGTGTCCACCTGCCTGCCCAGCATCTTGTTCCCATATCATGGGTAGTAATATGAAACGGATCCCATCTTTGCTGCTATAACAGAATCTACTCTTCTAGCAAGTTTATATCAAACGTTTTAAAACAGATATGTCTGTCCTTTCTAACCGGATAGCTCCAAACTTCAGATACACTATAAATCAGTTCTGTAGCTACAAACGTTCCTTTTCCAGTATATACAGTATATTAGGTGTAATATACAATACATTAATATTGGCAGCATTACTGGCAAGCAATATACTAACCAATGCCATTTGTTATTTAATTCCCTATCTTTATTCATCTAAATTCCATAGACATATATCAGTTATATACATTAACAAGTTAAACACGGAGGCTTCCTGACAAACTGGAGCTTATTCAGCCTCCTTTCCAAAGATAATGATGCCGCTCTGTTCATATGACTCCATGTCACAGACGGAGCAGCAGCACTTACATACAGAGGTCACATCTTCATCTCTGGAAATAAATCTTCTTAATATGTCAAGGAATGTGAGCTTATAAAATTCAATGGCTTTCCTGAAACCCAATCCAGTGACTGACAGAGGCTTCTCCCTTTATTAGAAAAGAACCAGACTAAGGAATCCTAATTCCCAAGGGCAGAAGTGCTGGAATGTTAAACATTTCTATTACTTGGATGAAATCAATAACCTGCTGGAAAAACGTGATGGCGGTATAGAAAAACCCTCATGTCTGTATGGCAGCACCATAGGTCAGGGGATCACTGGCAGACTGGAAGGAACACTAATTGATCAGAAGAGGACTTAAGCTATATGAGAACAATCAATTTACTGATATATCATAAAGAAAACAGAGCAGAAATCAAATTGCCCCTTTCAAAGAAACCCCCTGTGTAATAAACCAACCCTTCTCTGTAAACCTGAGACACAGACAGCAGCTGGAGAAGGGAGGAGTTTTACTATGCAGAGAACTCAGTGGGGGTCATCTATCAACAGTGGGCAAATTTGCCCATGGGCAGTAACCCATGACAACCAATCAAATGGTTACACTCATTGTTCTTCCTGCAGCTGGCTGAAAAAAGGTAATCAGTGATTGGTTGCTATGGGTTACTGCCCATGGGCAAATTTGCCCACTGTTGATAAATGAGCCCTAGTATGTCTTATTTTGTATATATCAGGCTGGTATAATAAAACAAAATGTACAATTCTGCTATACCTTTGTATCACTTTTCATATTTGGGGGATATTTACCCCTTACAGATTAAAAATCTAGCACAAGATGCAGAGGACAGTGCTATCATACGTACTTAATGCCTGCCATCTTCTGTACCTGGAGACCCATATGCCTTCCACCTCCTGCCCCCTCGGGAAAGAATAATGGTGAGCAAAGAGCTGTGCATCACAGTGAATGTGGCTCTGCTTGCAGAGGGAGCAGGAAAGGGGAGGCAGGTGGGTGCCCCCTGGTACAGAAGATGCTGGGGAACCCTGTACTAACACTTGCCTGAAGATGCTGGGGAACCCTGTACTAACACTTGCCTGAAGATGCTGGGGAACCCTGTACTAACACTTGCCTGAAAATGCTGGGGAACCCTGTACTAACACTTGCCTGAAGATGCTGGGGAACCCTGTACTAACACTTGCCTGAAGATGCTGGGGAACCCTGTACTAACACTTGCCTGAAGATGCTGGGGAACCCTGTTCTAACACTTGCCTGAAGATGCTGGGGAACCCTGTACTAACACTTGCCTGAAGATGCTGGGGAACCCTGTTCTAACACTTGCCTATCTGAACTCTGGGAATCTAAATAGCTACTTTGGGAGAACCAAATATGGAGATACTGCACTTTAAACTATAACACAACAGGAGAGCGATGGCACCTTCATAGAAGCTATATTTTATTTTCCACATCATTCAGTCCTACAATATCACAGCTTTTCTAAAAAGGTATTTCCATGGTGGTCAATACATAATTTAGAGGGATATATAGTGAATACACACAATACCTAGTACATGGTCTAATGCTATAGGTGCAAATTAGTACCTGCTTTGGAAAATCATGGACAGTTTTGCATGAATGGTACCACTTGCAGTGTGTAAATGCACTTGGAATCAATGCAATTGAGCATGTGATTCCCTAGGTGCCAAAGGAACCCTGGCAGTGAAATCTTCCCAAGAACTGGTTCCTGGGCTTCCTTGCCTCAATAGCACTTGCATTGGCATCCATTCCCTTTATCTTCAGAAAGGCAGGCTGACTCTCAGCTGAATGTCAATGCACCGACATGTACTCATGCAACTGATGGTAACTTTTCTTTTGTCTAATATACACAGTTGGATTAAAAATGTAAAATACCTCCCTTATACATAATAACGGCATAAACCCAGAGGATACATAGTTACATAGTTACATAGTTAGTTACATAGTTACATAGGGTTGAAAAAAGACCAGAATCCATCAAGTTCAACCCATCCAAGTAAACCCAGCACACACAACCCACACCTACCAATCTATACACTCACATACATAAACTATAAATACACCCACTAATACTAACTGTAGATATTAGTATCACAATAGCCTTGGATATTCTGATACATATAGAGGGAAAAGTGCTTGGTACATGCAGAGATGCAGGACTGGGATTCAAAATAGTCTCTGGCATTTTAAGTACAGAGGCCCAAACAGCTCCCCCACCAGCCCAATAAATAGTGACTGTCTATGGCATCTTACAGCAGCCCCTCTGGCATTTGCCAGAATCCACATATCATTAGTCCGGGCCTGACGAGATGATATTATATCAGTTCCGGCTTTCCTACTGCCCATTGCACTTGACTGTTCCTGCAATCGATACTTATATATGATCTTGTTACTCAAAGTGCCATAGTGCTCAGAGGATAATACAATTAACTCTTGTGCATCCGCACTGTAATGTGCCTCTAGCAGCATCTTGCAGGGGTGCCAAGTGGGCCTGGCTAAGTCCAGAATGTCATTCCATTCGCTGGCATTGCCACTTATTCATGCGTGGCACATAAGATCAAGAGCTGCTCCCGAGGAATTCCCAGAGCCTCCCACAAGTGCAACCCCTTAGTTCTATCACTATTATACTCACATTGCTAATAAGAAACAGAGGAGCCATTCACTTGAACAGAACACATCTTTATCGGTCCAGTCTAGGTGCATGCAAAGATAGGTGAAAAGATTTGTCAGATATTTTCAATTCTAAGATTCTGAATGCATCCCTATGGCCCAGTGGCGTCAGACATATTGACTTCAAGCTCTTTGACATCCAAAATGAGTGCATGGCAGGGTTGTAAACATATGAAAACTTTTGTATATCTATATAATTTAATGTTTTCCCTTAATAAATTCATGTTTAATTGTACTTGTAATTTCCTATTTGTTACATTATCATCCAGTCATTTCACTTTTTTATTCTGACAGCTAATTTTTCTGGTGACACTAATGGAGATGTCGATACTAGCGGCCCTTCTATCAGTGAGGCTCACACTGCATCTGGATGGATAATCTAATCCTTGCCCCCGGAGGAACTGTAATTGGTTTATATTCTAAGGATCATTATGAATCATTATTCCCCGGGTATGAGAGCGGCTCCAACATACCTGTCCTTTCCATTTTATTCCTCTGCAATCAATGTCCATTTGTTTTAATGTAAGGAAAAAAATACAACCAAGAGGAACCATCATGTCCTTATTTTCCTATATGAAAGCCTGAAATAAATATCTTCCCTAGACACCAATAGCACAGGGCCTCTAATGGGCAGAAAGCTTAGAAGAGAATGTTACAATAATTTGTTTGAGTTGAATTTCCTTTAATGGAAGCACAGTAAATATTTGTCCTAGTGAGACAATAGCAGCTTTCCTATGAGAGCTATATGGCAGCGCCGTTAGTCTCCAGGGTTTGTATAAAGCCCCTTTAGATGAAACTTCCCTCCAGAGTAAAGGACAATGCTGTCATCAAGTGTTATGTCCTCAGCTTCCTCTGAGTATTCACTGTATGTTTTACAGTTTTTAGTAACGGATCATTCGTGTGACTTCTGTTTTTGTAGCAAGAATGGGGAGGAAGGGTGAGTGTCCTGGGTTCTGGGCTGGGGGAATATGCATACAATACTCCCTCTGTCCTATCCAGTGCAAGTCAGTGCATTAGCATTCTGCCAGCCATCGCAGGATTCTTACATCAGATGTAACAGGCGCTATTGTTTTTCTTCATCCCACTCTCTTCATGTTACCTGATAGATATGTTGTCCTTGCACCCCATCTAGTGGCTGAAATCAGGTAACACACTCACCTATAGGTGCCACATAGAAGGAAATTACAATTTGGAAAAAACAAAAACTTTTTTGGTTTATGATTTTTACCGCTTTTAATGCGCTGATAAGTAGCTTGTACCAACTTTGTTTGCCCATATACTTGGTTTTACAGAATATATATATATATTTTTTTTTTCTTATCATATATATGTATATACTTATCTTACTATTCAGTCCCTCTCCTATTCATATTTCTATTCATCTAACCCACTGCCTAGTTACTAAGGTAAACAAGACCCTAGCAACCAGATAGCTGTTGAAATTCCAAACTGGAAAGCTGCTGAACAAAAAGCTTAATAACTGAAAAACCACAAAAAGTAAAAAATGAAGTGAACTGCAAATTGCCTCAGAGTATCAGTGTCTACATTATATTAAAAGTTAATTTAAAGGTGAACAACCCATTTAAGGGGATGCTGCAGCCTTACTATTAACAGCAGGTTTAAAGATTTTAAAAAGGCTGTTCACTGATTACATTTTTGTGAGGGGTTTACCTGTCCTTTAATGGTCGTTCAAGAAGCACTGGCATCCAGGGTCATCATAAATGATGCCTGATATCTTGACTACGGTTGTAGATACAGGGCTCTCAATAATGTGCAAGTTGGGTTTTTGGGTTTCAGGATGCCTGCATGCTTCCACAACCTGCCCCTCATGTATACAGTCCTGAGCTGTATTTATGCATAAAGCCTTGCACCTGTGAGTGATATATCACCCTTTTGGTGTCTGATTTACTAACATAGCACCTGTGTTAGTCAATCAGCCCCTTGATCTGAAAACCTTATACCTATACATAGTTACATAGATATTTTGAGTTGAAAAAAGTCAAATGTGCTTCAAGTTCAACCTCACCAAATGCCCCCCCCCCATTATATATATATATATATATATAGTGGTTTAATTAATCCAACTATTCAGTTCCTCACAGGAACTTTCATCAGGGTGTTCCTGTGAGGAACTGAAACGTCGGATTAATAAACCACCATGTAAGGATATTTTGTGCTGGCTATCTCTGTATGTACATTTGTATATTTTACTGCTACAGCACTGAGGCGTCAACCTTTTCTGTGGAGTGCTATCTATACTGGAACTGTATATATATATATATATATATACACACACATTCAATAGTAATGTTGCTCATCCTACAATTCTAAGGACAAGTTTGGGTGCACAAGACCTGGTTGAACTATATATCTAAACTTTCTCAGCACTCCTAAAATACAAAATGGCACCATAACCTTGTACTTATTGACAGTGAGCCTCATTGTCCAGTTTGCTGGCCAGTTTTCCAGTTCAGTCAGATTGCTCAGCCGAGTAGCAGCTTCCTGCATGGAACGTATAGTAACTACTTTCAATGGGCGCCTCCAGGACATTAATAAACAAATGACACAGACCCCTGTGCTACATACTCAGATTGTAAGCTCTGCGGGGCAGGGACCTCCTTCCTACTGTGTCTCATACCACATGGCACTTATATATATATATATATATATACATATATGTATTTATTGTATTTATTTATTATATCACTTGTCCTCCCTGTGTGTAATTTTGTATTCTGTAAGATTGTACAGCGCTGCGTATCCTTGTGGCACTTTATAAATAAAGTTATACATACATAGATACATACATACAGGACTATACAGGCCTCCCCCCAGCCACTCATATGCACTCTCATAACTGTAATACTTAATGAAAATACCTTTATTCCAGTGTCAGCAGTCCAGGCTGAAGGAGAGACTTACAACACAACAAAGTAAAGAAGTAAAAGAACAAAATACGATCTAGAATCTTAATACAAAGATTTTAAAATACAAATACTTCTGTTCATGCAACACATAACTGGTATATTATTTACTAGTTATGTTTACTGGCATGTTAAACTTCCACATAGATGTATAAAGGTTTAATTAGTTTTATTTATTTATTATTTATTTACACATTTATTTAGTTTTACTTCTGCAGATTCTATGTCTGCTTGATGCAAACCCCAGAGAACTCTGCCCACTTATCCTGCATACAAAGAAATGGACAGTTGGTTGGTAACAACAGTAATGGCAAAATAAAACCTATACCAAATGATCAAAACACAGCATTTCTCTACTTTATACAAAAATAATTTATCTTCTTTACACAAAACAGTTTGCCAATGAATGTGCCAGAAAAATGACATTATTGTAAAATAATTAACGAAAAGAATGCATCTCAAAGGTTAAATTTCTACAAAATATATAAAAAACAGTGTGCCTTAATGAGAAAAAGAACAAACATATTATTTTAGGGGGACTAGTACGTACATTTTAGTTTCAAAACAAATGAATGTAATATTGCAAGAACTTTTGCCATTTTCATTTAGTTTTTTTCTAGTTTTAAAGGGGACCTATCACCTGAAAAAAAGAATTCCAAATCCATCATATTAGCTGAGCAATATAAGCTTTACTTACACTATATAAATCATTTAATTTTTTTTCCCTTCAGTCTTGGAATTTACAGTCACATATTTTGGGTACACTGTTATTAACGCAAGCTTTGTATCACCCCAAGATCTTATGCATTTTCCATTTGGGTGATATCTAGGAAGTGCTGAATGGGAAGTTGGCAGGTCCCCTTTTAGCAGTTTTTAAACTGGTAATATAGTGCAACTGCGCCACCTGCTGCACAGTTTATTAAACTGACTCAGTAATGGACTGGGGTGTCCTGCACCCATAGGGGTTCCACCCCCGCACCCCAGTTAGGAGCTGCTACACTCCATGTCAACCCCCTTCCCCCCCACTTCGTACCGCACATCATCCTTTCGGCTGAGATTGGAGGGGGATCACCTGCATGTACTGGTGGGGGGAGCAGGCTTTGGCCACGGGGACTGCTAGGTTTTTTCCTGGTGTACTGCCGGCCCTGTTCCGACCCTGAACTGACTACAGTCAGCTGAAAATGAATTTTGTGAAAAGGTACTTTTTGCTCTGCTTAGAAAATGAAGTTAAGTTGAAGTAAACAGAGAAAAGTCCTCTAATGTTTCGCTGGTCAGTTTTAAGCAGAGCAACATCACATGACATGTAATCAGTGAGCCTAAATGAACAGCAGGTGGTGCTGTTGTTTCAAATTCATTTTATTAAGTTTAACAACTGCTAATTTAGTGAAAACTAGAGTAATTAATAATACACATTGAAAAAGGGCTTAGATGAGTGCACCGAGCCATTTTACATTCATGCATTTGTTTTGAGTATTTATATTTTCTTTTAAAAAAATGTGGCCAAAGTGATAATAATGTAACCCCCCACTATATTATATTAAATATAAAAATGAATCCCATACAATTTATCACATAAGGTACTTTACACTATTTTTGAAAGTGAATTAAAATTGCAGCCATGATGAATAACGATGGAAAGAAATAGGGGCAGCTTTATCAGTGATCCTTATCCAGTGATCAGCTCCATTTCATCAATAATAATTACTGATATCTATGACCTATTTATAGCAAATTTGTTAAAAATTTGTTGAATTGTGTCTATCACGCTGGAAAGTGCAGTTTATGCCTCCAGGAAAGTAGATTTTTTTTTCAGAAAAACATTTGATCACTGCCCCAATGCTCCTATACGATCTCGGCCAGTTCTTTTGGCTGGCCTTGCATAACAAATCCTGAAGGCTCAGATAATGATAGATACTGATTTTGTGAAACATTTATTAAGCTGATAAAAGTCAATTTATTTGGCAAGTTGGAGCAATTCCATCAAACTGCAGGATTTCCAGATGAACCTCAGATAAATGTGCCCCTATATCAAGTCCAGGTATTTGTGTAGGAGGAAGAGACATGTTGGCTGGCGCTGATGATCACAGTAGGTCATTGCTCACTGTATGAGGCAGATAACGTAGATTGCGCTCCGCTATTTCTCTCTCTCGTATGCGCCGGGATTTGTTCAACTGACCCGATCTGGATGAATGTTCTGACTTAGAACTGTGGCAGCGAGAAGAGACCCGACGTTTCATGTTCTGAGAGATGGAGCGGTGAAGGTTCTTCATGGATGAAGATGCCGCCATGGTCTTAATCCAAGAGTGTTTCATTGCATCCGATGCTGACAGCCGGTCATTGGAATCGACAGTAAGCAAACGGTCAATAAAGTCCTTGGCGAGATTGGAAACATTAGGCCATGGCTGAAAAAGAACAAAGAAGGAAAATCTATGAGATACAATGGCAAAAAGTAGCATTTAAGCAGAAGAAATGGAGAATAATAAATAGGGAACCTATAAAGTACCAGCATTGAATGGCATAGACTCACACAGCAACTGCGTTTTGTAGTCCTAAAATCTGGAATAGCTTTTGTTCAACACATGTAACATAATAGGAGGGCTATAGGAGGAGAAAAGGCAGAATTTGGCCAGCCTAGCAGAGAGTCAATGGCTGCTTATGCAGGGCTAAAACTTCAAATAAACTTGCAATAGGAAAGAGAAGGAAAAGGTTTATCACTGGGGGTTGCCCCATGACCGAATAGTGTTTCATGTAAATGGAATGAAGCCAGAACTTAATTTCTTTTAGAAATGCTGTGTAATGATTTTAGTACCAATTGCCAATAAGTTTTTGCTAATAACAGAAATCTGTGAATATTCGTTTTAACAGGTTACAATGTCCTAGAAATGGGTTGAGAATCCTACAGCATAGAAACCAATACAGTTCTGTTTCATGTATTTAACACAAGAAGGTAAAAATGAGATCGGTGCTCCATCCGAGTTGTTGCTATAGACTCCCCCCCCCCATGCCTGTGTGTGTTTATGAGGTTAACCTCAGCTTTATATATAAATATATATGAGGCAGTTAGTACAGCACTAATAACTATTTGGAATGTTTCCCAATGATTTATTACAGTTGGTCATTACAGCTATGCTCTCCCATGGATGGCTATTTGTAGAATAGCCAATACTTCTAAAACATTTGACCTTTCTCCATCTTGCAATGCATAATTTATAGTTCCCATGCATCTGCTCCTCCTTACTTTTCCATGTGTCTTATTCAGCCCCCCCATGAGTTATTATTAGTGCCATGCTTCAGCTGCAAAAGTTGGTTCTACCCCAGCACCCACTGGTTCAGTTGTCTGTATGACTGGTGCTAAAGTGCCGATGGAAATACTACTACCTACTGTGAAATAAATTACATTTTTTTAACCCTTTCATATGTCTCAAAACTTTCAAAGAACCTGAGACTTGAAGCCAAGTGATTCCTTGGCCAGATATCTCACACCTTTATTGGCAGCACTACAGAGATTTTTCCTATTCAGTAGTGATTAATGGGGACAAGAGACAAGCAATGCCTAACTATATTCTCTTTAAATCTAGCCCACAAATCTGATTGGCAAATAAGACAGTTTTCATTGGATCTTGTAACCCCTAGCAACCACATATGAAAGCAAACATCTGACTGGCTGCTAAAAGCTACAAGATCTGGTGCTCTTTATTAAATATTTATCCTTGAATGCTAGCTTAAGAAAAGATCTCAAATATGCTTCAAGTTTACATTTTTCTAACAAAAAAAGGTTGCATACTAGCAAGAATCACATTGTTCCATTCATTTTCAGT
The DNA here is from genome assembly GCF_000004195.4 of Xenopus tropicalis. Taxonomy (NCBI): domain Eukaryota; kingdom Metazoa; phylum Chordata; class Amphibia; order Anura; family Pipidae; genus Xenopus; species Xenopus tropicalis. Next base: position 125,421,726 of record NC_030682.2, read on the forward strand.
GAGGCTGAAAAACCTGAATGCTTTATACCCTTGTGGCGCTTTATAAATAAAGTTATACATACATACATACATACATTTCTGCCAGTTGCCAGGGTGAGTAGGGCTTGTCATCAAAAATGTCCTGATACAGGATGGAAGAGATGGGAAGAGAGATGGTTCATAATTGATGTCAGCTGCTACCCCAGAGGAGCTTACAATCTAAGGTCACACACTAGAGTCTGTTTCATCAGATACCTGTATGTTTTCAGAGTGTAGGAGGAAACCCGCAGAGATACAGTGTCATTTATGTACCGGTGCCATTGACAACTTTTTTTCCCTTTGCTTACTTCTTTCCTTGCTGAGTAACTTGCTAGAAAAGCCAGAGGTTATTCTTTTTTATAGATTGCACTGGGTGTGAGAAATAGGAGTAGGGTAGCTAGTTTGCGGCCTTAGCTCCACCGAGGGGATTTATTAAGGACTGGATTCCTGGGTGCACTGCCCAAGAGTAGGGACCTAGGGGTAGAAGTTGTCCTGCCTAGGTTCCACATGAGAGGCCTGAAAGATTGGGGTGACACTTTTGAGAGACTACGTCCCCTGATGGGTAATTCCTTTCTGAAGAGAAAAGCAAAGCAACTGTATCCTATCACTTGTGCCTAATTATAATTCTTGTGAACAGTTCTGTTAATAAAGAAGTTACTGGTTAACTCTCAGAACCACTGGAACCCATTTAAGGATCTCAAACTGAGAGATATAGTTCTACAATACCATCACTATAACACAGGCAGGGGTCCACTCCTGAAGATTGAGAGTCACATCATTTACTGACAAATCAGTCTCTGGAGCAATAAGTATCTCCATGGAAAGGAACAGTAACATCTGAAAATGAAAGTGCTGTAAAGGATTGACAATATAATGTACTGTTGCCTGCACTGGTGTGTTTGCTTCAGAAACAATACTATAGTTCATTTAGGGGGCAGCCATTGAAGCACATGATACATAATAGATAACAGATAAGCTGTGTAGAATCCCATTGTATACAACAGACCGTATCTGTTATCTGCTGTATAACCTGTGCCTTTTCAATTTTTTAGCTTCTTTATATAAACTAAAGCAGTATTTTTGAAGCAAACTCACCAGTTGTACCAGTGCAGAGCAACACTATATTATATTATAATTACTGTTCCTTTATCGCCATATTGTAATAATCAATCAGATCTGCAGCAGGCAAAACGCAGCTGTATGCTGGCACGCTAGTGCAAAAGCTGAGTCTAAGATATCATTGGAAATTGCTGATTTAGGGATATTGATTCTAACAATTGACCATGACAGGTACTGTATGTATTTTGAAAGAAGGTGATGGCAATGAGACATAGAGAGCAGCCCCCTGCTAACATTCCCACACTGAATATAATTAGATTACAGATTGCATTGTGCATATATGTACTTATATAATGGATAGGGGAGAGTATGATACTGAGTATGAAGCAATAAGGCAACTATGATTTATATGTATGAATGCATATACACAGAAAATGTATAGAAAATAGGCACTAACACTAATTTTCTGGCTACTTAAAATAAACACTTTCCCAGTTTCACGGGCCACTAGCTCTGAAATGTGACAGATCGGTAACTCCTTTTACTTTTATTAATGGTAATAGTAATATTAGGCTGGATACTTACATCACCCATATAGCTATATTTGCCTTTAAGGATCAAGCGGTAAAGCCTTGTACGGTTCTCATCTTCAAAGGGCATGGATCCACTAAGTAATATATAGGTGATGACCCCCAGGGCCCACATGTCCACTCCATTGCTGTATGGTCTCCTTAGAATAATTTCAGGGGCAATATATTCTGGGGTTCCACAAATGGTCCTCATTGACCAATCTCCTCCCTTGTTACCAGAGTTGGCTAAACCAAAGTCAGTGACTAATATCTTTGAGTCTGCTCCTGGATGGTAATAGAGGAGATTTTCTGGCTTAAGATCCCTGTGTGTTATGCCCAGTCCATGGAGGTAGCTTATTCCATCCAAAACCATCTGCAGAACCTTTGTGGCATCCCGCTCAGTAAAAGATCCTTTGGCAATTATTCTGTCAAACAGTTCTCCTCCGGTGGCAAGCTCCATCACCATGTAGACTCGGTCACGAGCTTCAAACACTTCGATAAGCTGAATGATGTAGTGGTGGCTGACCCTGCGGAGAATGTTGAGTTCTGACTCACAAACCTCTCTGCCTTCTTTGGCGCTTGTTTCAATCATCTTAATTGCAAATGGTTGCCGCGTGGCTCTGTGCTCCACTCTTACAACTCTACTGAAACTACCCCTGCCTATGAGAGCCTTGATATCATATCTGAAAGAGAAAAACACCAGTTACATTACAGAAGGGAACACTGGCCATGCCCTGGGCTCTGCCCAAAGTGAAAAGGTAAATTTAATCTTGTTTGGTCCAAAATTGAGCAAAACAGTAGACAGTCTACCTAATATATCTAAATAATATTTAATAGGAGGACTGAACAGCTTATGGAGAAGTTGGCCCTACAGTTGCTTTATACCAGAGCTTCTCAACCTGTGGGTCGGGACCCCTTTGGGGGTCGAACAACCCTTTCCCAGGGGTCGCCTAAGACCATCGGAAAACACATATTTCCGATGGTCTTAGGAATAATTTTATGGTTCTGGGTCACCACAACATGTGGAACTGTATTAAAGGGTCGTGGCTTTATACCATGATAGAAATCCAAAGAAGATTTATATGATCCATGTGTGAAAGCTTGGGATTTATAATTGCACACTGCATGCAGGATATGTACAGCAGCAAGTTTGGAACAAGAATGGTGTGTCTAGGCTCACAAGCCCCCTGCCTGTTGTGTTTAGCTCAGATCTAAAGACTCAGACAAGCTGAGAAATCTTAATTTGAGGAAAATTCACACCAAAAAGTAGCTGCAATGCAGATTTAGGACTTGGAAACATGTGCAAGCCTAGGCTTGTGTGCCCAATAAGTAGATCACATATTTCTGCTGTCATTAGTCAAGTCCCTTCATGGCTCCATGATTTTCAAAGAGGTAAAAAATAGGTCTGAGTTAAATGACCTGCAAAATCTTTACGTTCTGATTTGATGAGAGAAGCGTATGGTAAATAGATAATCGCTTCATTTTCACAGAGAATACATGCAGGACAATGCTGTATGCACATAAAGGTAAATATTAAAAATGAGCATATTTTTAAAGCTTTGAACAAGACGTTCTACATGGAGTTGACAACAAGTCTAAGGTTTTCTGACGCACACCAAACAAAAATACTTTTAGCTAAGGAGGCCCTGATTAAATGTTGCAGCCCAAAAAAGGACTTGAATCCAAAATGCCCAATAGACTAGCTAGAGCCATTACTGTTGTTGTGGGACCACAAGCAAAACAGATATTGTAGCCTCTCTGTATGAAGTTGGACTCATCACAGATTTATTTACCAAACAGGCCAGAAGTTCAGGCTCCGAGAGGAAACTAACGGCACATTGGTCTGATTTGGGCACTTTTATTTATTGGTATTTATAAAGTGCCATCACATTTCCGCAGCACTTTAGAGAGATTATACATCATTCACATCAGTTCCTGCCCCCTAAACTGGAGCCTAAACTAAGGTCCTATCACATTCATACACATATATATGGTCAATATCCTCAAGAGCCAATTAGACTACCTGTATGGTTTTAGAGAGTGGGAGGAAACATTAAGCAACATATTAAATTAGCCCCAAAAAGTGGTGTTCAAGCTCCACTGCAATCCCCCAACAGCGCTTATACCAGCTCTTGTCATGCAATACATGTCTAATAAAGCAAAGGAAGTTTTTTGAAGTGCTGGTACTAACAGTGCTGTTTAAGCGTTAAGAACCTTAACTCAGGTCGAGCTTTACCTGGGACAGTGTAACTGCCTTCCTTGGTAACTTTAAGAACTGAATATACATTTTTTTTAACTAGAAATTCAGTTTTTCTATTGCACTCTCTGCACTAGAGAGGAATGGAGGTGGTTGGAATGGGATCTGCTGCCTCAAGGGACAGCACACAGAGAAATTTCCCTGGGTACTTTCACTGCTCAGGCAGTGTTAGTCAATGCCAGACTGCTTTAGCTACTTTAATGTCATTTTAATGTTTTTGGGGCCGAGGAATGTAGAGTACAGCCCAATGTGCCTTTACCCTTACAGCTACAGAGGGAGATATCTGTGGAGCAGGGTTGGACTGGCCCACTGGGAAGTATCCCAGTGCAACTTGGCTCCAATCCCATGGTGGCACTGTAGTGCGGAGGCTTGGCTAAAGCTATAGCCCTGAGCAAAGGTCAGGAGTGAGGCACTGGTGATCCTAGGATGGGATCTATAATGATTGCGGGCAGGCCCTGAAGGGATGGGTTCCTGGTAGTCCTAGGGTAGGACTAAAGTACTTCAGTCAGACACAGCTTTGGAGCCATAAGGGACTGGGGAAGTATTGGTTGCCCTCATCTGCACCTCACTAAAGACAGTTCTGTTTATGGCCGTATTACCTGGTGTGTGTATTCTTTAGCTATGAGGTCCAGTTGCATCTTAAGGAGAGTGGATTTTCTTGGCAAAAATTACTCAACTTAAGCCATCCCTCGTGAGATGTAATTAGACCTGCCAGTTTGCCCTTTTGAGAGTGAATCTTCAGTAATTGATGGGTAATGTAATGAAAGTCCCGAAGTTTATAATAGGTCTAGTAACCCATAGCAACCAATCAGGTGTTTCAGGTGACCATTTAAAGGTATCTGCTGATGTGTTGTTAGACCTAGTGCAAATGTTATTACAGTATTTCGGCTGGCAAAGTTGCCAAGTGACATCATTATTGCTGTATGGCAGTGATCTCCAACCAGTAGCTCGTGAGCAACATGTTGCTCCCCAACCCCTTGGATGTTGCTCCCAGTGGGCTCAATGCAGGTGCTTATTTTTTAATTCCTGGCTTGGATGCAAGTTTTGGTTGCATAAAACCCAGTGTAAAGCCAAACAGAGCCTTCTATAGGCTGCCAGTTCACATAGGGGCTACCAATTAGCCAATCATAGCCCTTATTTGGCTTGTTCAGGTACCTTTTTCATGCTTGTGTTGCTCCCCAACTCTTTTTACATTTGAATGTTGCTCACGGGTAAAAAAGGTTGGGGATCCCTGCTGTATGGAATAATCCAGTTGTTTGGCCTGTTTAACAGAAGAGCTAACACAGGCAATAATCCAGTGCATCAGCCTGAGAGACTGGCGTGCCTCTCATGCCCAAGTGATATCTTTATAGGGGGAGGGAAACCATCCATGTGGCCAATAATTAACTTGCCCATTGCCAAGCTGCGCTGAGTAAAATGAGGGCAATATATGCAGGATAGTCACCTATAGCAACCAATAAGCAGCAAGCATTTGCTAGTCAGCATCTGTGTGTTACCAAACCACAATTTGCACCTTACTACACAGTTACACAGCAAAAAATACATTTATGGCTGAGCAGGTATATAAGGGGTTTGCAGAGTACCAGACAGATGGGCAATATCAGTGTAAGAAGAGCATTTGGAGATTTCGGTGCTATTTGAAAAATCCTGGTGGGCCCGGCTCTAGTGGGCCCTTTCCGATGCTTCCCCTGCCCAACCGCTCCTGCCCTGACGCGTTAAATTTATGCGCTCAGGGGAGGACGTCAGGTGGAGGGCCCTGCGAGGGCGGTTAAGGGGGCCCCTGCGGGAGGGGGGCACCTGCAGGGCCCCTGGGGCGGGAGCCCCGGTGGGCCCTTCACCCCCCAATCCGACCCTGGCCCTGTACATTTAATTGATGCTTCTGCATCATTAGTGTTTTACAAAACAATGACAGTAATTGATTAGAGAAATGCCTATTTCTTCCAGGCATGCACTCTAGCACTCCCGGCAGTGCCAGGGCTAATTTAAGGTAGAAAGCGTATGTATCCAGTACCTGAGGACCCCTGTTTACCAGTAAATGTAATTTAAGAAAGGGCAAATGACATGTATTTCATTGTCTAGCAAATGCTTGATATTACTTAGCCTGGAATGTTGATCCTATGGCTCTCCAACTGCAACTCCCACCATCCCACAAAGATTTTTTTCCCTGGTGTGAGCCTAGCCCTGTGCATCCCTGACAGATAAGGCTATGAAAGCCCCCAAACACATGATTGACAGAATGGGCTCACCTTGCAGTAACTCTAGGGTCAAATTTGGCACGGTATCGGGCCACTTGGCTCTTCTTTGATTGCAATTTGTGTTCCTGGTCCTGTGCCCGGCAGGGTTCCTCTTGGAGACCCCAGAACTCCTCCTTGCACTGGGAAGGCTGGCTGCAAAACTGCACAGGTACCATAGCTTGAATCAGCTTCACATAATAGGGATTCTTCTTCTTTAGTGGGGGCTCCATGGGCTCCGGGAGCACCTTGCTGCTGACTCCACAGCCCATGTCAGGACTCAGGAGGATGGGATCCCAGAGAGGACAGACAGGGGATCCATCCCAGACCAGGGTCCAAGGCTCAGTGAGAGTGACTAGAAACCCTTCCTGCCCACTGGGCAGAACTAGTGAGAGGCTGAGAGCTGGGACATGCTGTATAACTGCCTGTGATGTCAGCAGCCGGGGGGGGGGGGGGCAGCTCGGTGCAACAGGTCTCAGCATCTGCTTCTCTCTTCTTATTTGCTCACTAGTGACAGGCACAGACAATAGGGGTCTGACACCAGGGTGCCACATTGCACAAAGTACTGCAGTTTCCTCTGTAACAGCCCCATTGCTATAACAAACAGCTGTGGCTTTTGGAACTCCCTAAATCACTTAAACACTCCTTCCCCGGTAACCTATTCCTATCCTTGATGGCAATACAACCCAAATTGCCCCTTTTCTTATTGCCATTATGAGTTACTAATATTCCAGTGTCTTGCAGGAGAAACAAAATTATGTGAAGTCCCTTTGTGACCCCAAGATCAGTTTAGGACCAGATATAATGGACCGCAAGCTCTGTGGGACAGGGACCTTACCCTTCTGTGTACTGAAGAAACCTAAGCACTTAAGTGTTGATTTATTTATTGTCGCTGTCTAATTTATTATTAACTGTACACCTGATTGTGTTAATGCCTTGTAAAGAACATTGTGTACATTGTAGTTTTACATAAACACATATATATAAATCTTGTTTTTACTTCTTTCTTCTCTTGTAGTAGTAAATGCGCTGTATCTATCATGGGGCCCCATTTGTAGTTTCTGACTCATAGGATCCATAAGAATCCCTGCTGTAGATCTGCTCACTCAGAGGATTCAGCTACAAACCTAAAGTGAAGTCTTGTGGTGCTGAAGTCACTAACTTTAGTATTTATGTCATTAAAACTTCTCCCTGGTTTCTAGAATCAGTGGCACCCTAGCAACCAGTCAATCAAAATTAATTCACAAAAAAAGACTACATTAGTATTGTGGTATAATACTTCTGTCTACATTGCATTGTACCAAAAATTAACTTTAAGGTAAACTGCCCTTTTTAAAGGAACATCATACACCATGAATTGCATTCTGAATAATAATTGGAATAATTGATATATCTGCCCTCATCATACTAGGGATTGCAACTATGTCCTCTAATGTCTGTGTTCTTGGCACCCCTAAACTATACCTAGATATGGCTACTGCCGCAAAATACATAGAACAGGAATGTGACACTCTAACCTGAGGTCTTTCATCCTAACATTGTAGATTTTCAGGAGATTCTGGGAGTTGTAGGTTTCCCAGGTCTATGGTGTACTAGTTAAAATAAAAGTTTGCTAATTGGAGCAGGAAGGCTGTGATCCTTAAAGCATTAAAGTTCTGGTAAGGGGTGTTATCACATAAATTATTGTAGTCCCAAACCCTGGCCCAAGTGGAGAATATGACTCCCCTTTATCTATTATCTATAAGTCAGTGAGATAGGAGACAGATTCAGATGATATGATCATTGGATAGATGATAGTAACATAGTTAGTAACATACATAGTAACATAGTAAGTTGGGTTGAAAAAAGACATACATCCATCAAGTTCAACCATAATGCCTATATATAACCTGCCTAACTACTAGTTGATCCAGAGGAAGGCAAAAAACCCCATCTGAAGCCTCTCTAATTTGCCGCAGAGGGGAAAAAATTCCTTCCTGACTCCATGATGGCAATCGGACCAGTCCCTGGATCAACTAGTACTAAGAGCTATCTCCCATAACCCTGTATTCCCTCACTTGTACTGAGAGCTATCTCCCCTACCCCTGTATTCCCTCACTTGTACTGAGAGCTATCTCCCCTACCCCTGTATTCCCTCACTTGTACTGAGAGCTATCTCCCATAACCCTGTATTCCCTCACTTGTACTGAGAGATATCTCCCATACCCCTGTATTCCCTCACTTGTACTGAGAGCTATCCCCCCTACCCCTGTATTCCCTCACTTGTACTGAGAGATATCTCCCATACCCCTGTATTCCCTCACTTGTACTGAGAGCTATCTCCCATACCCCTGTATTCCCTCACTTGTACTGAGAGCTATCCCCCCTACCCCTGTATTCCCTCACTTGTACTGAGAGCTATCTCCCATACCCCTGTATTCCCTCACTTGTACTGAGAGCTATCTCCCCTACCCCTGTATTCCCTCACTTGTACTGAGAGCTATCTCCCCTACCCCTGTATTCCCTCACTTGTACTGAGAGCTATCCCCCCTACCCCTGTATTCCCTCACTTGTACTGAGAGCTATCTCCCCTACCCCTGTATTCCCTCACTTGTACTGAGAGCTATCTCCCCTACCCCTGTATTCCCTCACTTGTACTGAGAGCTATCTCCCCTACCCCTGTATTCCCTCACTTGTACTGAGAGCTATCTCCCCTACCCCTGTATTCCCTCACTTGTACTGAGAGATATCCCCCCTACCCCTGTATTCCCTCACTTGTACTGAGAGCTATCCCCCCTACCCCTGTATTCCCTCACTTGTACTGAGAGCTATCTCCCCTACCCCTGTATTCCCTCACTTGTACTGAGAGCTATCTCCCCTACTCCTGTATTCCCTCACTTGTACTGAGAGCTATCTCCCATACCCCTGTATTCCCTCACTTGTACTGAGAGCTATCCCCCTACCCCTGTATTCCCTCACTTGTACTGAGAGCTATCTCCCCTACCCCTGTATTCCCTCACTTGTACTGAGAGCTATCTCCCCTACCCCTGTATTCCCTCACTTGTACTGAGAGATATCCCCCCTACCCCTGTATTCCCTCACTTGTACTGAGAGCTATCTCCCCTACCCCTGTATTCCCTCACTTGTACTGAGAGCTATCTCCCCTACCCCTGTATTCCCTCACTTGTACTGAGAGCTATCCCCCATACCCCTGTATTCCCTCACTTGTACTGAGAGCTATCCCCCCTACCCCTGTATTCCCTCACTTGTACTGAGAGCTATCTCCCATACCCCTGTATTCCCTCACTTGTACTGAGAGCTATCTCCCCTACCCCTGTATTCCCTCACTTGTACTGAGAGCTATCTCCCCTACCCCTGTATTCCCTCACTTGTACTGAGAGCTATCTCCCCTACCCCTGTATTCCCTCACTTGTACTGAGAGCTATCTCCCCTACCCCTGTATTCCCTCACTTGTACTGAGAGCTATCTCCCCTACCCTTGTATTTCCTCACTTGTACTGAGAGCTATCTCCCATACCCCTGTATTCCCTCACTTGTACTGAGAGCTATCTCCCCTACCCCTGTATTCCCTCACTTGTACTGAGAGCTATCTCCCATAACCCTGTATTCCCTCACTTGTACTGAGAGCTATCTCCCCTACCCTTGTATTTCCTCACTTGTACTGAGAGCTATCTCCCATACCCCTGTATTCCCTCACTTGTACTGAGAGCTATCTCCCATACCCCTGTATTCCCTCACTTGTACTGAGAGCTATCTCCCCTACCCCTGTATTCCCTCACTTGTACTGAGAGCTATCTCCCCTACCCCTGTATTCCCTCACTTGTACTGAGAGCTATCTCCCATAACCCTGTATTCCCTCACTTGCAAGAATCCATCCAGCCCCTTCTTAAAGTTATATAATGTATCAGCCAGCACGACTGATTTGGGGAGGGAATTCCAGAACTTCACAGCTCTCACTGTAAAAAATCCTTTCCGAATTTTTAAATGGAACCTCCCTTCTTCTAAACGGAGTGGGTGCCCTCGTGTCCGTTGGAAGGACCTACTGGTAAATAAAACATTAGAAAGGTTATTATATGATCCCTTTATATATTTATACATAGTTATCATGTCACCTCTTAAGCGCCTCTTCTCCAGTGTAAACAGACCCAACTTGGCCAGTCTTTCTTCATAACTGAGACTTTCCATACCCTTTACCAGCTTAGTTGCCCTTCTCTGGACCCTCTCTAACTCAATAATGTCCCGTTTGAGCACTGGAGACCAAAACTGAACAGCATATTCTAGATGGGGCCTTACCAGCGCTCTGTAAAGGGGAAGAATAACCCCCTCCTCTCGTGAATCTATACCCCTTTTAATACAGCTCAAAACCTTGTTTGCCCTTGCAGCTGCTGCCTGGCATTGCTTGCTAATATTGGATTCAATATTGGGTGGTTCAATGATAGATTAAGTGAGACTGATTGGACACAAAGTGACCCTTACAGTTATTGATATCTGTGTTGCTGGGCAAATAACCCACGTGCCACAGGTATGTAAGCCTGTAGCAATGCTTATAAGGTCCTGGACCAAGGGCATCTCTGCCATACCCTAAATCTGGCCCTCATAAGATACTTGGAAAGTGGCAGGCAATTCTGCACTGAAACCAAAACTTCAAATGGTTTAGCCAAATATCTGGTCAAACTGGGGCCCATTGGAACTCTGCACATTACAAACTAATAATAATGGGATGAAAGGATCAGAGTTAGGTTGGATGCTTCCCTAACATGTAGCTTTCTGTGTGATATCCAAATAGAGGCAGGCAAGCCGTGTTTGTTGGCACCAAGCTGACACTCAGTAGCCCTGTTGATTCCTAGGGGCGCACATCAGTTTCAGTGTCACAAACAGGATATGGGGCTCAGTCCTTTTATTAGAATTGTAAATGAGTTGGGCCTGTTTGTCTTTACATTGGGAAGCTGTCAGATCCTACTGTGAGCCCATGTTTGGGTTTCATCCTCCTCCCCTACATCAAGCTCTCTGGATCAGCCTTAACTCAGTAGCTCACTAACTGGGCTGCCCTTAGTAACATCAGGGTCCAAGGAAAACAGACTTTGCAGGGACCCGATGTATGCTTTTGGCAGCTCATATGTTGTTGAACTGTAACTGGACTGGTAACACAGATATAAAGAGTTCCCATTGGCAATTTTTACAGCTGAAAATGTCATATGAACTAACTAGCACAGTGATAAAAAATAGAAAAAAAACACTACTAGTATATACAAAGTATGTGTGTCACTGGAGAGGGGCAATGACAAACACTCTACAATGTATGTGTACTGTGCCCGGTACTAGTGATGAGCAAAATTTTTCAGCAGAGCTAGATTAGCAGCAAATTTCCGCGTTTCGCCATTGGTGGAGTTTTATAAAAAATTTGCTGCAGAAAAATTTGATGTGCGAAATTTTTTTTGTCACGCATCATTTTTGGTGTTTCTCTAATTTTTCAGCAAGCGCAACGGGACAGATATTACTACCTGGTACCCATTGCACTGCATATGTTGCTGTAAAGGGAAAGCTACTGCTTTCCCTTAACATCCTTTAGATCCGCTCTCGGGTTATTGTGTGATACAAACAGGTATTTACATAGCATTCATATGCAGGACGCTTGCTGATCATTAACAAATGAATAAAGGCATATAATGTGTAGCAGTACTCACAGTCTGAAGGGTAATAATAATTTGCAGTTATAGTGATCAACATAGGTAACTCTTTTTGTCACATGGTGACACTTTTCTCACCATGTTTGTATCATGTATTATAATAATGTCTGAATTGAGTGGGCTACTTCTACATCTATACTGCTTATTTATAGAACACTGGGGGGCGGCTGGGGCAGCTCCAGCCAATGCTTGCTGATCAATAACTATAAACAGCTGCAGGGATTTTAAGTTCAGCAAAAGCCGTCAGGCAAGCAAATTGTTACCACTGTTTTAAAAAATATAGCCCTTCTTATTAGCAGAATTTGTCCATCTATTCAACTATCCATTTAGATTAAAATTTTCAATTGGGCTTTATGTTTAATTTTGTATAGGTTTTCAATTATTTGCCTTTTACTTGTGACTCTTTCCAGCTGTCAAATGGGGGTCACTGACCCCAACATCTAAAATGCAATGCTCTGTAAGGCTACAATGTTATTGTTATTGCTACTTTTTTTTTACTTATCTTTCTAATCAGTCCTTCTCCTAATGAAATTCCAGCCTGTAATTAAAATTAATGGCTGGTTGCTAGGGTAGTTTGGACTCTAGCAATCAGATAGTTGCTGAAATTCTAAACTGGAAAGCTGCTGTATAAAATTCTAAATAACTCAAAAACTACAATGAAAAACATTTAAACCAATTGCAAATTGTCTCAGAATATCACTATCTACATCATACCTAAATGTAAAAGGTGTTGCATCTGTTATTACATTTTCCAGCAAAACTAGGGGGTGCAGTGGATAAATAGATAAAATTCTAAAGAGACAAAGAATTTCCCTAGAGAAGGCAGACATTTTCTCAGAATGCTGGGCAGTTTGCCAAGTATGTTTGGGAGCTGCCAACCTGGCACCACGTGGCACACTTCTGTAGTGTATATAGGGTTTTAGGAGTACATAGTAGAGACTAATGGTACATTACCCTACAGATTTATTTTTTTTATCCCCTTTCTGTTTTTTGCACTCCTGTCCCTTAAAACTATGTCCAGGTTTGGTAACAGTCATAAATTGCTTTGAGTAGTAATAAATTTACACACATAACTAAAAATGTTTAATGAATGTATATAGGAAAGTACTTTACAAAGCAATGAAGCGCAAATTGGCGTGCTTCTTCCCTTTGTAAAGTACATGGAATGGCTTGGGAGCAGGCGAGGAATTGAAGCATCCTATGGAAATACCTGAGTGGTGTGCTGAAGAAGTTTTCTATTGTATATTGGAAAGTAACATTTCCTTTTAATAGGCAAAAAACTGTTTGGTTAGACTTGCCCTTTATAGTTGTAGTAAACCCCAAATATACCGCTTTATAAAGTTAAAGTAAATGTAATTTTAAGCATAAGCTTCAGACTGTGGTGTCTAGGGCCCAACGGGGGTGCCATCTCAGGGCCCCCAACCCCACTCACTATTCTTCCCCTTGTCAAACCCACCTGCCAGCCTCTACTCCCCACCCCCTTTCTTGCCGCATAACTTTTATTTCTCCTTTTGGCTGCCATTGGGGGTGGAGTATCAAACGTTTGCGTCCCTGGGTTGGCGGGTTTTTTCCCAGTCTCCTGATGGCCCAGTTCAACACTGCTAAGCCTTATACCTATGTACTTGCTATTGAAAGAAATTTATGTCTGTCCATTGCTATTCTCTGCACTGCTGGCCCTGACTATATTCCCTATTAATACAATGTATCAGCAGTCAGTTCTTCTCTAGCCAAGACTTAAACTCCATTGTTTTATTGGTACATGCAGTCATGACCAGCAGTGCAAGGAATAGCAAAAGACAGACAAATACTGCTTTCAATAGCAATTGCATGTACAAATGTGCTGCCTATTTCTCCCTGAGGTGCCAATAAGAGCAGGCTTGTCGGACTGGTTGCAGCTGTACGGTCCATGTTTGCATAATAAACAAAGAGGAACAGAGCAAAAAAGGACAGAAACAGGAACCAAGTGACCAATAAATTCCAACCCCAAACATACTGGAATGAATTTGCTGCTGAAGGCAGGTCCCACTGCCGCCTGTATCACAGCAGCTCTCACAGAGACCAGACCTGCTCTACCATGGCTAACACCGAGTTCTACTTCAATGTGGACAGTGGGTACCTGGAGGGGCTTGTGCGGGGGTTTAAAGGGGGGATCCTGAGATCGACCGACTACCTCAATCTGGCACAGTGTGAAACCTTAGAAGGTAATTCTGTCTCTTACTCCTAAACTTTCTTTTAACCCTTCTGCATTCTACAGTGTCCAATAAGTAGAAATAATTAAAGGGCCAGTAACACTGTAGCGTGATAGGACTTTTTACATATTAATGTACTGGAACCCTGCTCTAGTAATATCCTGTGTTTGTGCCTAATATCTTTAATTAAAAAAACTTCTTTGTAGCAAACAGAACAGCCATGCAGGTACTACCAGGGCAATAAAGCATCTGGTATTAACCCTTGCAGGATATTATCACAGAGGGCAATGAAGGGTGTTTTGCCATTGCATATTTGGGCCTAAAAGCAGCCCACTTCCCTTTGCCATAAGGTCCAAGTTGCATTTCAGGTAACAGATATGCAATTAAATTAATTGTTTTTTACACAAAATATGTTATATGGAGGTCTTAGATGAATAGCAAGAACAGTACCTATTTCATGATAATGTGACTGGCCACCAGAGGCCACTGTTTCACTGGAGTCTGTGAATAAGCTTTAAATGCTTTCTTTCAACAGGAGCAATATGGTAGCTCCTGTTCAGTAAGCAATATCAGTGCCAATATGTTTTACTTAATAACTGAATAAATATAATCAAAATTATTATAAAACACATACTTTAACTTTCTGTTTTTAACTCTTTGCTTTAGTTTGCCATTAGAAGGCCTATTGATTAGCTAGGGATTGGCAAATCAAAACCCTATTATTGGTTGTGACTCAGCGTGTATACAAGCTGGTAGAGATTAAAGGCACATACTGCCACTATTTGCCCTATGCCACTAGCACAATAGTAGGTTTGGGAGCACCAGAGATGACCTAGGCATAAACGTGTCAGTTATTGAGATTTCATGTTTTTTTCTGGTATAAAATGTAATTCAGACATGGACTGACAATCTACAGATTCTGGCAAATGCCAGAGGGGCTGCTGTAAGATGCCATAGACAGTTATTATTTATTGGGCTGGTGTGGGGCAGTTTGGGCCTCTGTGTACTTGCAATGTCAGGGCCTATTTTGTATTTTGCAGGTTAAATTGTACCTTATAATGTTGACCCTAGTGTGTGTGAATGTGATTCACTGGTGCAGGGACCGATGTAAACAATGAACAATCTCTATAAAGCGCTGTGGAAATGTGTCAGCACTATAAAAATAAAGGGCAATCAAAGTAAAATAGCAGAAGTGAAGGATCATTTCAGTGCTGATGTGGAGAAGGCTGACATTCCCTGCAAACCCAAGAGACAGGGCCTCCTTTTGTCCAGTTATGCTCCACTGGGCAGTGCAACTCTGAAGGATGCACAGAGGTCACAGCAAGCAAATCTCCTCCTCCAAATCTCTCCTAAACACCGAGTGGGGCCACCAGCATCCAGTACAGAACAGAGCCAGCCGACCAGCTGTTTATAAAACAAACTCAGGGAGGATTTAGAAGCTGACAGATGTCTGATAGGCACCCTACTCACAGCACGGAAACAAGGCCAAATACTGCAAAAATCACAGTGACCAGGACATTATAATAAACTCTATAATATCCAGAAGAAGTAAAGAACCTATTTGTCTATATCAGGGATTTACAGTATGTGTTAGGTCTCGTAAATAGTACCCCATACTGTATAGAATGGGTCTGCACAACCCTCTTTAACACAGTGAGGCTTCCTATAATGAACTAGAATAATTAAAATATGAGTAATTATGTTAATTTATTATGTTACTTTTTCTCAGATGGGAATTTAATGAACTTCTTTTGTCTGACAGTTTAGAATGATTATAATAAAAAACACATTAAAGGCCAGCAATTATACGAGTATAAAGGTACCAGTGTCCTTATACTGAGGATTCTCTGTACTGATGTCTGACTTCCCCAAATGACGTGTTGGAAGGAATAGCAATGTGAATCACATGGAAGGGGGCGGGAGTACATTTAACCCTTAGATACTCCAGCGAGTTGTACTTATCAGAAGAGAAAGGTGGTGGCTCTGTTTTATATAAAGCAGGTTTATATCGCCAGCCTTCTGGCATTGACTGTACCCTCTCCTCTCTAATTTTGAGCCTTGAGTCAGCTGCAATGACTGAGCCATTAAGTATTTGTTTGGCCAATGTACCCATTCATGGGTTAGGTTGGGGCATTAACCAACTTAGTTTTACCCTTTTGTCATTGGGCTGAGGTGTGATTGTACCACTCAAACTGCCATTCATACAATGTACCATGAAGTTCATGCACAAATTTGTCCTAAGTGGAGGAGTTTTCTGCCCAAGTCTCCCTGAGCTAAAGGACAACTAGACGTAAACATATACAGAGCTTATAGTTATACATTAGGTATCATAAAGCTAATGCTCCCTGTAAGCTGTGCACTTGTGCACATGCACAAATTTTAAGACCAGCGCACACAAGAAATTCACGTGCACAAGGATTTTTGCATTAAAATAGATAGTATTATACTGCGGACACCAATTTTTCAAAACTGTAGTGGTGTTAAAAAAGTGCGCACCAAATTTTTGGTGCACACAGCCAAGAAGAAATTAGAGGAAACTTTGCTTGAGTTTTATTAATTAAAGGGTGTATCCTATTTCCTGGGCTGGAATAGATTTATGGTATCATTTATGGTGCAGTCAAGGGCACTCCTGTCCCTACAAAGGAAAGTGTCACGGTTGCCTTCATTCAACAATGCCCAAGGTTGGTGTCTCATAATTCTCCATAATGTTAGGTAGTGTTCCCTTTCTAGTTTGCAATAGCATTGTAACACATTAAGGCTATGGGAGATAATAAAATGAAGCTTGGAGCCAGGCTGGAGGTTTTTTGCATCTACTAACATGTGGCCAAACTGGGATGATCTGATCCTTTGGCCCTTTTATCACCCAATCGGATCATACTGGGGGCTTAGGGAGAAATGTCTGGAGAGGGCAGCATCAATGTTCTGACGCTGTTACAAATGGCACAGCTCTGCTCCATGTTACATGGCCCAACAGAATGATGCCTCATTATCGGCTATTGGGTTGAAATGTCCATTCAGTGCTTCTCTTCTCTTTCAGTTAGTTGGGCTGTTGGCCCCAGGAGAACAAAAGATTAGAGTTTGTCCAATCTCATGTACAGTAAATTGTACAGCATCTGTTTTTTGGGCCCAAGAGCCAATTAGTCATAAGCTTTACCATTGTATTGCAATTTTATGGCTAAATTCTCAGTTTGCTTACAAAGCAAAGTCTAGTTACATTCATGGGAATTTTCATTGTTGTGCAATGCAGTTTTTTCCAGTCCTATCTGCAGCAGGCACAGCTGTTATACAAGCAGGGACGCAGATTATCTGTGTCTTTCCCATATTCCTGTTCTCAAGTCGTCTCTGCTCCTCAGCTGAAGCTGCTGTTTAATGACACAGAACGTTGTGCATCCGCACTGTCACTACTCCCAGGCATCTGAAACAAGCATGACCTTTACAGTGTTTTGGAAACAGACTAGAGCTGGGTTGTACTGGACACTTGATTACAGGACAAACATCTATCCCAGCCAAAGCAGCTTATGCGGGTACTATCCAGAATGGGTCAGTATTGCCAGTGCATCTCAAGTCACACACCTGATTTGAACTGAATCACTGACATCAGAGCTGGTCATGGAAGCCCTCACGTTGGGTGCAGATCTCCAAGAGATTTTAACAAGGCTGCTCATGGGGCTCCATATATGTACTTCTATAGTATCGTTATTTTATGAGGTTGTTTCTTCTGGTTGATTCCTAGAAATTATTATGTTTATTAAGGCATACCTATTTCCCAAGGGACTAGCAAGTGGTAGCTGGAAAATCTTGCCTGTAGCGTCCCCTGAATTATACTTCTGGTGACACTAACCTAGCTGGCTACAGCCATAAGGGAACAATTAAACATTGCATGAAAATTTCCATCTGTCCCCTGTCCCATAGTACCACCTAATACAGCCACCACACCCACCTAAAGCAGCCACTACCATCACCTAATGCAGCCACTTGTACACCTTACCTAGCCACTAGTACCACCTAACCTACCCAGCAGAACAGCCTAACTTGGGAACTTATGTTCCTGGCACTCTGAGGCTCGAAATGTTTAGTCCTGGCACCTCTTTGCTATTGACATTTTTGGTAAAGCCCCCCAAAGCTAAGCAGGAACTTGGGCACAGTAAGGACAGGTACATTATTGGAAAACAATTTTTAAACTTTATTTAGATACAGTTTAGACAAGGCAGGCAATGTAGGTACATGGAACAGGCATTGGAACAGGTAGGTACAGGCAGACAGACAAGACTAACAAAAGTCCAATAGCAAAATTCCAATGCAATTAAAAAGCTAGTGGCCAAAGACTTGTACTTTGTGTAACAGTTCCTGCAATGCTTTATTATTTATTTAACATATTGCATTGCTTTATCTGATGCCCAAGCATACAGTCGCTGAATTAAGATATCTTACCTATAGTATTGGGACATGGATGTAATATATATAAACTAGGGGTGTGACTGTGAGTATGTGTGGCCAGAGACCTGAGATGATGGTGTGTGGGACCTAACCAAGTGTATAATCACTCTATGCACTTTATTATCACCATTAATCCTGTCAGTATATCTGTATTCCATAACTAAGGAAAAAAAGATAAAATGTCTCATTATATAGTTATATGGTCACGAAAATTAGCAACAAAGCAATGCTGGAATTACATAGGGGATCTTATATAACCAGGAGTTGGTGCTGTTTAGTAAATATCACCTGAGCTTTGGTAAAATAATAAAGAATTTGTATTTCCTAGGCCAGGCCATGTCTGCCCCCTTCCAAACCCTCCCTTAAGCGCACATGTGCACACAGCTTTTTCGGCACTGGGGACTTTGCATGTAGATTTGAGCAACTGTTAAAATCTCCCGCGGGCCCAGTCCTTTAAATTAGGGGGTATATGAGGCTAGGTGGCATACCACCCTTAAAAGCAGGCCGCCCCATGGCTTGGCCTTTGTGCCATTCCCACTTGATCCATTTGAAAAGTTGCGGAGAAGTTTAAGTGGAAGTGAAAGTAGCTATAATGGTTGTGCATAGCAAAGTCATGCTCGTGCAAGAATATGTTATTTCATGTTATTGTGCAGGAAAAAAACCTGTCAAATAATAGTTTTTTCCCAACTAGGGTTACTTTGTAGTGAACATTGACGTTATGCTACACAAAGGCAGCAGTTACACACCTCTGCACGCTACCACTCCCTTTGTGCCCAAGACATTCAGGGAAAACACCGCAGTATAGCCCCTCATTGGCTTTTGGTAAGCAGGGCCTCATGTTACAAAAACCCACTAGTGGTATAACTACTACCCCTTGCACCCTCTTTGGACCTGCTGGAGCTGCAGAATTTAAAGACACTGACACCAAAAAATAAAACTTTTTTTTATATCATAACATTGTCTTTGCATGCTATTTATAATCTTGCCATAAATGTCTTTGCCCAATGCTTTTACATAACCAATCTGATCCCCCATGTTCCTCTATGAGGGGGCTGCCATATTTGTGCAGCAGTAGGCCGTTAGCATTAGAAGCTATAACTGACAGGTTGAGAAGGAACAGTCAGGTTGGCAAAACAGTCAGGTTTAGGGACTTCAAGTAACAGTTACTTACAAAAGCAGCCCTAGCAGCAAGAAACAAACATAACCTATAAGGAACTTTTAATGTACCTTCATATTTTACATGGCTTAAATGGGGGCAAGGAGATGGAAGTGATGACTTGGCCTTTATGTACTGCTAAGATATTAATTTAAGAAATGAGAAGAGCAACCCATGTATACCACTGTGGATTGGCTGCTCCCATTATTACATTACCCAATGTTTTGTTCACTGTATACGTGGCCGCCTTATCCTTCCATACATACACTGGGCTAAATTCTTTCTTTTTTATGTTTAGACTTGAAGCTGCACCTCCAGTCAACTGACTATGGAAGCTTCTTGGCCAATGAAACCAGACAGCTTACAGTCTCCATCATTGATCAGAGACTGAAAGACAAGCTGATGGCAGAATTCCACTATTTCAGAAACCATGCGTTTGAGCCGCTTGCCACTTTTCTGGATTTTATAACGTAAGGAATGCTTTTTGGATTAATACCTTTCATATTCAGCCTGTATAAGAATGGCAGAATAGCAATGCTAAATGTAAAATGCTGAATGTGAAAGTTGTCTTAATATTATTCCCTTGGTACCTTTGCTTGCTCTGCATATCTGTTGCATAAACTATAATCCATGTTTTCTCCTTGGCCTGATTTTCAACACACTATTGGTTGTATATTTGTTCTTCTTACCTCAGGTACAGCTACATGATCGATAACATAATCCTGCTGATAACAGGGACTTTACACCAAAGGCCAATTTCTGAATTGGTGCCTAAGTGCCACCCTTTGGGCAGCTTTGAACAGATGGAAGCAGTCAATATTGCCCAGACCCCGGCTGAACTCTTCAATGCCATTATAGTGGACACACCTCTTGGTAACAAAAAATAAACATTTAGTATACATTAATATAACAGACCATATTTTATCACTCTTTTACCTAACGCCACCATCTCAGTTACATAACATTATATGGGGGCAGACATCTAAGGACCATGCTTGTAAATTACTTTTATAGGGTATGGTTATATACCAGGAGCAAAATCTACACCATCCCCATGTGTACCTATACCTGCCACACCATTCCTAAATGCAGTTTGCATCACAATGTGCTATGCCCAGCAGGCCCCATGGGAGCTAGGGGTTAAACTGCACCCCATGGTAGTTCCTGCCTACAATGAGCTGTAAACTAATACATGGCATAAAACCCAGAAAGTCAGGGAGATATTTCAGTGAGTCTGGATAACAGTCAGAATTGCCAAATGCAACTTCATCACAGAAAGTACATCATTTAATTCTGTGCCTAATGAGTATTTCTCCCCCCCCCCAGCTGATTTCTTCCAAGACTGTCTGTCTGAAAATGACATGGATGAAATGAATATTGAAATAATGCGCAATAAACTCTATAAGGTAATTGCTGCTGGACTTATTGTGTGCTCTCGCACTGTCTTATTAATGTGAAAGTGACCAATTAGAAAGTCATGCAAAAAAGCATGAAGCTATAGATTACTATATGCACATGAAGCTATACATAACTATATGCAGAGAACACTTCTCTGTATATTTGTATTTATGCGCAAGTGAGAATTGTCTTATTATATTTAGTAATTTTCCATGGTCTGAATTTCCACATAATCAAATTGCCTTTTGAATACTTCAACAAACATATTAATTAATAAGTTGTTCTGCACATACACTGGGTCTAATACTTACTGGCATATTTATAATGGTACAGATGAGACCTCAAACGAATATTAAACTGTACTGGCCCAATATAGACTTATTAAACAATAATGGCTTTGTATCTTTGTTACTCCATGTTTGGTAGATGGTTATTTTAAGAGTTATAGCATGGAAAAAGCTTTCTGCAATCCAAACTATGTCTAGGCCACTAGAGGGCACTGCGTCCTTGCAGTTTCTGGATAAGTGTTCCTCATAAGAGCAGTGATGCAGATGATGCAAATGTCAAAAGATATAATTAAGTGATCTTCTGTGTACAGACTGAGCAATACCACATACTTTATTGTCTTTTTGGTGCAAATTTAAAGTACATTTCTCCAAAATGAGCAACTTATTATTAACACATGACATGATATTTTCTTTTTGTTTAATGTGCCTGCCTAATATTTAGTGTCTAAATTTCAGTGCAGCAAAAAAAGCCCCAAACAATTCATATTCTACAAGAGAAGCACTTGAAAAACATTTTCTGGGATGCAGTAACCCATTAAGGCATATACCTACAACAATAAAGGACTTTATTTATAATTTTCACCTATTTTTTATATTTTCTGTTTATGGTTAATTGTAACTTACTGTATTTCTGCTTATTATTGTTACAGTCGTACCTAGAGGCATTCTACAAATTTTGTAAAAAACTAGGTGGGACCACAGAGGAAATCATGTGTCCGATTCTCGAGGTAATGATAAGTTTATATCTTCTATAATTTATAACTGAATGTGGACAATCTAGTTTAAAGGAAATTTAAATATCTATAACAAAGGTATGTAAAATTGCTCACAGCGCTCCTCTAAGCACTTTTGCAATTTACATGAATCCTACTTTTCAAGATACTAGCAGTTTTTAAACTGCTAATATCATGAATTTGAAATAGCCCCACCTGCTGTTCAATTCGACTGACTGTGTACCATTGGATGAAAATTCATTTAGTGAGAAAATTAGCATTTTGTGTTGTTGCTCTGCTTAAAACTGACCAGAGAAATGTCAGATAACTCATCCTCAGGGTCAGACTGGGCCCCTTCCCCTGGCCGCTAATGTCCTCCCCTGATGCGTTTCACTTACGCGCACTCAGAAGAGGATGTCCCAGCAGGGGGTGAGGGGAATGTGGCAGGGGCCTTGAAGGGGGTTAGGGGGGTGCGGTGGTGGCCCCTGCAGGGGATGTGGGTGACACGGCCAGCGGGGGCACCTTGGGGGATGCGGGGCCCCAGGAGCGGCCCTGCACCCCCCAGTCCAACCCTGCTCATCCTTGCTTACTAACTCAATTTTCTAAGCAGAACACAAGCAGTTCCTTTTCTCACTACATTAATTTTCAGCCAACTGCAGACAGTCAGTGAATTTAACAGCAGGTGGCGCTGTTGTTTTAAATTCATTACAATAGCAGGTTAACCAAATACTTTGTATAAAAAAGTAAATGATATTATAGTACAGGCTTGGACAGTGCTTTGTTAGGTATCATTACTACTATAATAAATGTTTGGTACTTAAAGTGCTTAGAAAATGTGTGCAGTACATTTAACTGTTATCTTTACTATATAAAACTATAAGTTGTATTAACAATATAATAATTTACTATAGACAATATAGAGTTAATTTCTACAGTGAAAATCTATCCACCATTTTAGTGTGATCAAATATATAGCCTATGCGCTACATCAGGCTTCCAGTTGTAAATATTCAGTGGGTGATAAACAGTAAGACTAAATATCTTGTATTGGTCCATGACATGACCCAGTACACTGCTGCTGTACCACCAAAAAGACTTTGGATGATGTTGTTGTAAGAAAACATAGTTATTATGTATATATGTCAGCAAATCCTATGAAAGCTGAATTTTATATTTCAATTGTATTGAAATATAAAAAAAACAGCTAAGCAACACTAAGGGGCAGATTCATCAAAGTACGACAGGTCCAAATACAAAAAAATGTTATTTTTTAAAGGTTATAACTTTTGCGTATTTTCTGCAATATTTTCGTACATTTGCATGACTTTTTCATACTTTGTGACAAAATTTGTGCAACAAAATCGCATTGTCGCGCCAAGTAGTAAAGTTTCGGATTCATTCAAGCTTCGGTATCATGACTTTCCTTGGGCCAGGTTGGAGCTGCAGAGTGCCATTGAGTCCTATAGGAGACTTTCCTTGGGCCAGGTTGGAGCTGCAGAGCGCCATTGAGCCCTATGGGAGACTTTCCTTGGGCCGGGTTGGAGCTGCAGAGTGCCATTGAGCCCTATGGGAGACTTTCCTTGGGCCGGGTTGGAGCTGCAGAGCGCCATTGAGCCCTATGGGAGACTTTCCTTGGGCCAGGTTGGAGCTGCAGAGCGCCATTGAGCCCTATGGGAGACTTTCCTTGGGCCAGGTTGGAGCTGCAGAGCGCCATTGAGCCCTATGGGAGACTTTCCTTGGGCCGGGTTGGAACTGCAGAGCGCCATTGAGCCCTATGGGAGACTTTCCTTGGGCCAGGTTGGAGCTGCAGAGTGCCATTGAGTCCTATGGGAGACTTTCCTTGGGCCGGGTTGGAGCTGCAGAGTGCCATTGAGCCCTATGGGAGACTTTCCTTGGGCCGGGTTGGAGCTGCAGAGTGCCATTGAGCCCTATGGGAGACTTTCCTTGGGCCAGGTTGGAGCTGCAGAGTGCCATTGAGTCCTATGAGAGGCTTTCCTTGGGCCAGGTTGGAGCTGCAGAGTGCCATTGAGCCCTATGGGAGACTTTCCTTGGGCCGGGATGGAGCTGCAGAGTGCCATTGAGCCCTATGGGTGACTTTCCTTGGGCCAGGTTGGAGCTGCAGAGTGCCATTGAGCCCTATGGGAGACTTTCCTTGGGCCAGGTTGGAGCTGCAGAGTGCCACTGAGCCCTATGGGAGACTTTCCTTGGGCCAGGTTGGAGCTGCAGAGTGCCATTGAGCCCTATGGGAGACTTTCCTTGGGCCAGGTTGGAGCTGCAGAGTGCCATTGAGTCCTATGGGAGGCTTTCCTTGGGCCAGGTTGGAGCTGCAGAGTGCCATTGAGCCCTATGGGAGACTTTCCTTGGGCCGGGTTGGAGCTGCAGAGTGCCATTAAGCCCTATGGGAGGTTTTCTTTGGGCCGGGTTGGAGCTGCAGAGTGCCATTGAGCCCTATGGGAGACTTTCCTTGGGCCAGGTTGGAGCTGAAGAGTGCCATTGAGTCCTATGGGAGGCTTCCAAAATCATGCACAGAAGGTTCAAAGTCAGAAAGGTTTTCCTGCATTTTACGATTGCTCAGATACGAAAAAAAATCATCCCCGAACCGACTGCGCCCATTACAGTCGGCCCTCAGGGCCAAACGACCGAATTAGTCTAAATTCCCCCGATATCGCCCGACTGTAGGTGGGAATATCGGGAGAAGACCGCTCGCTTCACAACCTTGCCAGGCTAGGGGATCTTTACGTGTATGGCCACCTTTAGTTTGTGAGCACGCAGGTCAGAACCAAAGGCGAACTAACTGAATAGTTATGTCCCATATGGCCGCCCCTCAAGTCACTGATTGGTTACTGACTACTAACAGCTTAAAGAGCTTTAAAGGAGGAAGGCTATTTGGCTATTATGCTAGACATCTGCCCACTCCAGCCTGTATAGATTACATTCTTGCCTAACTAACTATATTGAAAACATTTTTTATTTTGCACAGTCTATCTATTTTACCCAGTTTCATTTTTACACTGAACTGTTCCTTTAAGTTGGTGTTAACCCTGACAGGCATTGTGGAATTCTTTTGGGGTTTTTATTCAGTTTTCTGATATATCTAAAGTCCTGTACTGCCCCTTAATTAATATTAAACAGGCATATTGCTAACAGAAGGGAAAAAGTGCCTACAGTGTGGCTAAAGATATTTGTAGATAACATTAATCAGTTTGCAATTCATGAGATTCTTTTGGGGAAGACTGAAGAAGGGTTCACCCCCTAAAATATTGTAAAGTCTTTGGTAAATGTGATCTGTATTGCTGAGCTTCTTTATCAATGATTCCTACTGGCAGTAGCTACAATGTGGTGAACAGAGGCACTGTGGAATTTCTGAGCTAGAATATATAAGTGGGTATAAGTGCCTGGTTTTTAAGTGTTCATGTTCTCTTTGAGTGTTATACCAGATGGGCTATGGGCTTATCAGATGAATATTTACAATGTGTTGATAACCATATTGCACTAATGACTGGCCTAAGACAAATCAATGACATCACTTTGTGCAAGAGCGGCTGTATTTATTTGGCAGATGGCTGTGTACCTGTATTACTGGGGCCATCAGCTAATTAGCATCTGTGCTTTGGTCTGATCATCCAGATTACTTGGAGAATAACAGTAAATAAATAAAAATGCTTTCAGTTTTTTTATCAGCACAATTGCACAATTAAATCCACATAGGGCTCTCCTTGCTTTAATAAAGGATTTAACCTGTCAGTTTGCATTGAATAGCATGTGAAATGGAAAATCAATGCAATAAAGTCATTTGTGTTAATTATTTAGATACAATACCATAGGGGTGAATGGAATATAAGGCAAACAGTTTTTAATGAAACACAGTTGATGAGATGTATTCCCGAGGCAAACAGGACAGTAAAATACCCTGGGCAAATGAGACTTGATTTCTGGATCACAAATCTGCTGACTTGCTTTTTCTGGGGGGGGTCAATGTACTCTCATGGAATACAGTAATGACATGGTGCTTTTGTCTTGTGCAGTTTGAAGCCGACAGGCGTGCATTTGTCATCACCATAAATTCATTTGGCACAGAGCTAAACAAGGAAGAGAGGGAGAAGTTGTACCCCACTTGTGGAAGGCTTTTCCCAGAAGGCCTGCGCATGCTTGGTAATGCTGACGACCAGGACCAAGTGAAAACCACTGCTGAGTATTATGCTGTATGTAATTCTTTTCTATCCTGTTGTGTTATCTTTCTGTCAGGAGGTCTAATTGCATCAGAAAATTCCATGGGAAGCTCCTGCTCTCTTTGTCTCCATATGCAGTAATGTGGTTCTTGGATTCCCTAGCTACCTGGCTGGGTATCACCATGACACACAAGACCCTTTGCCTGTTTTTTTGGTGCTGAAAACTGACATTTCTAGAGGAACATCCATCACATTATTCAGGAAGGACCCTAAAAATTAATACTTTCTTATAGGGTCTAATAAATGGTCAAAGGGATGTTAAAATGTATTCTTGTGTCCATGGTTCCTATTTTAATCTATTTAAAGTTTTCTTGCAAATAAGACATACACTAAGGGGGCCATATACTAACCGTCAGATTTTTTTTCCATTTTGGATTTTTAGTGCTAAAAGTCACCAACTATGTCCAAAAATCCAAATCCAAAATTTGCCAGCTAGAGCTTGCCAAGATCATGTAGTAGTCAATGGCAGATTGACTGAAAGATCTTCTTGTGCCTTGTAACTTTTTTTTTGTTGTAATTTTTGTTGTTTTTTTGTGCAACAATTTGAAAAATTTGAGTTTTCGCTTTTTCGAGATTTGCACAAACTGTTTGGTATCTACAAATGGGAATGTACCATCATTTTAAGACAAAGTTCCATGGCAAGTTTCCACTGCAATAATGTATAGACAAAATTAGTTTCAAGCTGGAGGGTGCAGGGTCCACCAGGGCTACTGCCTCAGGGGCCCCTGCACCCCCCCCAATGAGCCGCTTACTCTAATGATATAGTGCAGGCTGTGACAATGGCACCCAGTCCACCATGTGCTCCAGTAGGGGTGGCACTCTCATAGACTCAACTGTACTTATCTACATAGTGTGGCACAGGTATGGAATCTCTTATATGGAAACCTGTTATCCAGAAAGCTCTGAATTATGGGAAGGCCACCTCCCATAGACTCTATTTTAATCAAATAATTCACTTTTTCAAAAATGATTTCCTTTTCCTCTGTAATATTTAAACTGTACCTTGTACAGGTATGGGACCCGTTATCCAGAATGCTCGGGACCAAGGGTATTCCTGATAAGGGATCTTTCTATAATTTGGATCTTCATACCTTAAGTCTACTAAAAAATCAATAAAACATTAACTAAACCCAAAAGGATTATTTTGCATCCAGTAAGGATTAATTATATCTTAGTTGGGGTGAAATAAAAAGCTCTGTTTTATTTTTACAGAGAAAAATAATTCAGAGCTTTCTTGATATCGGGTTTCCGGATTACAGATCCCATACCTGTACTTGATCCAAACTAAGATACAATTAATCCTTATTGCAGGCAAACCAATCCTATTGGGTTTATTTAATGTTTAAATGATTTTTAGTAGAGTTAAAGCATGAAGATCCAAATTAGGGAAAGACCAGACCTAGACCAGAAAACCCCAGGTCCAAAGCATTATGGATAACAGATCCCAAACCTGTACTTAGAAAAAGAGTAAAACAAATTTTCTACAGCAATGGAAAAACTTATGAATACATTCTGTTGAGCTACAAATTCCTGCAATGTGGTATTTATTAAAAGATTAGGTTTTGTTATCTGGAACAAGCACAATTACTTTTTGTACTGAAGGGATGGAGCCCAAGTATATGAGAATTCTAAACATCTGATGTCACAGGAAATCATACAGAACTAATACAACAGTGTAAAAATTAAATGGATTTTAAATAACTGGGGGTAATTACCTGAACACAGTTTCCTTGCAGTCCACTTGAAAAAGACAACATACTTATAAATGACATGTTGTGATTTTTAGGAGTACAAAGCGCTGTTTGAAGGAGTTGGAATTGGAACGGGCGAAAAAACACTGGAAGACAAATTTTTTGAACATGAGGTAACTAGAGATGACTTCTCAGCTTTCACAAAGATATTACTATACCACCTGTACCCAATACAGCACAAACAGGAACTATATCAAAGGGTTCATGTTTTTTGTATGAGTGAAAGGTCCAGTGGAACCATAACACAGCACTCTCTGGCCTGCAGGCCAGATGTGGCCCCTTAAAGGAACAGTTCAGTGTAAAAATGAAAATGGCAAAATAGACAGACTGTGAAAAATAACAATTGGTGTCAATATAGTTAGTTAGGCAAAAATGTAATCTATACAGGCTGGAGTGAGCAGATGTCTAACATAACAACCATAACACTACTTCCTACTTTACAGCTTTCTAAGCTGTTAGCAGTCAGTAACCAATCAGTGACTTAAGGGGGGCCACATGGGACATAACTGTTCAGTTAGTTTGCATTTGAATCTGATCTGCTTGCTCACAAACTAACTGAACAGTTATGTCCCATGTGGCCTTCCCTAAAGTCACTGACTAACTAAGAGGTTAGAGAGCTGAAAGCAGGAAGTAGAGTTCCGGCTATTATGTTAGACTGCCTGGTGTCTGGTGACTCCAGCCTTATAGATTACATTCTTGTCTAACAAACAATATTACAAATATTGTTTTACACAGTCTATCTATTTTACCCAGTTCATTTTTACACTGAACTGTTTCTTAAAAGTTATATTTATGGTCTCCAATCTGCTAATGAGAAATAATTTGTCTACAAAGAATTAAACATGATCCCCCTAGTGGGGCTGAAGTTGATCAAGAATGTATAATGAAGCCCCACCAGTTGTTGTTGGACTACAACTATCAGTATCCTACCAACAACCAAGGTAGGCTGGACATCTCAGCTGTATTATATGTACTGAAATATGTAAGCTGTTAAACAACAAATGATGGCCTCTGAAATATGACAGGTAGGTGATTAAAAAAAATACAAAAAATAAAAAAAGTCATTTGATTTTAAGGATTCCAATTTAGTTCGGCTACGTTCTTGGATTTGGCCAAATTCAAATTCTACTGGAAAAGGCAAAATTTTGGTTGAATCTCGACCAGAACCTGGATTCAGTGCATCCCTAGAGAACATATAAGTACCCAAGGAATTTTTACTTTCTTAATACTTGTTGTAAATACCTGGTAGCTTCCACCTTGGTTTGTTTGGCATAGCTTCATTGACTTCAATAGAGCAGAACCTTCAGGTTCACTTAAATGGACAGTGCTGTTCTCTGGCTGTCCATTGAAAAAGCCTCAAAATAAATCAAAGCCAAAGTACAATTAATATTCAAGTATATTACTTTATTAACATTCTAACATGTGTTAGAGGCAGCATTCTAATCACATTAATTCAGTGGGCACAACCTTCTTACCTATTGCTCTTGCAGACCAGCTCCAACCCTGATCTGCATATGCATGTGTTTGTGTGAGCCTGTAATTACTAATAAGAACTGCAGCGGCCCATTGATTGTAAATAGATGCAAACCCTTTCTGCACAGTGAGGAATTATACATCATTGATCTTATTAACGTTTGTTGAAAACTAATTATCAGCACACTTAAACAAACAAGGACCTAGGGCATAGGATAGCTACCAACACTAGGCCTGGCACTACATGTGTATTTCAACAAATAATATGGGTTCATATGTTACTCTTGAGATTCTGCAAATGAAGATGCTTGCCCCCAAAGAAAGAATTTATAAAAAGGATATAAAAAAGAATACTTTCTTGGTAATTTACATGCGATCACTATAGAGCTTTTATGTTTTTTGTCCTGCCCGTTTGACGAGACCACCGATATCCAACGCTCTTGCGATATTGGGCGTCTTGTCGATCCGCCATACACACACACATGGCCATCTTGTTCTTGGTCTGTAACTGAGGAATGAAGGTCTGTAAATCTGTTTCTATTATAGACGTTAACCTGATACTTATAATGCCTATGGAATGATTTGTATTTTAATGTTCTCTCATGCTCACTTAAAGGCTGTGCCTTTATGGTGATTGCAGTCAGACATCTGGAACTTCTGTGAGTTACTTCTCTGAAACTAGCCAATGGCTTCCGATATGACTCACATACACTGTTTCAAGCAATGGTGTCTGTAGGCTAGTGGTACCTACATTGCGTAACTCTGAATTGGAGCATATACAGATGGAGTTGATACATGAGAATCTATGTCAGATACCATTTACATAAATATAGTTTTCCTAGCACTGTCCTCTCCATTTTAGAGCATAGAGACCTGTGGCAATTTAGAAGTGCTGAAGACCTGGTGCAAATTGCAAAAAAGATAATACCTCATTCTGGTGTATTGTAACACTTGTCTGTATACAGTATATATATTTTTTTTGTTTGTTTCATTTCATCAGGTAAAAATGAATGTGCTGGCATTTAACAACCAGTTCCACTTTGGAGTGTTCTACGCCTATGTTAAACTGAAGGAACAAGAATGCAGAAACATTGTGTGGATTGCAGAGTGCATTTCTCAGCGACACAGAACCAAAATTAATAATTACATCCCCATCTTGTAATGCACATCCTATTATCTTATCTGTCTCTGTAGTAAAACAAAATGTTCTGTTGCCTCTTATGGGGTCGCTAATCCGATTAATGACTATTGCTATTTATAAATATCCCTACCAGGAAAGTGTTTGGACTCTTTTAGTTCCCTGTAAAAATATCTACACTATATTCATATATCCATAATAAACTATTACATAAAACAAAATACTAATATTGTCATTTTTAATATTTAATTTTTTAATTAATCTAATATTGTCATTTTTTAAAGATCACATTTTGTGATGCCAATTAAATAAAAAACTACATCTGTTTTAGTTTGGTATTGAAAAATAACAATGGTGATAAAACAAAATGTCATTATTCACAAAAACTTGGGCCTTTTTGAAATCCATTACAGACAAGCCATGTATTTTTCCCCTTCAGTCTAACCCATCCTTAGTCGCTGACCCAAGGATGGTGTCCCTTGCCTCACAGCAGAAACACCCTGTTAGCATTTCAGAGTTTCCAGACTATAGATGTATAGACACAAAGATTGCTTCTGCTCTACATCCAGAAAAAAGCATCTGAATTTGCTGCAATGGAAGCTGACATAAAGTCACATCTATTATTGACCCAAAAGCAAATGCTGTATCACTAAGGGGCACAAGGCTGAGCTATCTCTCTTAAGGTGGCCATATATAAGCAGATTTATGTTGCCAATTTCAGCCCTTCAGACAATAAAAAAAGCAGCTTATCTGGTCATGTATGGGGCCCTCAGGCCTATATATATATTTAATACTCCTTTACTACTCAACAATTAGTAAAAAATATATTGTATTTATTTCAATCCATTAAAAGCATTAACATCCCGATATGGATAGCCTAACGCATTTCATGCTTACCCAGCACCTAATCATAGGCACCAAAGAGCTCTGGCAGGCCTACACTACTGATATCTGGCCAAAATGTGGCCAGATGTTGATTGGGCAGGTTTGAAGGCAGTCCCAGAGTATCTTTAACTGTGCATACACTCTGCTATGCTATTCTGCATCTATAGGTCAGGTTTACAGAGACACTTTTCATTGATATAGACTCTGCAGGGAAGGGGAGTAATGGAGGCAGGGGCGGGCCGAGGCGACCGGGCGCCCTAGGAAACCCGGTCGGCTACCTTGCCCCTGCACCGCTACATCGCACCCCCCCCCCCGTGTTTTAACGTGCAGTTCGAGCGTGGGGGGGGGGCGCAGCGCGGTGTGCGATACGAAGCGGCGCGACACAAACTGTACTAGGGGTAGGCAGGAGAGGCTGCTGCCTGGTGCCCCCCAATCGTTGCGCCCTAGGCAGCTGCCTCTTCTGCCTACCCCTAGTTCTGGCCCTGAATGGAAGGCAGTAGGCTGCATCAATTAGAATGTAGCAATTAGGCACAAATATTAGAAGTGCTACCTCTTTTATTTTTAGCCTTTAAAGACTGCAAAATGAAAAGGCAACATGTTCATCTATCAACAGAAATATCAACAGAAATAGAATGCATAGTGACATTTCAGACAGGAGCCAGGATATTTTCCCTCACAGAACTAAACAAGTCCCACTGTTATAAATAGATAAAGTCCAGCCACGGGATACAGAGCCTCCCTTCCAGGAGAGTTCTCACTCATGACTATACCATTAAACTTGTGCCCCAAAGATACCACTCTCCTTTCACTGGCTGAAACTTCCATTAACAATATCATCTCCTTTACCAATGCAGACTTTTACATTGTACACTTATGGGATAATCATCTTACACACACAGTAGGCCCCATTTACAATGCAGGACAATGCAAAGGGCTTAGTGCACTTGCGCTCAGGGGTGTTGTAAATAAGGCCAAGTTATGTAGTTATGCAGCCTGTTTGCCACCCCATGGAACAGCAATTCCGTCTACCCGATCTGAGCTTTCTATTAGTATTCCTGCTGGGTGTCGATCACACTGAGCAGAGGATCCTCCACATGTGAATCTGCCCTAAATATTTATTTTTTTAAGTCACTAATAGGTATTTGCTGTCTGGTTTAAAACTGTCTGTATGGAAATGAGAACAGAACTTAAAAGGCGGTCAGCCAATCACCAGTCACCGAATCATAGCCTCACTCCCTGATGTCACATGCCCCCACAAAAACATCATCATCCTGATGTCACATGCCCTGATGATACCCGCCCCCTGCCCAGATTTTCAATTCACTGAAAGTGGCAACCCTAGTCACTTACCATACATTGTTTTGAGAATAAGGGTTCCTTTAAAAAAAGAGACCTTGTAAATATATACTGTATATGCACATCAAGGGGGCATTGCAGTCTGAATAAAGAATAAAGTAATTTACAACTAAAAATAATGCATATTGTTTACGTTGCATTTAATTTGAAATTATAAATTGTATTAATTTATTAAAGTATACAACCATTTTTCATTGAATAAGGCAATATACTTCTGTACAGCCATAT
This sequence comes from Xenopus tropicalis, assembly GCF_000004195.4. NCBI lineage: Eukaryota > Metazoa > Chordata > Amphibia > Anura > Pipidae > Xenopus > Xenopus tropicalis. The sequence goes on from NC_030682.2 coordinate 125,454,786, forward strand.
GAAAGAAATGAAGGCACAATCATTCATCCCTATCTATATCACCAATGATTGCTCTCAAAGACCTGCAGCCTGTGGGTATCACAGGTATCTAATACAGGTATTAGATCTATTATCTGAAATGCACAGGACCTAGGGTTTCCCAGATAAGGAATCTTTCCATAATTTGGGTCTCCATAACTTAAGTCTACCACAAATCATATAATTTAAACTCAGCAGGGTTGTTTTTGCCCAATATGGATTCATGCAGCTCAGTTATGATCAAATTAAAGGTGCTGTTTAATTAGTACAGTGAAAAAAGAAATCATTTTTGAAAATGATTGGTTTAAAACAGGAGATGTTGGATGGATAATGGGTTTCCAGATCAGGATCCCAAACCTGTACTATCATCATATTAAGTAATTTACTCATATCCTTAAAGGAGACATATAGCATAACTAAATATCCCCCTAATCTCGTAGGCAGTAATGTATAATAGCGAAAAATTTGAAAACCACAATAAATGATGTGTGTCCAAAAAATTGTTGTGCTGCAAATTTTTGCGCCCGATTCACAAAACAATCCGCCAATCGTGAAACATGGAAATTCACTGCTAATCCATGCCTCATGAAAAATTTCTAATGTAGCCCTCTATTGTTACTGCTTGACTTCTAACACGCATTACCTGCGTGTGGTGCTACAGGAGCCCTGTGCCCCCGCTTACATGGGGGAGCAGGTACACTATTTATTGGTGTGCCTCCCTCCAGGGTAGGGACAGGTTGAACTGTAACACCCCTCCCTGGGAAACTACTCTGGGTTAATCTGTGCAGTCCTCCAAATGTATGGATTCCCTGCAACTCCTGGGACCTTGCCCCCCTTGGGGTGGTTGCCTACCAGGCAGTTGAGGATCCACTCTTTGAGGAATTGACCAGGAGACTGGAAGTGCTGATTAACCAAATAAACTTCTTTATTGTATCCACACAGTATTCAGTATCATGACATGCAGGTTCAGGTACTTCCTCCTTACTTCCCTTAGGAGACACTCTCGCTTAGGGCTATTCCCTGGTACTCCCACCAAGAGACCCTCTCTGAGAGCGCTCCCGGTACTCACGCCAAGAGACCCTCTCTTAGGGCTCTCCCCAGTACTCTCGCCAAGAGACACTCCCTTAGGACTCTCCCCGGTACTCTCTCCAAAAATACCCTCTCGCTTAGGCAATCTCCTTTCTGTGGTCCCTAGCTACCACCGGAGCTGGCCACTTAGTGTACCTGAACTCCGGCTAGTAATGCCGGGAGGTCACCATCTCCTCAGAGGGGCTTCAGACTGCCCTTTCTAGATACTCTATCTACTCTATCTATCCTTTCACTCCTAGGGGCACATTTACTAACCCACGAACGGGCCGAATGCGTCCGATTGCGTTTTTTTCGTAATGATCAGTATTTTGCGATTTTTTCGGAAAATTATCGCAACTTTTTCGTTACCAATACGATTTGTGCGAAAAAACGCGAGTTTTTCGTAGCCATTCCGAAAGTTGCGCAAAATCTTGCGATTTTTCGTAGCGTTAAAACTTGCGCGAAACATCGCGCCTTTTAAGTTTTAACGCTACGGAAAAGGCGCGACTTTTCGCGCAAGTTTTAACGCCAATACAAATCGTATTGGTAACGAAAAAGTCGCGATAATTTCCGAAAAGTCGTAAAATCGCCGAAAAAATCGCAAAAAATACGAAAAAGTCGCAAAATGTTCGTTTTCCAATCGGAATTTTTCCAATTCAGTTGGAATTCGTGTCTTAGTAAATCAGCCCCCTAGAGTGACTATAACATGTCTATCTGAACTCTATAACTGGAGCCTGTAGCTAACCTCTCACAGAGGGGGTCCCAGGACTAAGGACCTTTGTTAACTTACAGGGAAACTCCCTTTACTCACACAAACAGCTAGGACCACCCTTAGGTGTCCCACAAGGCCACCCTCTGGGGCCTGTCTAAAGGGGAACCCAACCTAAGGGGCCCAAATCTTGGGATCCCTACACTAATAATAAATGGTGTTGATTTTAATGTGTGCTAAAAATTGATATTATCTTTATAATATCTCTTTTAATTGAAGCCCCCAATAGACCTGCTACAGTCCCTGTCAGTGTTTCAAATGCAGAAATAGTGTTTACAAATAACAGCTGCAGTCCTGGGGATCAGTTTAGGACCAGATTATCAAATAGCACAGGTCAAGCTATAGCTCTAAACCCCATTTTGTAAAACAAAAAAATAAACCTATGGAAGGTGGGATGATATTATTATGCAACTTATTTTCATTGTTTTCCAAGTTAGAAAGCTACTGCCATTGCGTGGGTGTGTATGAAATATGAATCTCTGCCAAAGTGTTCCGCTGTTTAAAGGGGAACTACACCCAAACACATGGAAACTTTTTGAAAAGTAAATATTATTTCAAGCAACTTTGCAATATACATCAATTACAATACTCAGCCTTTTCATGGTCCCCCCCATTCCCCTGCTGATCTGGCTGATTACTTTGAGACTCCAAAAAACAGTAATCGACTGTCCTCAGCAGGGTGCAGGCAGAATCCTCCAAATCCCACAATTCCCTGCACGTCAGTAAGTAAAATAACCTCACAGTGAAATGCATTGTGGGTTATATACTTCCTACATGCTGTCTGTAAACTGTGGAGGAGTTTGTAACATCATGTTTTAGTCCCTCTTCCCCTGCCAGGGTTTCAAATGATGCACAAAAAGTAGATATGAAATGTTATTAGTTCATACTTATTGAAGGAACAGGTTACAGCAGGGGCGCTTCTGCCATTAGGCGAGTTGAGAAACTCAGGCGGCAGAAGCGCCCCAGTTACCAGGGGCGGCAAAAAGCCGCTCCTGGTAACTTTAAGAGCCGAATTTCCGGTTTTTAAACTGGAAATTCGGCTCTTCTAGTGCAGAGAGCGCAATTGCGCTCTCTGCACTAGTGATCTCACCGCCCCCGGACCCGCTCCTGCGCTCAGAAGGTAAGCGCTGGGGAGCGGGCGGCATCCAGGAGCCGCCTCAGGCAGCGATATGTCCAGAATCGCCCCTGGGTTACAGTGATTGGTATATTTGAGTTTTCTGTGTTGTGTTGGATTTCTATTTGTAATCAGGCCTGCCATCAACTGTGACTACTGCAGGATGCTAACTTAAGGCCCAGGGGCGCCTGGATAGCAATGCTTTTTTATCCAGCTGTTTATGGGCTGCAGTGGTCATACTGGTGCAGAAATATTCAGCTCTATAGTGACCCAAGATTTTTATGAACAACAGATGCAGACGTGTTTAATTATTGTGACCTTTGCTTGAGTTTCTTCATAAATTCTGACAATACACGGCCAGTCTCAGGATTTGGCAGCAACACTTAAGAGAAGAGCAAATAGAAGAAAACACAAGGGATCCAAGTATCCTTATAAATAATTTACTTGCATTCCTTGCCTCATCTTGCACTTATGGGCATAAGTTTATGTGCTTGGTTAATAAATGAGGCTTACTGTATACCCTTTTTACTATAACAAATGCTTTTAACATAGCGGGAGTAGGTTTGTTATTGCGCCCTGTCAGTGCATGTTCTTTGTCATTAACAGGGTTGAGATAAAGTATTCTTGATACTTGTTTCACCTATTTAAAAGCATTTTTTAAATGATATATAAAGGTATGGGATCCCTTATGCAAAAACCCATTATCCAGAGAGCTCTGAATTACGGCAATGCCATCTCCCATAGAGTTTTATGCAAATAATTCTATTTTTTTTTAATGATTTCCTTTTTCTCTGTAATAATAACACAGTAGCTTGTAATTGATGGATGAACTTAGCTGCATGCATCCATATTGGTGGCAAAACTATTCTATTGAGTTAAATCTATGTTTCATTGATTTGTACCAGACTTAAAGGAACAGTAACACCAAAAAATGAAAGAGCTTTAAAGTAATAAAAATATAATGCACTGTTGCCCTGCACTGGTAAAACTGGTGTGTTTGCTACAGTAACACTACTGTAATTTATATACAAACCGGATTCCAAAAAAGTTGGGACACTAAACAAATTGTGAATAAAAACTGAATGCAATGATGTGGAGGTGCCAACTTCTAATATTTTATTCAGAATAGAACAATCACGGAACAAAAGTTTAAACTGAGAAAATGTACCATTTTAAGGGAAAAATATGTTGATTCAGAATTTCACGGTGTCAACAAATCCCAAAAAAGTTGGGACAAGGCCATTTTCACCACTGTGTGGCATCTCCCCTTCTTCTTACAACACTCAACAGACGTCTGGGGACCGAGGAGACCAGTTTCTCAAGTTTAGGAATAGGAATGCTCTCCCATTCTTGTCTAATACAGGCCTCTAACTGTTCAATCATCTTGGGCCTTCTTTGTCGCACCTTCCTCTTTATGATGCGCCAAATGTTCTCTATAGGTGAAAGACCTGGACTGCAGACTGGCCATTTCAGTACCCGGATCCTTCTCCTACGCAGCCATGATGTTGTGATTGATGCAGAATGTGGTCTGGCATTATCTTGTTGAAAAATGCAGGGTCTTCCCTGAAAGAGATGACGTCTGGATGGGAGCATATGTTGTTCTAGAACCTGAATATATTTTTGATGCATTGATGCTGCCTTTCCAGACATGCAAGCTGCCCATGCCACACGCACTCATGCAACCCCATACCATCAGAGATGCAGGCTTCTGAACTGAGCGTTGATAACAACTTGGGTTGTCCTTGTCCTCTTTGGTCCGCATGACATGGTGTCCCAGATTTCCAAAAAGAATCATGAATCGTGACTCGTCTGACCACAGAACAGTCTTCCATTTTGCCACACTCCATTTTAAATGATCCCTGGCCCAGTGAAAACGCCTGAGCTTGTGGATCTTGCTTAGAAATGGCTTCTTCTTTGCACTGTAGAGTTTCAGCTGGCAACGGAGGATGGCACGGTGGATTGTGTTCACTGACACAATTGTGTTCACTGTTCCTGTTTGTGGTGCAGTGTCGTTTAAGGGCCCGGAGATCACGGGCATCCAGTATGGTTTTACGGCTTTGACCCTTACGTACAGAGATTGTTCCAGATTCTCTGAATCTTCGGATGATGTTATGCACAGTTGATGATGATAGATGCAAAATCTTTGCAATTTTTCGCTGGGTAACACTTTTCTGATATTGCTCCACTATCTTTCTGCGCAACATTGTGGGAATTGGTGATCCTCTACCCATTTTGGCTTCTGAGAGACACTGCCACTCTGAGAAGCTCTTTTTATACCCAATCATGTTGCCAATTGACCTAATTAGTGTTATTTGGTCTTCCAGCTCTTCGTTATGCTCAAATTTACTTTTTCCAGCCTCTTATTGCTACTTGTCCCAACTTTTTTGGGATTTGTTGACACCATGAAATTCTGAATCAACATATTTTTCCCTTAAAATGGTACATTTTCTCAGTTTAAACTTTTGTTCCGTGATTTATGTTCTATTCTGAATAAAATATTAGAAGTTGGCACCTCCAAATCATTGCGTTCAGTTTTTATTCACAATTTGTTTAGTGCCCCAACTTTTTTGGAATCCGGGTTGTAATAAGCTGCTGTGTAGCCATGGGGGCAGCCATTCAAGCTGGAAAAAAGGAGAAAAGGCACAGGTTACATTGCAGATAACAAATATGTTCTGTAGAATACAATAGTGTTTATCTGTTATCTGCTATGTAACCTGTGCCTTTTCTCCTTTGAATGGCTGCCTCCATGGCTACATAGCAGCTTATTTATATAAATTATAGTAGACTTTCTGAAGTAAACACACAACTTTTACCAGTGCAGGGCAGCAGCATATTTTAGTTTATATATTTTAGTTACTTTTATACACTTTCATTTTTTGGTGTTACTGTTCCTTTAAGGTATGGTGATCCGAATCTGTTCAAAATATGTAAACATGAAATAAACCCAATAGGATTGTTTTGCCACCAAAACGGATTCACGCAGCTTAAATACCATTGAGTGCAGGGTGCTGTTTTATTATTACAGTGAAAAGGGTAATCAGCTCTTGCAAGTAGGGCCTCTGATCCTATTCTTATTCTGTAAACACTTGTTCATCAAATTATTGTAAGATCCCTGTTCATTATAAATTAATGTAAAGCACTGAGTAATTTGCTGGCGCTATATAAATAAATGATGATATATATATATATATACTGTATATATATATACATATATATATATATAATGTGGCATAGTAATAATAATAATATTGTGTAATAATAAAATCACACTCATTTGTGGGGTATATTTATTAACATTGGACAAGTCTGCACCTAGACAGTAACTCATAGCAACCAATCAGTGATTGGCTATGTTCAGCAAGTTGCAGGAAGAATAATGAAACCAAACTTTTCATTAGTCGCTATGAGTTACTGCACTAGTGCACAGCTGCCATTAGCAGGGCCGGAACTAGGGGTAGGCAGAAGAGGTACCTGCCTACAGGGCCGCCATCAGGTTGGGAAGAGGGGGTACAGTTGTGCCGGGCCCTATGAAATCTTCTTTTGTAAAGGGGCCTGGTTGTGGTGCGAAGATTACACAAAGTACTAAGTTACGCATAAGGTTACGCCAAAATTTATGCACTTTACGTAACTTCCGCAAATACTTAAGGTAATTCCACTGCCCCCCTATTAGCACATTCATTGTTAATTTTAACTATTTATATGAACTGCTTATTATAGAGTAACATCAGCTGTTTACATTGGGACCTATCTACTATTCTTCATGAATTTTGCAACAGGGGAATGACTGGTTATTGGACCCCAAAGCAATATCATTGGGCACCTAAGCTTACGCAGTTTACGTAATTTATGCAAAAACTTAAGTAACATATCAAGTGATGACAGCACAGAGCAGGGGCAGGTAGGTGGGAAGGGGTTAAACTTAGGGCAAACTCCACTGCCCCCCTATAAACTGAATGACTTCTTACGACATTAATCAATGGAACTCTTTATATAAACAGCTGTTTATATTGTGCACACAAGGGGCGTATCTAAAATGTTGGTACTGTGTGCTTGTGTTCATGGGGGGCCCCATATAAATAACTTTTGCTGGGTCCCAAAGTTTCTGATGGTGGCCCTGCCTGCCTAGGGTGTGAGGGGGCGCTAGGCAGGTACCTCTGCTGCCACCCCTAGTCCAGGATCGCTTTCCCCCACATTTGATTTCCCATGTGCTCCCTCCCTGCACTGCATCTGCGCGCCTTGCATGCCACGCTCCCCCCTCTGGGGCGTCCTGGTGTGTGCGCATTTTTGTGCATGCGCGGGGAGGGGGAAGTGGTGGGGCCAAGGTGGCTGGCTGGGTCGCCTAGGGTGCCTGGCCCACTTGGCCCGCCTCTGCCTATTAGTAAATGAACCACACATGAGGTGATTGTATTATTTATCCTGTTTCTTTGCTATTTTGTTCTGGGACACCAGAACAATATGTTGGCACAATGTTTAGGTGAAAACTACTACAGGTTGGTGCATTATTTTAAGAAGATGATAGCCAGCGTGGGGTAAGGAACATACTTTTCTAATCCCATCCTCTAAATGCAACACTCTCCACAGCCCCTTTAGCACACATGCCATATGAGGCAAAGGCTTAGCAACAAAATATGCCGGTTTGTTTCAAAAGCGTTGAATATGTTGCACTATAGCACAGTTGATTCCCTCACACAAAAATCTGGAGCTAATAAAAATGACACCCCCTCTTGTTGTGATGTGCAGGTTGACCTGAAACATGTGGGGTCTGTTTTTGCTTATAGCCCACAATCCCTTATCAATAGTACTGGTTGTTTATCATTAAAGTGATACTGACACCAGAAATTAAATCTTTTTTTACATCTATCATTCATTATCTTAAAAGTATTTGCCCAATACTTTTACATTACATTACCTACTATCTGATCCCCCATGTTCCTCTGTGAGGGGACTGCCAAGTAACAGTTACTTAGGGCCGTGGTAGACGGGGAGATTAGTTGCCCGTGACAAATCTCCCTTGTTGCGGGCGACTAATCTCTCTGATATGCCATCATACAGGCTTGAATGTAAATCGCCAGTGGTATGGCATATGCGGCGTTGCGATTTCCGAAAACTGCGGAAGTTGCCTTGAGAGGAAACTTGTGCGATTTCGGGAAATCGCGTCGCCGCATATGCCATACCACTGGCGATTTACATTCAAGCCGGTGGGATGGCATATCGGGGTGATTAGTCGCCCGCAACAAGGGAGATTTGTCACGCGGCGACTAATCTTCCCGTCTGTCACAGCCCTTAGCGCCAGTATCACTTTAAGGCTAATGGCACTTGGGGTAGTGCTGGAATGGCAAATATTCTGGCAAAACCCGTAGTGACTGCTGTGAATTGCATAGACCGGTGCTTTATTTGAGGTTGTTAGAGGACTGTCTCAGCCTCAGTTTATTTGTAATGCCAAGACTTATTTAGATCTTAGTACAGACAACATGGTGTGTTTTGACTACTACCTGTTAGGGTGAAGACACACAGAGCTACTTAGTAGCAGCTACTTGTCACAGCTACTAAACGCCAGAAAATCCCCTGCCACAGACAATACTGAGAATTGCCTCTGCTAAAACACATGTAGAGACAGTTATCAGTAAATGATCAGCATTGTCTATTTTTGCAGCTGTGACAAGTAGCTGCTACTAGTAGCTCCATGTGTCTTCACCCTAAGTGCCAGTGCCAAGTGGGGTGCTGGAGTCTTTACCCTTACTGCTTCTAATGGCAAGTGCATAGGGTTTGCAACTTTTAAAAATGATTTAACCTGCTGGGCTGGGGTGACAAGGGGGGTGGGGTGATGCTGTAAAGGCCCAGGGTGATAATATGAGCAGAAGAGAATTGGCATGTTGGGCAGAGGGCAGCTTCTGGTCTGAAAAGGGATGAACAATTAGGGTGGATCAGTGCAATGACACGCAATGGCACTGTTATACTGGTCCCAGCTTTAGCATGTGTTTTACCACTGGTAGAATAGCAACCCTGAAAGTGTCCCTGCTGATACACTTGGAGCAGTAAAAAGCCATAAACTAATGCTGCCTGAAACACAAAAAGTTGATTTAAACTTTAACAACAACTTTAACATGTCCCTCCTGGCCTAGTCTAAAGAGGAGCATCAAACTAAACTCATACAGATTAATGCGGGTTTAGCCAGAGAATTATATAGGTGACGTCACGCAAAGCTTGTCCCAATCCTGTCACGACATGGCCACGCCCCGTGTTATTGCTGGTAGGTGGGAGACACGTGACGTTTCCTGGGCGGGAGTTTGATGACGCGAGGGGGCGGAGTCCGGGGAAGCTCTGTGAGACGGCCGCAGTGGTGCCCGGAGCTGGCAGCGTGTGAATCGGACGGGAGCTCGGAAGGAGGAAGAGGCGGCCCGGGGAGGGGAGGGGAGGCCGAGGACGGGACATCCGCCCCGGTATGTTGGCAGCTGTGTCAGCTGGTTGGTGAAGTCGATAGGTTTCCCGCAGCAGTGTATGAGGGCATGTCGGTGCCACACACTGCTTGTTCTGCTCCTTGCCCCTAGGCTACTATTCCTTGTCTCCGCCTGGCATTAGCTACGGGCAATACCACTAGTGCTTTGCGCTGCTGTCGGTGATCCCATTCCCCGCTTTGCGTTTTTCTCTCAAGCCTTTCATTGTCGTGGTTTGTTGCGATCCGCTATTCTCCGGTCTCAGTACTCGCTCACATCTCTATGGCCTTAAGGGCCACCGGATATCTCGCTAGCTGTTTCCTTTCATCAGGGGCTTCTGGTTATTGTGTCACAGGTGGGCTAATGCTAGCCTGACTTCATTCATCATATGACTTGAACCCTGTACCCTCCTAGTGCCGCTGCCAAATCTGCCCATATCCATGTATAGTGTATAGCAGCAGCCTCCTTGCCAAGTGTATCCATGTATGTGCTACTTCTTTTGTGTCTTCCTTGTCTCCATGTGTAATGCTCACATTTAGCTTCACTCTCCTTGCCAAGTGTATCCATGTATTTCCCACCTCTGTTGTGTCTTCCTTGTCTCCATGTGTAATGCTCACATTTAGCTTCACTCTCCTTGCCAAGTGTATCCATGTATGTGCCACCTCTGTGGTGTCTTCCTTGTGTCTTTGTGCACTCTTCACATTTAGCTTCACCCTCCTTGCCAAGTGTATCCATGTATGTGCCACCTCTGTGGTGTCTTCCTTGTCTCCATGTGTAATGCCCACATTTAGCTTCACCCTCCTTGCCAAGTGTATCCATGTATGTGCCACCTCTGTGGTGTCTTCCTTGTCTCCATGTGTAATGCCCACATTTAGCTTCACCCTCCTTGCCAAGTGTATCCATGTATGTGCCACCTCTGTGGTGTCTTCCTTGTGTCTTTGTGCACTCTTCACATTTAGCTTCACCCTCCTTGCCAAGTGTATCCATGTATGTGCCACCTCTGTGGTGTCTTCCTTGTCTCCATGTGTAATGCCCACATTTAGCTTCACCCTCCTTGCCAAGTGTATCCATGTATGTGCCACCTCTGTGGTGTCTTCCTTTTGTCTTTGTGCACTCTTCACATTTAGCTTCACCCTCCTTGCCAAGTGTATCCATGTATGTGCCACCTCTGTGGTGTCTTCCTTGTCTCTATGTGTAATGCTCTCATTTAGCTTCACCCTCCTTGCCAAGTGTATCCATGTATGTGCCACCTCTGTGGTGTCTTCCTTGTCTCTATGTGTATTGCCCACATTTAGCTTCACTCTCCTTGCCAAGTGTATCCATGTATGTGCCACCTCTGGTGTCTTCCTTGTCTCTATGTGTAATGCCCACATTTAGCTTCACTCTCCTTGCCAAGTGTATCCATGTATGTGCCACCTCTGTGGTGTCTTCCTTGTCTCTATGTGTAATGCTCTCATTTAGCTTCACCCTCCTTGCCAAGTGTATCCATGTATGTGCCACCTCTGTGGTGTCTTCTTTGTGTCTTTGTGCACTCTTCACATTTAGCTGCAATCTCCTTGCCAAGTGTATCCATGTATGTGCCACCTCTGTGGTGTCTTTCTTGTCTCCATGTGTAATGCCCACATTTAGCTTCACCCTCCTTGCCAAGTGTATCCATGTATGTGCCACCTCTGTTTTGTCTTCCTTGTCTCCATGTGTAATGCTCACATTTAGCTTCACTCTCCTTGCCAAGTGTATCCATGTATTTCCCACCTCTGTGGTGTCTTTCTTGTCTCCATGTGTAATGCTCACATTTAGCTTCACCCTCCTTGCCATCTGTATCCATTTATGTGCCACCTCTGTGGTGTCTTCTCAGTGTCCATGTAATGTCCATATTGAGATTTTTCATGATTAAAACAATAGGCAAAAAAAGTATGTTCAGAAAACAACAATTAATAGAGGGTACTCCCTTATGCAAATATAGTAAAGGATGCAAAAGTAAAGACTCTTACCCAAATAGAGGCAAAAGTAAAGCAAACTACAAAAGGTCACTTTGCACTCCAAAACAAAGTATGTTCAGCACAAGCCCTGTGTATTGAGCTTGTGCTGTGCAAGGGGGGTATACTGCCACTCCACCTTTTTTGCCAACTCAGTGTTGTCTTGCGCCTGTGCACCTTTAGGGTGAAGACACACAGAGCTACTTAGTAGCAGCTACCCCTGCCATAGACAATACTGAGAATTGCCTCTGCTAAAACACATGTAGAGACAATTATCAGTAAATGATCAGCATTGTCCATTTTAGTAGCCATGACAAGTAGCTGCTACTACCGGTAGTAGGTCATTGTGTCTTCACCCTTAATTGCATTCTCTCTGCTTAGTCTACCCTTTTTTTGTCCAAGCACTCCCCGCCAGGTATGCCGTTGTCTTTTGTTTATCTTTTGTGAAATTTACTTTGGACCAAGTGCATCGTACTTTAGCTACCAGTGTTTCCCAACCATGTTGCTCCCCTAATCCCTTTGATATTGCTTCCAGTGGCCTCAAAGCAGGTGTTCATTTTTGAATTTCTTACTTGGAGGCACAAAGGCCATGTGTACTGCCACACAGAGCCAAATATGCCATTATTTGGCACCCCCTTGGAACTTTTTTCATGCTTGCGTTGCTGCCAACTCTTTTTATTTAAATGTTTTCTATAGGTAAAAAAGTTGGACACCTTTATTTCAAACTTTCCATAGGTGTTATTTCTATATCATTTCCATAAAGCTTGTCCAAGTTGTTCATTCTTGCCATACTACCCCCCCCCATTGTCAGATTATTGAATAAAATAAATAACGAAAAATATATAGTAGTACTTTGCCCTAGAAGTTGTATTAATGGTCACCAGCCTTCTCAGGGCCTTCAACAGGTTACTTAACCTAATATGACTTGTAAATGTGTGCCATGTCATGACAAATGTGTTTACTGATCATGTATCACTGTTATTTTGAAAGGAAGAAAGGTTATGTTGGTTGGTTGGTTCATTGTGGATAAAAATGTATTTAGTTTTGGCCATTTGTGCTGAAAATACTATTAAAAACCTTTGTCCCCAGTTGATTGAAACTTTAGTTTGGTAAATAAATGAACAGCCCATCCTCATACACTCCCACAAGGAGTCTTGGGAATACTGTCTGAAACTGGTCTTATTACTACATTCTAACAATGGCTAAACCCCTTTGTGGTAACTTATTCCAAACAGTCAGTGTATATGTCCTTATCAAGTAGGTTATATTGGATAACAAGGAGACAGTGGGCAAAGCATATGAAGAATACCAGAATTACTGAGTCCACCTAGAACAAAATATGCAAACTTACATATTTTTTTTCAGTATTTTTATGAGAGAGAGACATTGGAGACAGTGTCCCACAAGACAGAACAGAATTACATAGTGAATGACTGTTAAACATCTGTTACACTGTTTGTTGGAATGCCTGTGGCTGATCTGCCCTGTTCAATAAGCACTAGCCATCGCTTGTCAGTGCTCAAAAACAGCACAGATTTCGGGCTGAAAATGAACACTTAGGCTGATGCCACACGTGGCGTTTTTACGCTGCGTATTTTCTAATTCTCTCGGCGGCTGAAAAACGCCTGATATCATCATCCATAGAAATAGCTTGAAAAGACGCGCAGCAAACCACACAAAGCGGAAATACGCTAGAAAACGCCTAAGCACGGATTTTTCAAGCGTTGGCTGAAATACGCCAGTACTTGCAAAGCAAGCTATTCCTATGGATACGCAAAGGCAGCTGCCAGACCTAGCGGAAATACGCGGCGTTTTTTGCTATTTCGCACTATTAGCACCATGGCAACGGGATTTGCTTACGTCACCAGTTCTAGGCTGAAAAACGCCATGTGTGGCTTGTGCAGCGTTTTTAGACTGAGAAAAAACGCCGCGTAAAAACGCCACGTGTGGCATCAGCCTTAAGTATTTTTTGAGTTAAAATGAGAATTGTAGTGGATTGGTGATAACTCACTGACAGAGACAATGCCTTATGGGACGCTAACCTTAAGGTGGGCATACACAGGCAGATTTAAGATAGCGATTCAGCCCCTTTACACTGATTTGGCAACTTATGTAGTACCCATGTATTAGTCCCTCCAATTGCTATGGCCAGGCAGGCCAACCTTGCCAAATGAGAGAATCTTCATGTATATGGCCAGATTAGTGAAAGAGATAAGGCTTGGATGAGGCAATGTAAACAGAAGTACTGTACTGTACAAAAGTCTTGGTAAGAAAAAAAAAAACCATTACAGTTCCCTTAATTTCTGTAAAGCTTTTGCAAACAGTTTTAGGGGGATTTCAATTTTTTGTAGCTTGGAATATGGTATCACGCATTTAAAGCCACCCCTTATTTCCTGCTTCACCTGAAACGAATTGTGCAAATACTTTTAAACAATCAGTGGCATAATAACGCCACACTGGGCCTCCCCACAAAAAAATCTTTGGACAGGCCTGGCACACACCTATTGAATTATTTGCTTCTAATGGAGTCTAAGGGAGATGGTCTTTCTGTAATTCTGAACTTTCTGGATAGCGGGTTTTTGGATAATGGATCCCATACCTGTACTATAGAATGTCATTAAGGTCAAAACTTCACAGATATCATTGGTTATATAGTTGGGTAGAACTGTACATAGTGTTGTCTGGCAAATGGACCTCATAACCATCTTCTGCACCTTTCAATCACCCTAGGCCAGGGGTGGGCAAACTACGGCCCGCGGGCCACATCCGGCCCCTTTGCCTTTTTAATCCGGCCCGCCGACGACGCCAAGTCTCATCACGCGAGACTTGGTGTCATTGGCGTGCCAGAATTAAAGAGAGAAGGGGGCCCGCCCTGGCCCGGTCCGGCCCGGGGGTGAGTAAATGTGGCCCGTGAGCCAAAAAGTTTGCCCACCCCTGCCCTAGGCATATGTTCCCATACTGCATTTCCAAGTTGTTCCCCAGTACCATGGAGTGGTGCTTTTTCATTGGTCCTTATGGAGTAAACAGATGGCAGATAAAAATCCAGCATCTTTGAAAATTTCTGTGTACATATTTTGTTCTTTGCCACAATGCACACAATGCGAGTAGTTCTTCGGTGCTATGGAATGGCCTGCAGGCAGCAGTTCTACAGTTGTTGAGGGTTACTTGTTAACATATATGTTTGCTATAAACAGCTTGCTTCCAGTTCAGCTTGCAAGAACTTTCCCAAAAGCTAATTGTTTACAGTGTTGTAAGTATAGAAGGAGCAGGGGTCTGAAAGCAGTTTCTGACCGAAACCCACCTTGTGTGTGCAGTAAAAGGCATTTTTCTGAACAAACTCTGTGCCATAGGCCTTACTGATCAGTGGCTCATCTAGCCCCTGTAATAGCTCATTCAGGCATTGACCTCTCCAGGCAGCAGTGCGTATCTTGTATTCTTGCCATTAAGATTTTTTTTTATTGCCAGCAAAAGAACTGGAATAGACTGTGCAATAGTTTGCTCAGTATTTTGGAAGGGCTGACCTTGATAACTTTGTCTTTTTTTACACTGACCTTGCAGTTTTACTATGTAGTCATATTAGTGCCATGAAATACACTTTCCCAGGCAAGGACAAATGTATTTTGATATGCTTTTCCCCTTATCAGTGCCCCTTTAAATAATATTACATGTTGTTGTTTCCCAGCAAAAAGAAGCACTTTTTTTTTTAGCAGTGGCTCTTAACCAGCGGCATTTCTGGGGCTGCTGTCTCAGGAGACAACCCCTCTCCCCTTACCTGCTCTGTGCTCTTCCACGTCGAAGCAGGTCCTGGGGGGGCACGTAACTAGTGCAGAGAGCGCTATTGAGCTCTCTGCACTAGAAGAGCAGAATTTCCATTTTAAAAACAGAAATTTGGCTCTTAAAATTGCCAGGGGCATTTTTTTGCAGCCCCTGGTAACTAGCCGCTCTCTGTTGCCCAAGGCAAGGTTCTTAACCTGTTTCTAGGGAGACCAAAATTAGTTGGGTAATCAACTGTGTGACCAAGATATTGGTTTATAAACATTTATGAATCTGATTTTAGTGACTAATATCTTTTGTTAGGCTAATGCCCCACAGAGAAAATAATTGCCCGTGATAAATCTCTGCTACTACGGGGCTAATCTCTCCAAGATGCCTTTCCACCGGCAACAAAGTGAATCGCTGGTGGAGAGGCATACGCAGCAGTTTGTTTTGCAAAGTTGCTGCTGGAGGAAACTTTGTTCGACTTTGGAAAAATTAAGCAATGTGTAATCCTTTCCACCACCAAGTCAATTTGTTGCTGGTAAATAGGTGTTTTTGAGCGCTTAGTCAGCCACAGTTGCAGAGATTTATCGCGGGCAACTAATCTCTCCATAGAATTAGCCTTAGGAGGCATTTCATAGTTCATAGGTATAGCAAAATGGCCCACGATTTATATGCTAGGAATCCTCAGGGATACTATGGTGACCCAACCTAACCAGCATTGGGACCCATATTTGTGTCCTGATTCATAAGTCAGGAATCCTGCTTTATAGCTTATTCAGAATATATCCATTTAAAGAATAGTGTAACTACACAGCACATTATAGATTTGGGGTCAGTTTCATATGGAGCCAAATAACCTGCCTGTTAGGAAACCCATGGAGGTGTTTAGGTGGCATGCAGACTCCCCACATTAAGGGGTGTATTTATTAT
The DNA here is from genome assembly GCF_000004195.4 of Xenopus tropicalis. NCBI lineage: Eukaryota > Metazoa > Chordata > Amphibia > Anura > Pipidae > Xenopus > Xenopus tropicalis. Next base: position 125,470,854 of record NC_030682.2, read on the forward strand.
GCTGTGTAAAACTAATTCACCGAAAGAACGGAGTAAAAAGCTGTGTAAAATAAATGGAAAAGATCGCCACCTGAATGCCGGATATTACGCCGTTATTTTCCATAAGTTCCGGTGGAAGAAAAAATGCGTAAAACAATTACGGCGTTTTTACGCCATTTTTACACGGCAAAGCCTGGCGATGTGTGCATAATAAATATGCCCCTTAGAGTACAGGTTGGCATGAAAACAGGACCCCAGTTCTGCAGTGCTCTTGTGCTAACCACCATGTCACCTCTTGGTTATTAATCTGATCTGTTGTTAGCTGTATCGATAATTGTACAGCATTTGTGTCTGTGTTTAGAACTAACCTGCAGCCAGGATTACCACGTATGTTGTTATTTCCCACTGAGGGCTACATCTTTATCAAACACGAGAGGTTTATTCTGCCACAAGGGGAACGTTTTGTCTTGGACCAGGAACCCCTAGCAACCAACTGCAAGTTATCTTTTGCCGCTCAGCTGCATTTAGAGTTTTGAAAGCAAACATCTATGGTTACTACATCAGGGTAATCTTTTCCCCTGTTGCACCATACCTACAAAGTGCAGATAGAAAATTTCTATTTTATTACAGCTTTGGACTCTATGGTTATTATTCAGAAAACTTAATTTTTCATAATGTTTTAATAAATTCGTATTTTTATGGCATGGCTGGCACATATTTTTCAGTATTGTGGTTCATTGAAATAATATATACTTTGTGTACCATCAACTTAATGTCATAATATGCATTCTAGAAGCCTTCTCACTGTAGAAGTAAAGGTGGCCATACACGCATCGATATTATTCAAAACTGAACTTTATGAACTGTATGTTTTGTATGATAATTGATACATGTATGGTGGGAGGCGAGGTGAACGATATTGGTAAAAGCCTTGGATATCGGTTGATCAGGCAGGACTGAGAATTTTGATTGGGTGCCTTTGAAGGTGTGCAGCATTGTAACGTTAATGCTGAATAATCACATGGGGTAAAGAATTCCATTGTTTTTACCTGCATATCTGACGATTCAGCTCTTAACGCTAGTAGAGTGGACAAATGATTTTTCCTACCACCAATGGTCATGGGAAATATTGTAATTGTAGCCTGTATGGGCCTCCTTGAGGCTTATGAGTTTCCTAGATGAGAATAGGGTCCATTTTTAAATGGATTTAAAATTTTAACAATAACAACTGGGTAAAGAGACAGGATAATAACACTGACCTGAACTGGGCAGTCTATCAGACTGATCTGATTGTTGGATCATCATGAAGATTAATGTAGGCCATAGGGAGAGGACCGCATTAAAGATCCAATGCGGTCCTTGTCACAAAGGGAAAACCAGACCTATCCATTTGATATCTGGCTGATTTCTAGCCAGATATGTTGGGCAGGTCTGTCAGAGGGCCCCATACATGGGCCAATTAGCTGCTGACTCACGCCAGACCGGTTTTGCAGCTTTTATTGGCCAGTGTATGAGCACCATAATCCTCTATACTGGCCAGGTTTCTGGGAAAGTTGTACTTTATTGTAGCTTTTTTAATGGCAGAACATTAGTGGTACAATGGAAATGGAAGCTTTTAGAAACTCTTTGATGTGAACAGAAACATAGTTGTTAAAAACTTCCTTCTTGTCCCTATTTCCATAACCAAGTTACCAGGCTCTAAAGAGGAAGCCATGTGTTATGTTAAGTGCAGAGTTGTGGATAATTTTCTATTTAAAATATTCTATTTAAAATAAATAAGTATTTAGTATTCTTAGTTCCTCATTCCAGAGGTATTAACCTCACCTCTGTGGCTGTCAGGATACCACTAACTGCCTGTATTCCTGCATTAAGGTAAATAGTGAGTTCAGCGTGACAGTAAGCTCCTTGGGTGTAAGTGAGCCTGACAATGTATCTGTATGCCATTACGGGCATGGGGGAAGCCTGCCTTCTGCAGAACTCCCCATTGCACTTGTAGGCTCCAGAGTAGGTAGATGAAAGAGACGCACATGTACCATAGCATCATATGGGTGACTTTTAATGGAAAGTTTAGGACCTCCAAGTTTATTGATGCTCTGTATTGCCAGCTTAGTAACCAGCATGGCAGCTATTCACATTTGCATTATTAAGGGCTTTTACATACCCCCACTTTTCCTGTCATGATGTTTAATGCAATTAATCACTTCAACATTATTATAGAACACCATTAGGGCTTGTACTGACAAGTGTTTTTTTCCTGCATCCCCCTGCGGTGTCGTTCTCCTGCGTTTCACCCCATTCTTTATTATGGAGTTGTACTAACACAGGTGCATGGAAGCACCTAATGCAGGTGGAAAGCAACATGCTGTGTTCAGCGCTTACATGCACCAGTGTCAGTACAGCTCCATAAAGAAGAATGTGCTGCATTTTTCCTGCACTCACCTGTGGTGGAACGCGTGAGAACGCCATCACAGGGAATGCAGGAAAAAAATGCTTAATGAGATGCCCACTATAGCTGGCACCTGTTGTAGGATATTTTTTTATTTAAAGGACGTGCTGGGTGCATATATCTCCTATTAGGAAAAAATGCACTGGTAGCTTGGGGTATAAATAGGTCCTTGCCACCATATTATACTTATACCTTTTCCAGGCGTCTGTAGACTTTTAATTTGTGCATGCGCAGTAGAATCCAAAAACTGTTCTCTACCCTGAATGAGCGAGTCTTACTTTGCCTTATGTGTTTACACTGCAGTGAATAGGGCTTTCATTGTTCATTAAGTGCAGTGCCACACGGGGCAGATTATAGGACAAGGTCAAGAATTCACCCCTACACTCAAAAAAACCTAATTTATATGCCTGCACCCAGCCTTAGGGTGAAGACATACAGAGCTACTCGTAGCAGCTACTTGTTGTGGCTATTAAAATAGACAATGCTGATCATTTACAGATAATTGTGTGTTTTAGCAGAGGCAATTCTCAGTATTGTCTATGGCAGGGTATTTTCTGGCTTTTAGTAGCTGTGACAAGTAGCTGCTACTAGGTAGCTCTGTGTGTCTTCGCCCTAACGCAATGGCTCTGGGTGCTGGCACAACAATAGAATTTTTAAAGTGTTAGGGCTCAGTGTCCTTTCACTGAAATCGCACAAGTTCCCTCTCGAGGCAACTTGCGTGATTTCACTGAAATCGTGCCGCCGCGTATGCCATCCCACCGGTGATTTACATTTTTGCCGGTGGGATGGCAATCCGGGGAGATTAGTAGCCCGAGACACAGGAGATTTGTTGCGGGCGACTAATCTCCCCGTGTGCCAGAGCCCTTAGATAAACGCAGGCTGAGAATCTGCCCTATGTGCTGTCAGCCTAAGGCTTTATCAATGATTGCAGTCGCTGGCACTTGTTTCTCTGTGTTGGCTCTAGTAAGATCTAGTAGTTTTCAGGACAATACACAAATATATTTTGCATATTTGCTGTCCAAAATGGCTGGGCTCTGAGATAGTGAAAAGTTATGGGCTGTGTCTTGCCAGTTTTCTTATGCCTTAAAGCAGTGCTGTCCAACTGGCGGCCCTCTGTGTGGCCCCCCACCTGTCTGGCTGCTTTGATGGTTTACCCTTGTATAAGCTTTAAATGGTATCAGTACTGAGATTAACAGACCCCCTGCATGGTTCTCACCTCAGATTTAGGCTGTGATCCCTCTGTATTGTTTAAACATCTAATCCCCTGTACTGTTCACACCTTTTAATCTATGCATTGTTTACCCCCTGCAGTGTTCACACCTCAGGCTGTAATCACCCATATTGTTCAACTGTTCACACCTCATGCCTGTGTGTAGGCAGCATAGGGTAGGCAGAGTATGTCACATAGGCAGCATGGGGCAGGGAGGGTATGGCACAAACAGGCAGTATAGGACAGGGAGGGTATTGAACACACAGGCAGGGTAGGGCAGAGTATGGCGCACACAGGCAGGGTAGGGCAGAGTATGGCACACAGGCAGGGTAGGGCAGAGTATGGCACACACAGGCAGGGTAGGGCAGGCAGAGTGCTACCCTATGCTGCCTGTGGGAGGTGAACCTGGCAGAGGTTTGTTCTGGGAGTTTGTTAGCAGTTGGAAATAGCCAGTAAATGGTCCCTAAGGTGTGTAATTATGTACTGGGGGCTGCTGTGCTATCCACAGGGGAAGAGTCATATGGATTTTAGGGTGTGTCTTAATATGAAATAATATAATTCTTTCACATATGAATGATGGTTGATATCCCTGCAGTGAGGACCAAGCATTTGGGTTTTTGCTGCACTACCACCATTGTGATAAAATGGGTGTGGTTTGAAGCGGCCCTCCACCATGTATGCGCAAGAAATTCCGGCCCTCGGCATTGCAGATGTTGGACAGCACTGCCTTAAAGGAACAGTAATACCAAAAAATTAAAGTGTTTTAAAGTAAATTAAATACAATGTACTGTTGCCCTGCACTGGGACACACTGGTACAACTGGTGTCATTGTTTCAGAAACACTAAGGGCTCTGGCACACGGGGAGATTAGTCGCCCGCGGCAAAACTCCCTGTTCGCGGGCGACTAATCTCCCCGAGTTGCCTACCCCTGCCATCCCACCGGCGGGATGGCAGACGCGGCGGCGAGATTCTTTTTCGGCGATTTCCTGAAATCACCCCGCTGCGTCTGCCATCCCGCCGGCGACTTACATGTTCGCCGGTGGGATGGCAGGGGTAGGCAACTCGGGGAGATTAGTCGCCCGCGAACAGGGAGTTTTGCTGCGGGCGACTAATCTCCCCGTGTGCCAGAGCGCTAATATAGTTTATATAAACAAGCTGCTGTGTAGCCATGGGAGTAACCATTCAAGCTGGAAAAAAAGGAGAAAAGGCAAAGTTTACATAGCAGATAACAGATATGCTCGGTAGAATATAATGGGGGTTTATCTGTTATCTGCTGTGTAACCTGTGTCTTTTCTCCTTTGAATGGCTGCCCCCATGGCTACACAGCAGCTTTGTTTATATAAACTATAAAACTATAGTAGTCTTTCTGAAGCAAACACACCAGCTGTTTCAGTGCAGGGAACAATGCATTTTACTGTAACTACTTTTATACACTTTCATATTTTGGTGTTACTGTTCCTTTAATGATGGGGTTTACAGAGGTGCACTTTTACGGCAGCGCTTGCTTTGGCAGCTCTTTCATTTGGTTATGCACTAAACCACAGGTTATGATATGGCAAATCTGTATGCACTTCAGTCCTGAGCCTGTTCTTAATAAAACAATGTTAATGAGCAATTGTCTGGTTTCCTGTGCTGACATTATTATGCAAATGATGTCTTAATCGCCTGCAGTCGTACTGATCATGGTACTGCCCAGTGTGCCAGCTACAGCCCAGGCATTGAGTGTTTTGCCTGTACTCTTTTAAATTAGTCATTGGTCTTTTTTTTCCTTTTGGAACGCTGGTAAGCACGCACAATCTAACAAGGTCTCCTGCCTGCTGCAATGTGGAATGGTAATATTACTCAATAATCCAGTGTGAAATGTTTGCGTTTGTGCTGAATCGCATTGTTTCAGTGGTCTCGCAAATTGAGAGGCTCACCTGCAGGACTGGTGGTTCTGACTCTTTGCTACCCAACACAGTAGCTTTTTTTTAAGCCTAATTCCTGTAATAGAACACCCTTGGGATTTTATTCTAAAATGCTGAGCCAGAAGTTTATTTATAGGGAAGAGCTTTGCATATCACTAGCTATTGCTTAATTCTGCGTAGGCAATGTCATAATCTAGGAACCTGTATTGTTTGCCAGCAGCTGTAACTTAAAGCAATACTGACAGCTAGCATTGAAAATGCAGGATTTCCATTGTCCTGTGGGTGAAACTTCTTTTGCTGAAATAAGTGGTTCTTCTCTCTTAAACTGCCCAAACATTTAGCCTGAGTAACGTCAAGGCTGTTTTCCAGTGAAACAATGTGCCACCCCAGGACCCGTTTTCCTGAGTATTGCCACCTCACCCATTTTAATACCGGCAACATATTGAATCCATATGCTGCATGGCTAATTAGCAATTAATTTAGATGTATGCTGAAGACTGAACTGTTTTTTGTGCAGCCATGCAGCATGCATCTAAATTAAAGGAAAACTAAAAAGAGTTAAAAAAGAAGTTCTTAATTTTGTTGAAGAATATTGTCAAGAATTATTTCAGTTTTTTTACCCAGTTTACCCCATCTTGAGTATGAAATGCATGTATGTATGTATATCTTTATTTATAAAGCGCTACTTATGTACGCAGGGCTGTACAGTAGAATACATTAATATAAACAGGGGGTATTAAGATAATAGATAAATACAAAGTATTACAATAAGCACAAATAAATAAAAGATACAATTGTAATAAAATAAGAGTCAAAGACACAAGAGGATGGAGGTTCCTGCCCCGTAGAGCTTACAATCTAGATGGGAGGGTAACTTACAGACACAAATAGGCATGGGTATAGTTTGACTTTAGAAGTCAAGAATTAGATACTTTAAATAAGTATGTCTCTCCAGTGAGATGCCCAGGGGCTGGAGGTGACCCTCTGATAGCTAATAATAGCCCCCAGCATGCCCAAGGGCTCAGCTTACTACTTGGAGTTTGACCATCATTTCATAATAATCCAACCCCTCAACTCTTGAACAAATAAATAATCAGTTCACTATGCTAATAATTGTGGGCGCCATCCAGGAAAACCCCTTGTGATTGGTAATTACAATAATATAGAAGCCCAGATATTTGTGTGTGTATAGCTTTTATATCATTGTGGTGAAATTGTTTTTATACATTTTGTTTTGTACATCTTTTGTGCAGGAAAAAAAAGCCCCACAGAGAGATTAGTCACCCATGATAAATCTCTGTTGCTGGTGGAAAAGCATTTTAGGGAGATTAGTTGCCCACTGTAACAAAGTGAATGAACGGTGGAAAGGTAGACACATTGCTTTACACCAGCGATGCACTTTGCTGCTGGTGAAAAGGCATTTTGAGGAGATTAGTCGCCTATGGCAGGAGAGAATTATCACAACAACACGATTGTTCTCTCAGTTGGGCATTAACCTTACTGGACAGATGCTGCAAGTGAAACCATTTTTGTGGGGTATTTTATGTACTGTGGGTATATTATTGGTGATGTCTGTATGAAACAACATGAAGCCAAATATAGATTATAATGATGGGCACGCTAATGATTACCTTTTTAGGTGTGTCTTGAAGGCAAGTTACATTTTATAGGCTATAAAGCCACTAATTGCCCATTCCTGGAGGGTACAAATTCCCTCAATTACATGACTGCATCATTTCTATACACCTGAAAAAAGCAACACCAGGCTTATGATTTCAGTGGGCTCCTACACATGGGCGTTCCACTTGCATTCAGTGCCTGATGTGCATGTGTCAATATGGGCCAAAAGGGAAGAATGGGCTGCGTAGCAGGAGGAATACACTGCGGGGGAACACAGGGTGAAATGCCCATGTGTAAGAGCCCAAACAAAGGAGGATATCAGGAGAAATGTAGGACTAAACCATATGTACACTGATGGAATATATACAGATGGCCCAAAGTCATGAATGGAAATTACATGAAAGGTTGGGTGGAATCCCAAACGCAATCCTGGATTTTCTGCAATTTCGGGAGCAGGTAACCCCTAGCAACCAATCATATGTTTAAATTTTCTTGTTAAACAGTAAATGTTTCTTTCTTGCTTTTTGGTTGCTAAGTATTCTGCTGCAAACTTTGTGACTACATTGCATGTATAATATTGTTAAGCTAACTTTAACTTTTAGTATGTTATAGAATGACCAGTTTTACATAACTTTTACATTTTTCACTTAGTCTTCATTATTTATCTTTTATAGTTTTTTTTTGGCTTCTTCTTCTAAGGGTGAAGACACATGGAGCTACTAGTAGCAGCTACTTGCTGTGGCTACTAAAATAGACAATGCTGATCTTTTGTATTTTAGCAGGGACAATTCTCAGTATTGTCTATGGCAGGGTATTTTCTGGCATTTGGTAGCTGCTACTAAGTAGCTCCCTGTGTCTTCACCCTAACTCTTTCCAGTTTTTAAATGGGGCTACTGACCCCAGGAGCCAAAAAACATTTGCTCTGTGAGGGTACAATTTTACTGTTATAGTTATTTTTTATAACTTTTTCTATTCATTTCCTATTTATACTAGTCTCTCATTCAGACCACTCCCTGGTTGCTAAGATGATGTGGACCCTAGCAACCAGACAGCTGCTGAAACTCCAAACTGGAGAGCTGCTGAACAAAAGCTGAAATAATTAAAAAATTACAAATATTAAAAAATGGAGACTAATAGCAAATTGTCATAGAATATTACTCTCTAGATCAGGGATCCCCAACCTTTTATACCTGTGAGCCACATTTAAATGGAAAAAGTGTTGGGGAGCAACACAAGCATGAAAAAAGTTTCTGAGGGTAGCAAAAAGAGCTTTAATTGGCTACTTAATAGTCTTTAATTATACTTGGTTTTTATGCAACCAAAACTTCCCTCCTTACCATTAATTCAAAAATAAGCACCTGCTTTGAGGCCACTGGGAGCCACATCCAAGGGGTTGGGGAGCAACATGTTGCTCACGAGCCACTGGTTGGGGAACACTGCTCTAGATCATACTAAAAACTAACTAAAACAACCCTTCTAAGATCTTTTTGTGCATGAAAACTGGAAAGAAAAAAAAGAAACTACAGAAGCTTACCATTAACAAACAGACCTTTACACGTCCTTAATTTCATGATTATTCCTATCAGCCTCTTGTAAATGTTTTATAACTTATTGTTATCATTTTAAAGTAAACACAAGAGCGTGATGGAATTTGTGCCTTATAAATCGTATTCTGATATCTGCAGGGGTACGAGTTGCTTTGCTTTAATGAGGGAATACCGTATCCTTCTTGCAATAAAAGTGTGCAAGTGCTCAGCCTGGAGATATAGTTAAAGATAGTTAGATGGCGGTGCTCCAGGAATTCCTAGAAATATACTACAAGCTGAGCTGTGCTTAATCCAGGTTTCCTCCTACAAGTGGTAGGTTTTCCATAAATTACTGATCAGTCTGCTAGATAGTTTCTATCTATGGTGGGTTACAAATACTGGTTCTGAAAAGCTGCTTATGGTCAATGCAAGCAAAGGTGATCTTGGCTATTCCCACTTGTTATTAGCTCTGAAGTGGTTAAAGGAAAAACACATCCTGTTTGTAAGTAATGTATCAGGACATAGGTTATCGTGTGCATGGAACATTCCTTTTCTTCAGCGTTTATACATGAGTTATGACTGCCATGGTGCTTGCTATCACCTGACTTTGTTCCTTGATGCCAAAAAGATAGCGTAAATCCCTTTTAGCTCCCCTGTAACTGCCCTGTACATCTTACAGTAATTTAACTTTTTGTCCAACTCCTCTGTGTAAATTCATACTTTGTCCTTACATTCTGCCTCTGATGATTTTTATTTTGTTCTTTCAATCAGAACATCAGCACTTGCCTTAAACCTGAAAAAGGAGAAAAGGCACAGGATACATTTCAAATCAAAGATAAGCTCCGTGGAATACGATAGTGTTTTACAGAGCTTATCTGTTCTATGCTATGTAACCTGTGCCATTTAGCACTATTTCAACTTGAATGGCTGCCCCCAGGGATATACAGCAGGTTATTTATATCAACTATAGTAGTCTCTCTGATGCAAACACACAGTTTTCACCAGGGCAACAGTACTTATTATTTGAACTAGTTTACTCAGTATTTAAAAAGCATTTAAAACCCAAAATACAGATTTTCTTAATAAAGGATATGCAGTATTAAGAAACTTTCCAATATACATTCTTTAAAAATATTCAGTTGGTTTAATGTTATTTGTAAATGTAATTGCAATTGAAAGACGTATTTTTCTTTTCTTTTCTGGGCTGCTAGTTCTGTCTCTTGAAAGTATGTAGCAGAAATCTTGCATGTTTGTTCACAGCTCTATTAATCATTTGGCATCTGCTTTGCTGCTAGAAATTAGAACTGGACTGGCAAGGATTTCGAGAGCAGTTATATGTGCAACTAACAACTGAAAATGTATAATTCACATATATTGGAAATTTGCTTATTGGCTCATTTCACAAACAATAGAGTTGAAAGAGGGAAGTGTACAGGCTGTCATGGGAAGTATGTGTGTGACAGTGTGTCTGCTCTATTGTATGTTTTTTTTTTTTACATTTTGTGAAGTGCTGTGTAACCTTGGTGTGATGAATAAATGAATACAATACATAATAAAAAATTGTAATTCTAAGCAACTTTTCCAATATACGTTCTGCCCTAGGAGCATTTCCCAAGTGATGGGACGGTTTATAGTGAAATGCAGACCCTTAACTACTGTTCAGTGCTGCATGTGCAAGTAGCAGTATCTCGGTAAAAAAAAAATTATATATATATACTTTACGTACTTTGGTAGAGATGGCCTATAGGATTTATAACTCACTGTGTTTGTGTGGAGCTGGACTGTACTTTCTAACAGTGTGAGAAGCCTCTTTGTGCTGAGCTGGGTTTTAAAGAGAGAGAAAGTTAAGTACACAGCCTATATGCTTGTGTTATATAAGTGTATTAATGCTCTTTTTAATACTTATTAGAAAACTGATTTGTGCATTTCTCTCTTTCCCGTTCCAAATCTGAGAGCGTCTCCCTTGCCTTCCGTGTGTTCCTTAATGGGTGCCATATGTTCCCTCACATTTGCAGCAGCGAGGGAGTGTGTGTTGTGTAGGGAGAAGTGCTGAAGCAGCAAAAGCACAAGGAAAACAAGCTGGTGTATTAGTGACTCTCCCAGAGTAAAGCTCCGTTCCGCCGACGCAGGCTTGCAGGATTACAGAGGGGAGTCACAAAATGGTTAGTCCTTGCATTATACGCACAGCTAGCCCCCCGTGTGATGCATCTGTCGCCATGCGTTAGTTTAATCCCCCTCCATGGCAGTTATCTGGGTTAAAAGCCACTGATGTGCTCCTTGTATAATTCCTAACCTGTTTATAACTCGCGTTCTTGACTTTGCACATTAGTCGGTGTGGTCTGGGTATGAGGAACGTGTGACAGCTGCTTGTTTTTCGCCCTTTCTGTGCTCAGCATATCTGAATAAAGATTGTGTGCTGCAGTGCTGCTGGGATTGCGGTGCTTGGCTACGGAGAAGATAAGCAGTTTAACTTCAGCAATCAATGCTGTAAGTTTTTGGCGGCTCTATAAAACAGACAGTCATCATACTGTAGGACTGTAGGGTGCAAGAACCTCATTGACAAGCAGGCAGCGTTCAGCAGCAGCTGCAAATGTGCGAATGTGCTGGACTTAAAGGGATCTTAGTACTGCAGAGGAGTGACACACTGCAGCACAGAGATGTGCGGCACCACTCGGGTCTGGCTGCTTACGTGTCAAAGGAATAATTGTTTTGGGCCAGTGTTTCTCGTGTTTGTTTTCCTTGCAGCGGATATTGGCTGGAATAATAAGGTTCTGTGCACTGGAAGAGATACTTGGTGTGTTATTTAACCTCTTTGGGGGCTACATGCCCCTGCATTCCAAGTTAGGCTCCCAGGGATTTAGTTTGGAGACCTTGATGTGCTCTTTAGGGCTGTTAAAATTATATAGTGGCAAAAGGATGATTAGCGTTCTGGGGCCTTTAACAAAACAGAATTTTAACAGGGTACTGTATAAACTGGAGAGCAAGTGCAGTGCAGCTTAACTGGCAGCATTTTAGCAATGTCCAGCATATTATGGGTTAAGCAGCACTAGGTTTACTCTCCAGTGGCAACTGCTATGGAATCTTGGTATAGTATAGAACACACTTGCTTGGGAGCCCATACTGCATCCACTGCAGCATGTGAAAGACTCTCAGGCAAACTAATGTGTCATAAATATTCTTTTTCCTAATTTATAGGATCGGATATGGGAGCTGTATCATGGAAGGTTCATGTCAGGGTTCACTGCAGATTATGTAGAAGTGTTCTTAAAAGGATTGTTCACCATTAAATTAACCTGTAGTATGATGTAAAGAATGATATTTTGAGACAATTTGCAAATGATCTTAATTTTTTTATTTGCAGATTTTGATTAATTTAGCTTTTTGTTTAGCAGTTCTGCAGTTTTCAATTTCTGCAGCTATCCGGTTGCTAGGGTCCAGTTTAACCTAGCAACCAGGCAGTGGGTTTGTAAGAGAGACAGGAATACGAATAGAGCAGGGCCTAAAAAGAAAGTTAAGTAATGAAAAGCAACAATGAAAATGGTATCCTCACAATGTAATAGTTTTTTTTTACTGTTGGGGTCAGTGACCTCCATTTGAATACTGGAAAGAGTCAGAAGGCGGCAAATAATTCAAAACCTATAAAAAAAAAATGAAGACCGACTGAAAAGTTGCTAAGAATTGGACATTCTATAACATACAAAATGTTAACCTAAAGGTGAACCAACCCTTTAAAATGGGGACTATAGACCCTCTATGCGGGGGTTTTCTTCATGAAATGGAAATTCTTTATTAGATACACTAAATCTATTACTTTACCCACTGAGGCATTATTATCTGTGTATTTCAGTTTATTTGTATCACTGTTTGTTTTGATAAGCAGGGTTGGGATTTCATTCAGAGGAAAACAGTGGCCTCAGGTGGACAGTTTGTTATGAATTCTTGCTTTGCGTAAGCATGTTATGGTTCTTGACTGTCTGTACACGGGTAACCGTCCTGCTGTGTGTGAGCCCCAAATGCTACTCTGTCCGTTCCATATCTGATTGGGGCAGGTATTGATTGGTACTTGATAACAAGTGCCATGGATGTGATTTGTGGATGACCGGTTTGCACAGCTCCTTTTGATGCTGTATATAAATATATATATGTACTGCAGCTCAGTATGGTCTAGGTGGCTAAGCTTAGCCAAAGTTTCTATGCATTGCCAGCTTGCTTTTGAACACTACATCTCTCAGGCATGGCAATAAAATTTACCATACAAGTTTACCCAAATGTATTGATTTCATTCTGTTATTGATTATCTTTTAGTTTTTTTTTTTTATTACTGTAACTCATTCCAACTTCTCCCCAACCATCACAGATATTGGTAAGAATCAGGCCCCCTTTTCTGCTGATGACAAAGCTTTAGCGATCGTGTTATTTCAGTAACTCCGTGACTTCATGTCCTTGTGCCAAGGCTAACCAGTACCTGCATATCAGCCCAAATACCATACTGCTGTACCTCTGACTTTAGGCTGTCATTGCACATCACTAATCATCATGGTGCCATATGTAGGGGTTAGAGATTAGAGCTGGGCGGTATGACCAAAAATTTATCTCACGGTATTTTTCAAAATTATATTGGTGTCACTGTATTTGACGGTATTTTTTTTTTTCCATGCATGATTAGGTGTAAACCCCATTTCCTAATAAATTAGAGAATAATTACTGCAGTATTGAAAATCAGAGTCAGGCAAGCGAAGGATCGGCAACAGAAAGTCGTAAGGTAAATCAGGCAGGCTTAGTTTCCCAGGCAAGGCCGCAGACAACATAGCACAGGAGGAGGCGTTTGATAGCTTTAAATACCCCCTACGCATGCGCAGAACCGGCGCCGTCAGCGCGTCGCGGACATGCAGGCTTTGACATGTACGTGCGCTTTGACGCATGCGCACCTGGACGCGTGTGCGCAATGTCCCGCGGACAACGGGACGCGTGCACACACGCAAGGAGGCGCGCGAGACCGGGCTGCATGGGTGAGTACCCTGACACCCCGGTATTGCGGTATCTGAAAAATGAATATAGTTTTTAAAAAAACACCGGTATTCGGTATTAAACGGTGTATCGCCCAGCCCTATTAGAGATGTTTTTGAATGCATGTGCTTTGGTCTTTGGTCATTGAATGGATTGTCTCCCGATATGCCCGATATCAGGCTAATTCAATCGTTTGGCTCTAGGGCTTTTTAGAAAGTCGTTGAGACTAATTGCCCAATGGGACTTTGCCCTAAAAGTTTTAGTGATCATGTTATTCCTCAGATATAGTGAAGATTTGAATTGTTATTCTTTATGTGATGCACTAAAGGCACCTTATTTATATGTGCTTTTGGTTATTGGTACCAAAAACAGCTGGATGAAGAGCTTTGGGGCTACAGTTAGTTGTAGTTCAGCAAAAGCCAGTGAGTTACAGGTGCAGGTGCCTGATACAGTTTCTGACATTTGCCTTTTGAGCTGCCAAATTGCCTGTACCTATTGTATTTCTATATTCTGCTAACCTGCTAACCTTGTGACTTGCAGCTGCAGCAGAGGTAGGAGAGCATTTGTTCCAGCTTTCTCACTGTAGAAAGTGACATCAGAGTCACATGACTGGCACGGACTAGAATCTGTAGCAGTGCTCAAGGAGGGGGAGAGCCTGTGCAGTTCCTTCTGGAAGTGTTTATAGGAGATGCCTCCAACTTGTCTGGCAGCAGTAAGTGGCTCTATTTGTTTGCACTCTGTCCATTGCTCCTTCCCAGCCCACAGCTAGATAGTTCCCTTCTCTCCATAATCCTCACATTAACAGTACATCATTTTCATTAAAGGGGCATGTAATATTCATAAGTCTGTGCAATGTATTTCTGTGTCTCTTACTCATATAATTACATGCGTTTTGCATCAGTGTAACTTGAACTACAACTCCCAGAATCCCCAGTCTGTTTAGAATGATTGAAGTTGTACAATACACAAATGTAATTCAGAGTAAAATGCAGTATCTTTGGAATCAATGCCATAGCAGTCACAGTAACTAGATATGTGTTTCTTTATTTTGTTGTGTTTATTAGTCCTGTGCACATGAGTGTCTTTCTGGGGAGGGGGGGGGCTTGTAACAGCTGCTGCTTACTCAGAGGCACCGCCACCCCTAACTTCTGCAAAAAATAATACAAATGAGACCAAAAGATGTTCTTCTGTATTTCCATTCTTGGCCAATGCACTCCTGAATTTCTGGGTACATTTTGCAATAGTATCTAAACTTTTTAAGCAGTGATGCTAATAATTGCTTGTAGTCTTGTAATTACCCTAATGATGTTTGTAAGCTCTCTCTGGCTGGGCCTTCTGATCATTGTAACTGGTAAATGGGTTGGTTATATAAGGGCATATGTTGTGAGGTTCCATCAGCAAACTCAATCAAAGGGTCTGTCTGTAAATGCCTTTGTAGATTGTAGTGGCGCCTATAGGTAAACTACAGACAAAAGTCTGATATTCAGTTTTTTTTTTCAGTGACTATGATGAAAAATATATAATGGCTGATTTTAATTGGCTTTAAAAATACTATTGTTTCCAATTACACCTTTATTTGTCAAAAAGCCACTCTGGTCCTTGTGTGTTACAATGAGTGGTGGACGTGTTCTATATATTCAACCCCAGGATTGCGTTAGAATGTGGATAGCCAATCACAGCTCTGTCTCACACAGACTGCCACTGCCTGAATGAAATTCAGCAAGCAGGAAGTAGGTGGTTGGGTTTTGGGAAAATCTGCAGTAAATTGGTGCAAAAAAACAGCTTTTTAAAAAAAAAAAAAAAAAAAAAAGATTTTGTCTTAAAGGTGCTATATGTGATGCCACAAACTTGTTATTCACCATTAAACAGCTTGAGAATGTCTTTTAGCGTTTGACTGCTATTTTTGTTTTGTAGCCAGCGTGTTTAACCCTTCTGCGTTGCAGTCTTGGGGGTCCCAGATTCAGTTTAGCCAGAGCACTAGCTGCAGGTATAATCTTCTTTTTTCTCTGTGGGTTTTTTCCCCACACTCCTGAAATCTGCATGAACGGGTTAACACAATCCTGATAAAAGTGACAATGATGTGATAGAGGCTAAAGGTCCCCATACACTGGCTGATTCTAGCTGCCGATATCGTTCCCTTAGACCGATTAGCTGCCGAATCGGTCTGTGTATGGGCACTACCGGTGGGCCTGACAGACCGACATCTGGCCTGAAATCGGCTAGATATCGATCGGGCAGGTTAAAAAATCTAGTCGGATCGGGGACCGCATCGGCTCGTTGATGCGGTCCCCAGACCGACTTTGCCTATACCCGGGCCAAATGATTGAATTAGCCTGGATTCTCCCGATATTGCCCACCCATAGGTGGATCTGACGTTGTATGGGCACCTTAAGTCAAGACTGAGATTTACAACAGGCCCTGACATTTCAAATGCAAAAACCTCTCCCAATTGTGACTGTCTATGGCATTTTACAGCAGCCCCTCTGGCATTTGCCAGAATCTACTGTTTGCCAGTCTGGGTCTGATGCTCAATGCAAGATATGTTGGCACTGTATAAATAAATAAAGGCTAATAATCATTTTCCTGTTGGTATCTGATATTATTGGAATCTGTGGGTAACTGTAATTGGTTTAACTTTGTGCCCTTTTTCACTTTCCCTCATAAGAATTATATAAAAGCATACTTGCATCTACCATGATAATACCAGCTGCATTCTCTCTCTTTGCAGTTGTTTAGTGAAGAAGCTAAATTTGAAAACTGCGTTATTCTAAACGTGAGGTTAAACTTTTAGTGGGGTTTGTCTCTATTGACCTCTAATTTTACATAGTAAGATATGGTTGGCCAGTTCAGCTATGCAGTTTTACTGACTGGGTAGGGTGGAAAATTTGGTCAACTCATTAACACACTGGTGTTCAACTAAGCTTGAAGGCCAAAATCCGAAAGTAGGAATCTTTTGGCCTTCAAGCTTAGTTGAACACCAATGTGAATTTTGCATAGATTCATTAAATTCTAGATCTTAAAAGTCATGGGGGGCTATTAGGCAATTTAGACCAACAGTACTTCAAAACATGCTGACAATTGTTGCCTGAAAACAGGCCTGATTGTGCAGTTATAGCTATTTCAGTTGTCTGCAATCAGGGTCTGACTGGTGTCCCAAGCTATAGTCGCTTCTGGCCCAATGGCAATTGACCCACTGCAGGTTTTCTGGTGGGCCCTTGGAGGTCCAGTCCAACACTGTCTCCAGAAAGAGATGATTGGAGGCAATAAATACTGTATGGAGAATATAGAGGTGTGGGAGTAGTTAAGTAAAAAAAAAAAAAGCAAATTATCAGTAAAACTGATACTTGATCTAGTGTTAAGCAGGGGAGCTTAGAAAATAATCTTAGAATCCTAATGGCGTGGTGCTGTACATTACAGAGAGATCTCTGATACAAAGCTCCAGGCCCCAGCATTTCACATAATATACCCATAACAGTCCTCATTACAGTATGTAAAGTTGCAAAAAGCAAGTAACCAAGCATCCTTTTATGTCTTACCAATAGAGGTTTGCAAATGCTATTCTATGACTTTTTTTTTTCATTTTTATAAAAGCATTGGGAACACATTTTTATTCTCAGTACAGTAAAGTGGGATATAGTTTAACATGGGAGTTTTCTTTCTCTTTCATCTGTACAACCGCCCTGTCCCTTGGTTCAGGTTGTATAGTTTACCCAAACTGAGGCACAATTCCATATCCCTTCTTGTAAAGAACATTTGGTCTTCCCTTTTTTAACTTTGAAAATACTTCTGTACTTTGTAGAATGAAGGGACATGTGACAGCTTGCTGTGCAGCAAATGGCAAAGAAACACAAGTGAACCAGTGCTATACTCACATGATGACTGTAACTCTCGTTTTCTAGGCCTGACCTGTAACCTGACATGGCCACAGCCTCGCCACGGCCGGGGAATCGAAACAGTCTTGAAGATTTACAGCTGCACGTGACAGGTAATTTGTATGTGTGCTCGGATGTAAAGCTTGATCTCCCCTCCAGTATTTGTGCAATGTAAAGCACAGATTTTTGTGCAAATCATAATGCAGCACGCATATGTGTATGAATGTGCCCGCACACATGGTCTCATACCTTCTTGTTCATTCATCGCAAAACAGTATTAGAATTTTAAAAGATATAAGCAACATGGCCTACTTTTTTTTCTTCCCCCCCAGCCTTCAAAAGTTTTGATTACTAGTACCATTTTTACAGAGAGCAAAGGTCCTCTGCACTAACCCATTCTCACATTTCTTTCATTTTTGCAGATTAGGGTGCTTTATTCTTTCACCATTATCAACAACATTAAGTTCTGAACATTTCCATAGCCCAGTGCAGTCATGGTAAAACCGAATATGATCTGAGCTATTTTTGGCTTCTTTTTGTGTCTATGATTAAACCTACTGCCAAGGAATGCAAATGAGCAACACCCTCACGTGTGTGTTTTGAAAAAAGGTAGCACAGCACTCTGTTATAGCAAAGTATGTGGTGCAAGTCCCCAATGGACTCCGATTCTCCTGCAACAATATATGTCAAAATGGACAGCACACACAGTAAGAATGAAAAAAGTGTATTGTATAAAGATTCACATCATAATCTTACTGTACACATAAAAAATGCGGCGTTTCGAGCCCTGCCGGGCTCTTCCTCAGGGCATGTGAACAGCAATCACTCATATAAATTATCAATAAAAAAAAAGAACAAAAAATCTTTATTAATCCAGTGTTTCGAACACTGAATGTGTTCTTCTTCAGGGACAACAACACATTTAGAAGATTTTTTATATATATATATAGTAGTGATGTCCAATGTCAGAGGATCTGCACATGTTTCTTTTGAAAAAACACCTTCCCTTGTTTAAAACCATAGCAGTTTTTTTTAAGCCATACCCATGCCAATGAAACCCCTATTTTTATTCAAATTCTGCATAAACACTGTGCCTATAAAATATGATAAATAGACACTATCCCCCCCCCCCCAAAAAAAAAAAAAAATTAAGGGCAATCAATATACTGTATGTAGAGCTGGGGAGAACCTGCACTATTTAAGCTTAGCTGAGGACCCCATATTTATGTAGTAAGAAAACTTATGAGAAACACTCATTTTTGGTGCATATTCCTCTGTATTCTCAAGATTATTGAAGTGAATACAACTTGAGAAATGTTGATAGGTGATAGGGCAGAGAGGCAAATGTAAAGGCACACAATTTCAGCTGCTGATTCAAGTCCTTCCAACTGATTCTGCAGCTTATCTGCCTTTCAGATGGGGGTCCCGTGTGTGTGCTTGTGTTTGAAGCATTTCAGAAAATTATAATGACATAATTTCTTTGGAATAGGCAATGCTGTAGCCTCATTTCCTTTAATAAACCTCCTTTCCTCATCCAGCGATGTCTTCCTCTCATTGACGCCTTATAATGCCATATATTCACGTGGCATTTCTTTGTCACTGTGCCAGACAGCTGCCTTTATTTTTATGTCATTGTGCAGTAACCTACTGGGCCCAATTGTCAAATTGAAGTGACCGTTGCATATTTTGTACTGATATCCTGGAAGCCTGGCTTTTTCCTGTTTATCTTATTTGTAGTATTGTAGTATTGGTTTTTGTATCTTATTTCATTTTGACAGCTGCGTGTTACAAACTGTGAGCAAGCTAGGGTTACATATTTACATATTCTGCCCATGTTATAAAATAAAAATGCTACAAGCAATCAATACAATCAACTGTCCATATTTTGTGTGGTGTCATTGGGGATAGCAGGGAGGGCCAACTCGTATATAGCCTTTAAGCTGGCCATAAACACACCGATGTTTCGAGCAATTTTCAGAACCCTTGTGGGCTCCAAATAATTGTCTGGATAATTTTATTACCACAGCGATCGGTCGGATAACAATAACATCTATTCATGTATTGTGTATCTGACTATATCCTTAGGGGGACCTACAATGCATTTCTGGGGCATTGGTTTCGTACGATTGTTGTCTGCCATTTGCTTTATGTTTAGAATATCCTCCGATTTGTTATTTTTAGTACTTTATCCTACAATTTCAATCTGAATGTTTTAGATCGTTGCATTTTAACATTCAATCAGCATCTGAACGTTCGGCAGAAATATGAACGTGAATGACCAGCTTTACAATGACTTTCTGATGAAATCTAGATAATTTGGGTGCTTTAACGCAGTGTTTAGTGAAGCAGTATTAGTCAAGATGCTTTGGGCTGTATATGATTTCTTGTTTAATCAGGATTTGGAAGACACTGGTGCCAAAATGAGATTTTGTGTATGACACTTGTATATGGCACTTTGTAATCTCTGCAACCTTTGTCATTCACTGGCAGAATTGCAGAAATCTAAATGTAAAGTTAATGTAACAAGGCCTCAGGCAGTTAGGTGGTCACTGACTATGCATTCAAAGCGGTTATCAGACAGTAGGCATTCTGTATCAGTCTGGTCTATTCTCTATATATTTGATTTAGTGTTAGGCATATATACACATTGCAGTGTAGGCCCAGCTGATTGCAAAAAATCTGTTTGCCTGGCCTAAATTCTAAGGCTTAAGGCACTGGGGCATAACCTCTGAGGAAGAACCACAAAAACATCAGACTATGCCACAAATGTTATGAAAACATTGTTATAGAGAAGCACCAGCTCAAGCGAGCGGTTCTTAGGCAGTTCAGCGCTCAGGGTGCTTCTGATTCAGTAACATTAGCAGGAGTGGCAGACAGTTTTTTTTTTTTTTACTTCCCTCAGTTTATGCTGGGCTACAGCTGCAGTCAAAAAGTCTCATGTGCCATAAGCATTAGGGTCCTCTGAAGACAAGTATTGTTAAGGAGGAACTGGTGCTGTATAATAGAGCCAAATTACCTTTTTGTGTCACTGATCTTTGCACCAGTGGGATCTGAGCAAGTTCGAAGAGAGATTAATTGATTTTTAATCACATACTGATCCAGTGGAATCCTGTTCCTATTGTTTGAGCACCTTTGGAAGTAATTTACCAGTGTAAACGTCAAGGGCATGTTTTGGTTATTATGATAGAATAAATATGTTAAAAGGAGTTTAAGGGAGAAGGAAATACATTTTGGCATTTTATTGCCAACAGATTAGTCACATTAGTGCAAGCTAGAACTCTATTGCTGGTAGCTCAAATTACATCAGAGATGGGAGGGGGAGAGAGGAGCAAACTAAGCAGACTCGTGCTCTGCCCTGAAGGATTTTTCTTTTTTTATAACGCTTTTTGATAAAGCTTACTTAGTTTTTAAATCCTAATTGCTATTTCCTTCCACAGAGAGGTCAGATATGGCCCTCCAGTATGGCCTGCCGATGGGCTTTTTATTTGATGTGTTCTTCTTATCCAGCCTACCTCTTCATCATCAGTCCATAATACAGCAAGTGTCGGGCATGTGTCAGTTAATGACAACGAAAACAATTTAACGATAATAAATCAAAAACTAATACGATTCAACATTGTTGGGACTAGTGTTTGTATGTGATAGTAGATGGCAGTCTTATATAGAAATACAGAGACAAAACCCTACCTGTGTTCGGTTTTATGTCACCAGATTTAGACAGACCAGCAAGGAACATCCAGTAAGAGTCAGCCTTGTAACTAACCCTGCCTGTGTCCGCATTTATGCCACCTATCTTCGCATAGCTCTTTAGAGTAGCCCAGCAAAGATGGTGATCTCATAGCTGCACATTATTAGTAGGAAAATAAATCTCTAGCAGCTGTCAGTGTATAAATACAGTAAGCCATTTAAAAATGATTGGGCACAATAATGGCAGTGCATGTTACACCTCTGCACAGAGATTTTGTATCAGTCATGGGTGCTTTTATCATCAGGCATACTGTGTTCTTTATCTGAAGGGCTGGGCTTAAACTAGTAAAGTCATTATTTCCTCTTGGCTACAAATCATATTTTTCTCTCCATTAAGCCAACAGGTCAGAAGAAATTCTCTTTGCATGAAGAGCCAAGCTTACCTTTCCCTACTGTGTCCATCTGCTGCGCCACAGTGTGCCGGACAGTAGTAAGGCAGATTCTGTTTTATCAGCTGCCTCCAGGGCTTCCGGATTGTTTTTCTGCTTAGCCTAGCAGTATCTCTCGTACTACTGTCTGCAGCGGGATACATCTGCCTAACTGCTTCCAAATCGGATTTTATTGAGTGAAAGCAATGCCACTTTTGCAGTGTATTAGAGTAGCTACGGGGATCCTCTAGGGCCTCCCTCCCGCTTCCATCACTCCAGTGTTAACTGTATTCTGTGTTATGGGATAAGTGCACTTGTAGATCTGACACGAGAATGACAGTCCCTTGCAGTAGCAGTAGCAAACCCAGGGTTTTTATAAGGAACCCGGCAGGTCACCTACACCTGCCTTTAAAAGAGTTATATCATATAAAAATTAATAATATACCAGTGAATTATACTCCTCTAAATATAGAAGGATTGTGCTTAAAAAGTTGTTTCTCACTGATTTATTGAGAAATTCAACCAAAACCCCACTATTCCCACCCATCTGTTCCACTTCCTGCTGGCTGAATTATCTGGATGTGCAGGGGAGCCCGGGGCTCTCAGTAAACTGCACTGTAGGATAGGGACCAATCAGCAGCTAGGCTGACCTGATAGGGAACTGAAGCCTGTCTTTGCTTGTGTGACTACAAGGCTGTGATTGGCTATCCCCCTCCTACTGTGTTTCTGGCAGGGACGGTTAGGACACAACCACTGTTCTTTTGAAACAGGGACAGAGAGCTGATAGGATCTATAGGGAGCCGTAATAATGGGGCCATTATTACAGATAGGATTAATGTTTAGTAAAACCCGCACCATAGATTATTCATAATTGCCTACAAAATTAGGGTTTTTTCCATTTATCCAATATGTCTTCTTTAACTGTGCTGTTTTGCTTTGGGCTGATCTATCTGCTAGTAGTGGGTTATGAAGACTGTCAGCTGCTGAAACATGTTTTTTTAGGTATCAAATGACATCCAGCATGTGTAATACTAACTTTAAAATGTACATGGGGTGCAAAAAGCTGCCCATTTTTCTGTGGTACTAGCTTTGGCTAGCTAAATGCCTATTAGTAGCAAATCTTACTGATGTATTTCTATTCAGTGATGTGGGTTGAGGCCACTAACCACTGCTTGAGCATCCCCAGTGGTTGAAAAGTGTGGCACTCAGTTGCAGTTGTTATACTGTTAATCACTGTAGCATATTAAGGACGTTGGTTTTACCACCATCTACTCCTATGCATCTCACCAACTGGTATAATAAGCCTGGGCCTGTTATAATGGGGTAGCTGTCCCAATTATCTGAAGTCTGTTACCTGCAACTGGCATATATCACACACCACTGAGATATGGGGTCTTGTATACAGGTGCTTTAGTGAGGTTTTGTATGCACAGGTTGATTGTTCTGTTGGAAGTATGCACAGTACAACATTTTGGGTTAAAATATTCTGACACCGTGTCAGACACATTGTTCTTTGTTCTAAGGAGGGCATGATGACCATGGCAAAGCAGAACATAACGACCCTTCATTTAATATTGGTCATACTTTTATTCATCAAACATAATCCAACAGTGTCATGCTTTCTCAAACATCTCGGTTTCCACAGAAGCCCCTGCATGCCTGTGTGCCATACTCCTCTGATTCTGTGCCGGAGAAGGGCAAAACCATAGGTCGCACCTTAAAGGATATGTAAACCTGAAAAGTAAATTGACCAGGTTGCTTTCCTAAACTTTTTTTGCTATTACAGGTATGGGACCTGTTATCCCGAATGCTTGGGACCTGGGGTCTTCCGGTTAAGGGATCTTTCCATAGTTTAGATCTCCATACCTTAAGTATGCTAAAAATCATTTAAACATTAAATAAACCCAATAGGATTGTTTTCCATCCAATAAGGATTAATTATATCTTAGTTGGGATCAAGTACAAGGTTCTGTTTTAATACTATGGAGAAAAATAAATTATTTCTAAAAATTGGAATCATTTGTTTAAAATGGGAGTCTATGGGAGATAGCCTTTTTGTAATTCGGAACTTTCTGGATAATGGGTTTCCAGATACCTGTACATATTTCCTATAACTGTACATTTTTAATTAAATTTTTTTTTTTTTTAGTTTCAGAGCTAATATGAATTTTGTAACAGTTCCTCTAACTGACCGAGAGATTGGAAAGAGATATGTTTAGAAGCAAAAGAGAACTATTTTGATGTTGCTTTGCTCAGGAAAGAGATAGGAAAAGTCTGATCTTTTCTGAGCAGAGTAACATCAGAACAGTTCCCTGTTTTCCTTCTGAATGTATCTCTGATAATAGGTATTGCTGTTGTTGCAAATTTCATTATATTAGCAGTTAATAAAAAGTCAAATAGATGTTAAACTAAAATAATTTAATAATTAATGTAAATGTTTATGGAAAAGCTCAACTTTGAGGTACTGTCTTGCCTGTTCCTTTGCCTATTAATGTTAAAGGGGAAGGAAAGGCTAAGTCACTTGGGGGTGCTAAAATGTTAAGCACCCCCAAGTGACTTTAATCGCTTACCTTGTACCCCGGGCTAGTGCTCCTATTAGGAGAAAACCGCACCAGCCCAGGGCACCTGGGGCGATGCGCTTCCACCTTCGTTAAGCCTTGACTGTGAGTCAGGTGCATGCACAGTAGAGTGAAAAAGCCGACTTCTCTGTTAAAGTTCGGCTTTTCACTCTACTGCGCGTGTGGCGAAGGAGGAAGCGCTGCAGGTACCCCGGGCTGGTGCTGTTCTCTCCGAACTGGGGCACCAGCCCAGGGGAAAAGGTAAGCGATTCAAGTCACTTGGGGGTGCCTAACATTTTAGCACCCCCAAGTGACTTAGCCTGACCTTCTCCTTTAAGAGTGGATTGTATACTTGGACACAGAGATCTGTACTACAGGGTGGCACTTTTCATAGGAAGAGGTGTGTAAGACAGGTTAACCCGAAAAGTGGCCCCAGAAAAAAAGTGGTTTGAACTGCCCTGCTGTCTGGGCTTAGCCGCATGGCTTATCCATAGGATAAGTATAAGGTGACAGAATAGATGGTCCTGGTTTTTCTCAGATTCCATTTATATTTTAATTCAAGCAGCTTAGTTTAAAAGCTGGTGGTGAGATAATGGCACACTTGGGTACCTTACTGTGCTAGTGCTCAGTGAGCTGAAATGCTTTAGAATTTGTAGTAAGCAAATGTTCTTAATTAGTAAAAAAATGCCCTTTATGCAGAAAGTATCTGTGTGATTTATATGGCCAAAAGTATTGGCGCACCCCTTCTTTTCTCATGTGGAACACTCTACAGAGTTCCAAACTGTCTCTGGAATGCCAGCACAAACACTATCTCTTGAACTTGAATGCATGTGCGTTTTATTGGTGAGCAAACACACACAAGCATAACAACCCTGCGTAATGGCATGAGTGAGGTAAACATCACTGCCGTTGCAGAACGCTAACTATTTAATGCATAAAGCCAGCTGGAAAGGTTGGTATAGGTAGAATGGTGGTGTGAGGCTTTTTAATGGTTTGGATTATTCAGCTGATATCAGAATATGCTGTTTTTAAAGTGCCTTGACCCAGTTTTAGTGCCCATTGCAGACCTGATAGAAGGGGTGGGGACTAGGGGTAGGCTTTGTTAGTTCTATGCAGCACTGTCTCTTCCTATACAGTATACATGCTTGAGCAAAGTAGCCGGTATAAAGTTCAGTGAGCAGGACTTCAGGCAGCAGGGGTTGTGATGTTAAAATAGGGTGGGAGGGCAATAGAAAGAGAGAGCCAAAGTGGGGCACCCTGTGTGTATGGTACAAAATGTTTTAGGTCCGGCTCTGCTGCTGTGAGATGAACTGAATTTCTATGGCGCACAGGGGAGCGTGGGTGATACTATTGGAGCAGCACCACCCCTAGTAAAAACGACAGGAGGCACAGTAACACCAATACTATGCAGTGGTGCCGTGACAAGTGCTTGGTTATTATAGTGTTTTCAGCAGGTTCCAGGCAGATAGGCTCCAATTTTATTACCCCTGAAAGATGCACATTGGCCTTGCCTCTGTGTGTAAACATAGAAATAACAGTCTGTGAAGCATAAGTACATAGTTATGCTGGTTCCCTTTTACTATCTTGGTGTTGGAATGTTTATTGTTTTAATGTCTATATTTATATGCCCATACTTTTTGGCGCTACAGTTAGGTGGGGTCTAAATACTCGGGGCGTTTATATTTCTGCAACCTTGAAAGGAGATTGAAATTTCAGTTCATTGATATTATTTTTTACCTAATGTGTATTATGTTGTGTTATTTACCAGATACAACCATCGTTAGAGCTGCACTTTACCAGAAATATCACTTTGGGGTTTACACTTAAGGTGGGCATACACTATATCATCTGATCATTTGGCCCCCAGCCTCAATATTGGATTATAATAAGGGCTAATAGAGATCCTGTCAGGAGAGGGTGCAACAACATGTTTGTGATCATCAGTCATATAGCCAACCAGACATTAATGAAGTCCACTTAGCACTTGAGCACTTAGCAGTCCTCCCCCACCAGCCGGGCATTGGATTGAGCTGCAAGCTCTTGGGCCCCTGTAGCTAGTGTTAAAGAACCTGAAGAGTCATGTAAAAGGCCTGACTGAAATGAAAGCACAATAACAATCCTTTTGTTTCTTTTGGATTCCTGCTAGAAAGTGTTTGTTTAGTCTCCTGATATAGTCTACACCCTTATTTTATTTGGCATTTGGCAGTAATGTTACTGATTTATGCTGTGCTGGGTTATAGGCTGCAGAGCAATGGAATAGTCTGCTATATCATCTGAGTCCCTGTGCATGTGTTTATGCGCTCTATGTTAATGTTTATTATGTTTTAGCTCCAGGTGTATTTTCTGACATTCACCTTAAAGGGAACTTTTAAGTTGAAAATGGCGTATGCCATCCCACCGGCGATTTACATCCTAGCCGGTGGGATGGCATTTTGGGGAGATTAGTCGACTGCGACAAGGGAGATTTGTCACGCGGCGACTAATCTCCCCGTCTGCCACGGCCCTAAACTGCATGTATCCCTGTGGGTGGCAAAACAATCCTATTGGATTTATTTAAGAATTAAATAATTTTATATATATATATATATATATATATATATATATATATATTTAGTCCTAAAAATGACAAAGTTCAGAACATGTGATGATCATCTGCTTTTCCCAAGTCAAGGCATTTGCACAACCCCCACTTGTTCTTATGCCTTGCATCTCTAGTAAATATGTTGCTGCTGTATAAATCATGTATTTCATAATAACAATAGCACAAACTGCCCACGGCGCTCGCCCTGCGCGCACCCAGACTGCCCACGGCGCTCGCCCTGCGCGCACCCAGACTGCCCACGGCGCTCGCCCTGCGCGCACCCAGACTGCCCACGGCGCTCGCCCTGCGCGCACCCAGACTGCCCACGGCGCTCGCCCTGCGCGCACCCAGACTGCCCACGGCGCTCGCCCTGCGCGCTCCCAGACTGCCCACGGCGCTCGCCCTGCGCGCTCCCAGACTGCCCACGGCGCTCGCCCTGCGCGCACCCAGACTGCCCACGGCGCTATCAGGAGTGAGTGAGGGAAGCTCCCTGTGCACGGTTGTTGAGCCTTACCAGAGCAAGTTTGCCATTAAAGGATTACAGTAAAACAGATACATAAAAAATGCTACAATTAAGAGATTGCAGTAAGTCCTGCAGTGAGTCAGGTACCTGTGGAATACCTGCAAAGCTGTCAGGTTTCAGGAGAGAAATTTCTGATTAACCAGCTGGGGGTGCAGTTTGAGGATACTCTGCTTGGGTATGCAGTAAGCTATGGTTGTTATCCCCCCCACCTGCCTTTGGTGAAGCAGCAGTTCTTTCCTTATACCTGGCTGATCCGCTGGAGTGATGTCATTTCTGAGCTTAGTAAGTAAACCCACTGCGGGTGGGCAGGGGCATTTCTCGGGTGTATATTGCCCTTTGTGATGCCACCTCCTCGCACCTGACGATTACCTTTCAGAGCGTCACAGAGGTGCAAGGGGGGGAGTGCATCTCTAGTGCAGACAGCAAAGTTACTAGGTGCTGATTTTTGCGGCCCCTGGTAAATTGCAAGCTACTGCTGCCTCAGGCTTGCTTATGGCTTCAGCACCCCTGTAAGTAGGATTGGGTAGCGGGCATGTTGCTGCTTGGCGAGTGCGGGTCAGGTTGCAGGTCAGAGAGTCCAGGTTGGGCTCGGGTCTTCCCAACTGAACACACACAGGATTCTAGATTGCAGTGATCTCTATAGATGTTGAACATAAAAGCTGATGCCCATGTAAAAATAATGAGCCTGGGAAAAGGTGCAGGTTAGTGTCTGTAAGTGTCAAGCAGCAACATTCTTGGTAGTACTGATTTCTAAATCTTTTTTGTGCTAACAGTTCTTTTACTCAGATGGGTTGGTGAGTCAGTGTTTTGCCATTTCAATTGATTTTCACTGCCATGGCATTTCTGAGTGTCAGAAAATTCATTGATTGACTTTCAAAACAAAGTGCATCTCATGAAATAGGTGTATAGCAAATATTAAATCTGGTCTATTACAGATGTTAGAATGGCCCATTATAGAAGTGAGTATGGTCTCTTAAAGCACAGTCATTTTTTTTGGCTAAATGGCAGTGACACAGTCCAGTCAGTCTTAAAGGCCCAGGGCCCAGTCATGTTGATCTTTTACTGCTTCCAATTCATTTGAATAGGAAACATGTTTCCTGTGGCAGAATATGTAAAGGCAACATATGCATGCATGAGTCTGTGGTAACAGGTTTGATATATCTAGTGTGTTTGATTTATGGCCTTTAATCTGACTGATGGTTAAGGATTAAGTGCTGTGAGAAACCTCCATTTTAATGTACAGAATTTTACTTTATTTCTTGCATTAACTCCATTTCCTTACAAAAGAGCAGCAGATACCTATTTATTACATAACATATGGAGATCTGCCCACCATTTATACATTCTGTGTTGGTTCCTAGTGTCCTGTGCCAAACTGAAGCGGAAGAAGAACTGGTTTGGAACGACTGTATATACAGAATTAGCTGTTGATGGTGAAACAAAGAAGACTGCAAAATCAAGCAGCTCGAGTAACCCCAAATGGGAAGAACGGTTAACTGTGTAAGTAGGATTTCAATTTTATTTAGTTACCTGTTTTCATGGAGAATAAATTGCACCTTTTAAAAGTGCAGTAGAATCAGGTGTAATAGCCTCCTATATTCAGTGTATTAATAGGGCTTGTATTGAGCATGTGTTCTGCGTGTTCATTTTTTAGATACATTTCGTTAATGCTGTATACATACCTTATAATTTAAATGTTTTTAAACATGTCAAATGTACAATATTTTGTTGTATATTACCCCTTCAAGCACCAGAGGATGGTAAAAACACAAGCTAAAGGTTGCTGGCAGACAGGGTGGCTCAAGTTAAGTGTGTTTGTGCCAAAAGCTATTAATTAAGCTGTTTCCATTTCTAGTCATTGAGAGGCAACCGAGTGCAACTTTGGTGCACCAATAAAATGATTTTGGACCATGTGTGGGTCGGTTAGTTGATCAGGTTAGAAAATGTTGGTTGGATGACGATACAATCTCTGCGTGTATTGTGTATGTGACGATATCCTTGGGGGGGCCCACAATGCATTTTCAGGAAGTCACTTTCATACAGTTGGTGTCTGCCAACTATGTTCAAAACATCTGAATGCTATTTTTAGATTGATTTAAATGTCTGCTTGATATCCGAACGTTCGTCAGAAGAAGACGAAAATCTTAACTTGTATGGCCAGCTTAAAATTATACCTTCATGTGCCAAGAACATAGCCACCTGGATTTCATTGTTATTTGGTTAGAAAAGAAGCACTTTACAGACTGTTTATTTCTCTCACGTCTAAGGGGGACACAGGGACCATGGGGTAAAGGGTCCCTCCCATCAGGAGGCAGGACACTGATGACATCAGAGTTGCAGACCCTCCTACTCTCCCTTTATCCCCTGCTGCCCCTGAAGGGCGCCAGTTTTTTCAGTGTCCTTCATACAGGAGGTTGGACCGGCCTCTAGTAGGCCCAACAGAGATGCTTCGCTCGGTAGTTAGTACCGACACCCGGGGTGAGGCCTTGTCAGAACTTACACTGACATTACAGGCAAGCCCCGACGTGGGATACACGGGAAAAAAAAAAAAAAAAAAAAAATTTCTGAACCCCAGCTCACTTGCGGGATCAGACTACCTAGCGCCCGGCATCAACGCTCTCATTAGAGCAAGCATGCGGGCCGGCACCACGGACACGACCCTTACCCCGTTCGTGCTCCTCGCCATGCCAGTGCGCTTCTCCCTATGCGACGCTCCCTTACTTGGCGCGTTGGCGACGGGAAGTGACGTCACGATCACTCGCGCCGGAAGTCTGCATTCGCGCGCGGTGAGTCACAACTATGCACTTGGACCACAGTTCGCGCCACTACCCGCGCCACTGCAGTCCCAGACGAGCTACGCAGAACCGATTGACAGGGGTTGCAGACTCTCCTACCCTGCTCTTCCCCACAGGCTCCCGGTCTGTAAGTAACACCATTCTGCCGAGCACTCTCTCAGCATGGCAGAAGGCAGGGGAGATTTATTTTCAAAGGGGGGTAAGCACTCAGATTCGATTGCTACCTTTTTTGCTTGCACAAAATGTTTAACAAAGTTTAGGGAGGGACAGGTCGAGCCGCTCTGCTCCAGCTGCAGCCCCACTCAGGCCCATACATCAGGCACGTTAACCCCTTCACATATGGGGACGGTTCCAGACAGAACATTACAGGGGTCAGCTACCAGGGGCAACTCTGAACCCCAAGGACCTTCCGAGGTACCAGGCTGGGCACTCACACTGTCTCAATCCCTATCCAGTCTACAATGTATACCACAGTTAGCATCCTCCATTGATAGGATGCTCTCTAAAATGGCGGCTAACACTGACACCACACCAAGACGCAAAAGGTCTTGCCCA
This sequence comes from Xenopus tropicalis, assembly GCF_000004195.4. Classification (NCBI taxonomy): domain Eukaryota; kingdom Metazoa; phylum Chordata; class Amphibia; order Anura; family Pipidae; genus Xenopus; species Xenopus tropicalis. The sequence goes on from NC_030682.2 coordinate 125,501,548, forward strand.
GTGGAAACATCCCTTAAGGGTTCATCCACGCTCCCATCCTCTGATGAAGAGATTAGTGAGGGGGAAATAATCTCATCCCCAGCGGCCTCTGACTCCAGTGAGGAGGACAATTCGGCCGACACAGCATCTGGGGTAGATAGCCTCATTAGGGCAGTCCTGGAAACCCTAAACATCCAGGAGGAAGATCCCACTCAGAAAAAGTCTTCCACGCTTTTCAAAAGGCAGCGCAAATCAGTAGTTACCTTCCCTGCCCATGAACAACTACAGAATTTGATTCTTGAGGAGTGGAAATTCCCAGATAAAAAATTTCAACTTACAAAACGCTTTTCTAGACAATATCCGTTTCCTAAGGACTCAATAGAGAAGTGGAGTTCCCCTCCAATGGTGGACGCACCAGTCTCTCGGCTGTCCAAGGCCACCGCCCTCCCAGTCCCAGACGCCTCAGCGTTCAAGGACCCCACTGACAAAAAGATGGAAGGGCTTCTCAAGGCCAACTTCCTCTCCACCGGGTCGGCACTTAGACCCATGCTAGCTTCTGCCTGGGTCAGTCGGGCAATTGAGTCATGGTCCAGCTCTCTAATACTAGCCATTCAGGACGATAGTCCCAGGGACAAGGTAATCCAACTGGCGTCCTACATCCAGGAGGCCAACCAGTTCCTAGCTGATGCCTCACTTGACGCAGCTAGGGTTATTGCAAGGGCATCCGTGCTATCGGTTGCCACGAGAAGAGCGCTCTGGCTGAAACTTTGGTCGGCTGACCTTAGCTCCAAAAAATCCCTAACATCTATCCCATTTCAGGGTCAGAAGTTGTTTGGCGACGAACTGGACAAAATAATTTCTCAAGCAACAGGAGGAAAAAGTACACTTCTACCTCAAAACAAGGCTAAGTCCGTATTCAACCAAAAGAAGGGACAGTCCTTTCGGAACCAGGGGTTTCGCAACTTCAGATACAACCCGCAACAAAACTCTCAGAATAACTCAAAAAGTCGATTCTCTAACAAGGGGAAATCTACATGGCAGCCCCGCAGACACCTGCCCAAACAGACCGGAGACAAGGCCGCTTCCTCCTGACTACACCTGGGTGACTCCAGACACAGGTGCCATAGGGGGTCGACTACGCCTGTTCGCAAACATTTGGTCACAACTCATAGACGATGCTTGGGTGGTACAATCCATATCAACAGGTTATCGACTGGAGTTCCGACAAGTTCCCCCAAGACACTTCTTTATGTCAAGGGTACCAACCCCGGATCAAAAGAGACAGGCATTCCTCTCCATCATAGACTCCCTATACGAAACGGGGGTCATCATTCCGGTTCCTCCACATCAGCGGTTTCAAGGATTTTATTCGAACCTCTTTATTGTGCCAAAGAAGGACGGATCTTTCCGCCCAATATTGGACTTAAAGCTCCTAAACAAATGGATTGTTTACCACAAATTCAAAATGGAATCCGTTCGGTCCATAATTCGGGCACTGGAACCAGGAGACTTTTTAGCTTCCCTAGACATAAGAGATGCATATCTCCATGTCCCCATTTTTCTGCCACACCAACGGTTCCTACGGTTTGCCTTTCACAATCAACACTTTCAGTTCGTTGCTCTGCCCTTCGGGCTTTCTTCGGCACCAAGAGTGTTTACAAAGATCATGTCCTCCATGGCGGCATTTCTACGTGTGCGGGGTGTCTTCATAATGCCTTACTTGGACGACCTCCTCATCAAGGCGAGATCCAGGGACATGGCAGAACGGAACATACAATTATCCATTCAGAATCTCCAAATGTTCGGGTGGTCAATCAACATGCGCAAGTCCTGCCCAGTACCCAACCAGGCCATGCCGTTCTTGGGACTTCTGTTCCACACGACATCACAGAAAATATTTTTACCACAAGACAAACAACTCAAGATCCAGAAATCTGTCAGACTTCTCCAATCATCAGTCAGACCAACAGTTCAGACATGCATGAGGGTGTTGGGACTGATGGTATCCACTATAGAGGCAGTAACATTTGCCCAGCTTCACTTTCGACCGCTACAAACGGCGATTCTCAGATTGTGGAAGAGATCATCTCTATTACAGAGGATAACTCTCCCAGAGGAAACTCGGAGATCTCTGGTATGGTGGTTAACCCCCAACAGACTGAACCAGGGAAAATCCTTTCTGGAACCATCATGGATAATAGTTACAACAGATGCCAGTCTCACATGCTGGGGGGCAACATTTCAGAAGTTTTCATCCCAGGGTGTATGGTCAAGGACAGAAGCATCCCTTCCGATAAACATTCTAGAGATCAGGGCCATCCTGCGAGCACTTCAGGCATGGGAAAATATCCTAAGAGGCCAAGCTGTGAGGATACAGTTAGACAACGCCACAGCAGTGGCGTACATAAACAGACAGGGAGGCACGAAAAGCAGAAAAGCAAATCTAGAAGTGACTCACATACTGGAGTGGGCAGAAAGGACGGAAACCCAGATATCGGCAATTCACATTCCCGGAATAGACAATGTGGAGGCAGACTATCTCAGCAGATATCAGATAGACCCAGGGGGATGGAGTCTGCAGTCAGAGGCGTTCCAACTGCTGACCAGAAAATGGGGAGACCCAGAAATCGACCTAATGGCGTCAAGGCAAAACAGAAAGGTACCCAGATTTTTTGCAAGATACAGGGATCCTCTAGCGGAGGGAATAGATGCAATGACAATTCCATGGCGATTCAGACTAGCCTACATATTTCCTCCTCTTCCCATGTTACCACGGGTATTACGAAAGATTGCCAGGGAACCTGTCACAGTAATCTTGGTCGCTCCCTGCTGGCCCAGGAGGTCATGGTATTCAAGTCTACTAGATCTATCCCTGGAACCTCCAATTCCGCTTCCCTTGTCCCCTCATCTACTCACTCAGGGACCACTGTTTCACCCCAACCCTCAGATATTCGCCTTAACGGGATGGCTCTTGAGGCGGCAATCTTAAGACAGAAAGGTTTTTCTGAGGAAGTAATTCTGACTATGATTAGGGCACGCAAACCTAATACGTCTAAGATATACCACAGAACATGGGAATGTTACAGATCTTGGTGCGAAAGGGAGGAACTGCAGTTTCCGGAATTCCGCCTAGCATGGGTGCTACAGTACTTACAAGACGGTCTCAAGAAGGGACTTAGACTGGGATCACTGAAGACCCAGGCGTCAGCCTTATCTGTCCTATTTCAGGAACGCCTAGCTCTTAAGGAAGATGTCCGCACTTTCCTTCAGGGGGTTTCTCGACTTTCCCCTCCATTCAGACATCCGGTGTCTCCGTGGGACCTCAACCTGGTACTATCAGTCCTCATGGAAGTACCCTTTGAACCATTGAAGGAGGTGGGAATGGATTTCCTCACCTGGAAGACTGTGTTTCTAGTCGCAATATCTTCAGCCAGGAGAGTGTCTGAGTTGGGGGCGCTATCGTGTGCAGAACCATTCCTAAATTTTCATGAAGATAGGGCAGTACTTCGTACGGTTCCAGGATTCCTCCCCAAGGTCGTATCATCCTTTCACATTAACACTGAAATCGTGTTACCATGCTTTTGCAACAACCCAAAGAATGAAAAGGAGGCCAAGTTACATAGGTTGGACGTGGTCAGAACCCTTAGGGTCTATGTTTCCCGGACAAGGTCTATTCGAAAAACAGAAACACTTTTCATAGTTCCCTCAGGGGCACGCAAAGGGCTTCCAGCCACAAAGGCTACATTAGCTCGTTGGATAAAGGAGACAGTGAGACGTGCGTATCTGGTACGGAGAAAGGCACCCCCGATAAGACTCAGGGCTCACTCCACTAGAGCAATAGGAGCTTCTTGGGCTCATAGGAATGCGGCTACAGCCGAGCAGGTATGCAGAGCGGCCACCTGGTCCTCTCCGCACACATTTACTAAATTTTACCATTTCAATACTTACCTGTCTGCAGAAGCAGCCTTTGGACGAAAGGTTCTCCAGGCAGTTATTTCTTAAGTTGTCAGAGTTCTTCCCTCCCTACTGTGGGTGGCTTTGATACGTCCCCATGGTCCCTGTGTCCCCCTTAGACGTGAGAGAAAAGGAGGTTTATGTACTTACCGTTAAAGCCTTTTCTCTACAGTCGTAAGGGGGACACAGGGCTTCCCTTCCCGAACTCTTGTTTTATAGTTCATTTCTACAATGTTGAGAGATGTGTTTTTAGTTCTCAGTTACTTGTTACAAACTGGCGCCCTTCAGGGGCAGCAGGGGATAAAGGGAGAGTAGGAGGGTCTGCAACTCTGATGTCATCAGTGTCCTGCCTCCTGATGGGAGGGACCCTTTACCCCATGGTCCCTGTGTCCCCCTTACGACTGTAGAGAAAAGGCTTTAACGGTAAGTACATAAACCTCCTTTTCTCTTATTCCAGAGCTGGGAGGCACTGCTAACAGAAACATATGGGTTCCCCATTTGAAAGCATGGACTATTTCATAAGGGCCTACCCGGCCCTGGCAATCTTTGTTAGCACTTAGTATGCAGAAGGGGATGTAAAAAAAAATACATTTGGCATAATGAAAGAAAATGTCATTCTAAGCAACTGTCAAGCATACATTCTTTTTCAGTGCTTTAAAGGAGAACTATACCCCCCAGGCTATAAGAGTCACCTTAACTAGCACTGCCTTGACCCCCCCCCCTCAACTCTGCCTTATTGCATAGTTTCTAAGTTTAACGACTGTCCCTATCGCAAACCCCAAGCTAAAAGAGCAGAGTAGCGCAGCTGTGTACCTGGCTGACATCTTCTTTGCAACTGAACACACTTCGGGTCTTTCCGCCGATAGGAACCTGCTTGTGCATGCTCAATTTGAGGTAGTAGGAAATCTGCTTAAACTGCGCAATGGCAAGCAGGGTCCGTGTTGGCAGAGAGACACCTTTGAGTTAACTTTTAGTATGACATAGAGTGTAATATTCTGAGACAAATTGCAAATGGTCTCTATTTTTTATTAATGTTTTTTTTTCCCTTTTTGTTCTGCAACTCTTCAGTATGGAATTACAGCAGGTATCTGGTTGCTATCTGGAGTCCACATGACCTTAGCAACTAGGGAGTGGTTTGCATGAAAGGCTGAAATATAAATAGGAGAGGACCTTAATAGAAAAATAAGTAATAAAAAGTTTTTCGTCTCTTTTTTTGTCTATGACCCCCATTTGGAAGCTGGAAAGAGTCAGGAGAAGGCAGCAAGTAATTCAAAAACTTTGAAAAATAAATCATAAATACCAATTAAAAAGTTGCTTAAAATTGACCATGATATAAAATGTGAATAACCCCTTTAAAGGAGAAGGAAAGGGCAAAGTCACTTGGGGGTGCCAACATTTTAGGCAGCCCCAAGTGAATTAAATCGTCTACCTTTTACCCCGGGCTGGTGCCCCTGTTAGGAGAAAACAGCACCAGCCCGGGGTACTTGTAGCAAGCGCTTCCTCCTTCTGTCTTCGCTCGCACGCACGCGCATGCGCAGTAGGGTGAGAAAGCAGAACTTTAACAGAGAAGCCGTCTTCTCATTCTACTGTGCATGCGCCGGCCCCGGAAATTTGCCGGCAAAACGCAGGCGGAAGGAGGAAGCGCTACAGGTGCCCCGGGCTGGTGCTGTTTTCTTCTAACAGGGGCACCAGCCCAGGGTACAAGGTAAGCGATTAAAGGCACTTGTGGGTGCCTAACATTTTGGCACCGCCAAGTGACTTAGCCTTTCCTTGTGCTTTAAGGCCACAATATGTGGCTTTTTTCCTGTTTTTTGTAAGCAGGCTGGTGTAGCTCCACTGACAGAAACAGTGCCGGCCTCTGTGCAGCTAAACTAAGTGGATTTTGTCCAAAAATGCATACATTTATGTTTTGTTAAATAACGTAAAAATCATAAATGATACCTAATAAAGTCCAAATGATGTTATAATCCACCATTTTTATGAAACAGAGCTTTTGTTTTAAAGGGAAAAAAATTATCTTAAGTATATTTTTATTATCTACTATTAAGTTATCACCAGTTTTCTGTTACTACTTGTGTCTACTTGAAATAAAATGACATATTTCATTTTTTAGTTTAGTAAATTATGGGTTTCTGATAGGAATACAGACCATTAAAGGGAAGTTTCATTAATAATTCTTGACCAAACTGTTGGGTGTGCTTAAACAGCCAAACTTATAATAAAGCTTTCAAGCCACAGAAGCACATTATTCTGAATGTGATATAGTTTTATTGGAATATGTATTTGCCATGGGCTGTGGTTTTCCCCTAGGTTGAACATTACTGTATTGTTTAATTGCTCACTATGTTCTCTCTGCTTTTAGGAGTGTGACCCCACAAACTACACTTGAATTCAAGGTATGGAGCCACCATTCGTGGAAAGCGGATGCGTTGCTTGGCAAAACCGCTGTCGACTTAAAGCAAGCTCTGGAGACCCATAACCGGAAGTGTAAGTGGCAGTTGTGTGTGAATACAGATAAGGTATTTGAGTCATAGCAGGGCCCTAAAGATTTGCAATTAAACATATATTCAGTTCTGTTTTATTCTTTTGCTTCACACTTATGTTAAGGTGCAGACTGTTTGTGTGTTTCTTTTCAGATATCTTATCTGATAAATTTAATTTGCTTTTATAGGTTACCCAGTGTGGCCCTATGTGATGTACATAAATCTGGTTAGGGCTCTGGCACACGAGGAGATTTGTCGCCTGCTTTTTTTCCCCCTGGCGCTTTGGCGACAAGTCGCCACGACAATACCCACGAAGAGATTACATGCGAGTTGAGCTCCAGGCGATCTGCTACCCATGGTACACTCAACAGTTAGCCCCCCCCCTCATGTTTACTCAAGTCGCTCAGAAAAGGGTCTGTGTGCGATTTGAAACAGCAGGCGATTTGAAGTAGCCTCGTATGTTTTGACGCTGGCGATTTCCATTGATTTAGCATTGGTGTCTTGTCGCTCGTCTTGTCGCCAAATCGCTCTTTTAAAAATCGCCGGCGACAAATCTCCTCGTGTGCCAGAGCCCTTAGATACTAGCTACTTTAGTCTTCTTCACTGTATGCAAGCAGGAAAGATAAGCCTTGCAGTAAAATTTTACTAGCTTCAGTGGCCTATGAAGGCTTAATTATTAGCCTTAATGTTTATTAGGTATATAGATGGATATGGCATTAGTACTAACATAGTTATTCTTTTTTTTCCAGTGGAAAGAGTGAAAGAACAACTGAAACTTTCATTGGACGGCAAACATGGCACAGTACAGACTGGCGAGCTGACAGTCATTTTAGATGGATTAAATGTGGAGCCTGAATCACTTGCTACGTTTAACTCAACAGCCACTCCAGCCAGTAAGTTGCATGTCCACTCTTTGCAACAGGAGTCCTCTTTGTAAACTGTAAGTTGTAATTTCACACCATTTAGTCTTGGAAAAACAATGCCTTTTATTTTTTTGCATTTAGGAGAAATCCAGCAGAATGGGGATGCCGTCCGTGAGAATGGAGGAGAAACCTCTTTGGAAGCAAGAGTTGGGTATGTTTTTCCTGTTTCCTTCTTTTAATAAGAATATATACTAAATTAGTAACAGTGCCTTCCATTGATATAGTCTAAATTACATATAGGGGCAGAGCTTATGGCATGCATAGAACTTTTCTTCCTGTATACATAAGATATATAAACTTTGAAAGTTGCTATATTGCTCTTCTCTACCATGGAATTTTCCGTAGAACGCAAATATCTGGTCAGTCAATATAGATACTAATTCAGTATCTGTTTGAATGTTAACAGGCTACCCTTAACTAACACAAGCAATGCTGTTGCAATGTATGCATTCAGAGAAAGAATGTCAGTACACACAACAAGGCTGTGCCCTTATATTTTCTAAAATAAAATATCTCATCGGAGAAATATATAACCTAATTGTAACCCTAGGATATCCACCTGTCAGTAGACTGTTGCTACAACAGACATTCACAAAACAGTTAAAGTATGGTGATCCAGATTTAAGACCCCCAGGTCCCAAGCATTTTAGATAACAGGTCCCATACCTGTACTGATAAAACATACTGTCCTCAATCATTTGTTAATATAGTAACCATTATGTGGATACTGGGCAGGAAGCCTTGGTATAACTGCATTTATGAGTGGAGGAACTCTGCTAATAAAAACAGTCAAACCTTGCTCATTAGGGAACTGTGCCGCTGAACTATGCTCTCCTCTCAGGCTGTATCATTCATTAACTGGTTTGATCATTTTCTCTGGTGGAATATTTACAAGTGCAAGGTAATGTCAGTGTGTAAAGTAAACTCAGTCATGTGTTCTAGGTGGAAGCATCTAGATCACTGGCATGAACACCCAGAAAGTAGACTGAGTGGGGCTAAATTTTAAACATTCTGATCTTTCTTTTCAGTTTCTTAACTCTTGTGTTGCCATGCTATTGTTTAGTCTACTGCCTAGTTCTTATGCCTTTAGCAATCAGATAGCAGTTCTAATGTCAAATTGTGCACATGCAATACCAAAAATGTAACTAATTAAAAATAAGGAAATGAAGTGCAATTTTGATTACCATTTAACCTTAAAGGGACTAGTACTGTGTGCAGATGGTGCAGAGTTAAGGGATGGGATGTAGACACACGATACCTGTTTCCCCTTTCTGTTTGTTTACATGTAAATGATACAGATTAATAACCACTTTTCCCTATTCCCTTTGTAGAGCCACTTGCGACATGCCCAATGGGACAGCTAGTGAAACCACATCCGAGCAGAATGCCTTTAATACACAAATAGCAAATATAGATAGCACTCATTCCCCTTCTCGTGTTGCAGCCAGACCCAAAAATACACCAGCACCAAATCCACTGACTGGCGATAGAACTGGTAGGTAATGAATTGTTTTGGAGGGAGAAACAAACCTCTCTAAATCTGTTCAAATACATGTTTATGCCTTTAAATGAAGGTACTCTTAAATCACTCAGACAGGAATTCTAGTCCATGACATGATCTTGGCATTGTTACATATGTGGATATTGTGTAACGACAGCTTGCTGGCTTGCATACAAGCCTCTGTCATGTCACCATGACACCAAGTCTGAGGGTCTAACCTTACAGCATAGGCTTTGTGTGACTCTTAAAGAGGTAAAACATTGATGGTACAAATTGTAACAACTTCTCCATGGCTTAGACAGCATGCAGGAAATACATGACACATAATGCATTGCACTGTTTGTTCCTTTCCTTGTAAACATAACGTGTGCTGGGAATTGTGGGATTTTGCAACTGAAGGCAGGTTGAGAACAGTCTGCTACTGTTGCATTTTACTTGAGTCTCAAAGTAGTCCGCCAGATCAGCAGGAGAACAGGGGCCTTAGGTAACTGTTTCAAACCATATTATTACCGTACATTAAAAGTCCTACAAAGGCTGCATTTGGTATTGTAACTGTAATGTTTTGTAATTGATGAATATGGCAGAGTTGCTTGAAATTATTTTTACTTTTTAAGAGACGTGTTTGGGTTGGGTTCCACTTGTCTAAACAATACTGAAGCAAGCAAATGTTTTTTAGTTAATATTTATTAATGTGCATAAACTGGTACAATTCATGTAACTTTATTATAGTTTGAAGAAATGCTAATAACCTTATGTTATGGGCTTTTGTACAAATGAAAAACTGAGGGGGAAAAATGCCTTTATTTTCCTATTGTCAGAAATGATTCATTTCCACTTGACATTCTGTCCTCCAGCACTCAACAGGGAGCCCATTGTGCTGCCGAAAGCTTCCCTCCCTCTCATTTTTAGGTGCCGTGTAATGAGATGCTATTTTGTTTGTTTTTCAGCAAAAAAAGTGGGAAAGTGGTTTGCACAGATGGAGAAGGAAAGCCTTGGCTTTAATGGACCCGTAACACCGAATAAACTAAAGGGGTTTCTGTCCATTTAAGTAGAAGGCCAATACAGACTGAGAATCTGCCCCCTACGCTGGCATTGGCCTTTCCCTGTTCCTGCACCTAGAGCCATTGTGTCAGCACGGTACAGGCACACGGAGCAGATTTCAGCACTGAAATGCATGTCAGCATTTCAGCACCAAAATCCAATCTGTGTGGGGAAAACTGATGCCAGCAAGGGGCTGATTGAAACTCAGCCCTTTCTTTTATTAACTTTGATTATTGTTACCCTTTACTGGTACAAACTGATCACCTGCTTCAGAGGCTCCAATGCATTTCATATAAATAAGCTGCTGTATAGCCATGAGTTCAGCCATATGTTGAAATAGGGCTCACATTTATGGCAGGGCACACAGGGCCTGCATTTTGTACACAGGCTGGGAAAAGTGGATCCGCTCCCATCCACAGCTTTGTTTAGCTCGTCAGACAGGTTCTGGGTCGACCTCTGCGCAGCTGCACTGAGGATTTTGGCCTATGTATGTATGCTTCAGTGTTCCGCTCTGTGTGCCCCTGGCCTTACACAACAGAGAATACAAAGTTTTCAGGTTGATAAACACAGGTCATTCATTGGAGGGAGCTATCCGGGCTAAAGTTTTAAGTAATGTAAAAACAATGTGTATATAACTGATACGTGCTCCATTCCTAATCTTGCTTTTTTTTTTTTCTCAGTTAATGGCACAAGTGCTACATCTGAAGCAAATAGCACACCTTCCCATGAAGCTTTACCATCTCCTGCCGGAGCCCCCTCATCAGATAGCATAGAGATGATGGACAGTACATCAGATGGGCCAGTATCAATACCTTTAGATAGCGGCACGTCTGCAGAGAGCAGTTCTGCTGGGGCTTCATCAGAACCAGTAAGGGCTGCAGACTCTGGGCCATCACCTGCTGCTGGCAGCAATAGCCCTGATGCTGCAAAACCAAGGCAGGCGTCATCTACAGGTTCTGGGGATCCTGTCAGACAGCAGCCAAGCTCCGCTGCAGAGCCTTTGCCATCGGGGTATGCAGAGAAGTATTGTGCTTTAGTAATAATCATTGAGCCAAGAATGTCATATGTATAACATCCTGCAGTGCAGGGATATTACTCTTTCGATTATTTTGGCATCCATTCACCAGCTTGCTTGTGATGGTGGCAATAGAGGATCACATTCTAGTCACTATTATAAGCATGTGTACCTTCATGGGGATTAACAGATTACATACTAATCTTATAATGCAAATGAACCCACAGCTTCTAAACTTCTGAACTACAGCTTCCAGTATCCTCTGTTGTGGGTATTGTAACAGTCCAGTATAGTTCAGTGTGTTGGTTGAAAGGGGCAAGTATAACGCTTGAGCTCAATGAATAGGGCTTGTGCCCAACATTCCTTTTAATTATCAATTTTATTAAGATAAATATTTTGATTACCAGTGCACAGATAAACACCTTGCATAATGAACTTCTGCATATCTGTCAGCCAAAAATTTTACACTGAGCTATAACTCTTAATTACAGAGGAGCTAGCAAGGGAAATAATCAGTTCTTACTCTTTATTACTAAAAAATTATTGTTCTTGTTGAGAAAAGGTGTATACTATCCTTTATGGTGCTGCACACAGTGGCCTTTTACAACTAGGGTGCACATACAGACAGCGTAGGGCAGGCAGAGTATGGCACACACAGGCAGCATAGGGCAGGCAGGGTAGGGCAGGGCAAGTATGACGCACACAGGCTGTGCCTTATGCTGCCTATGCACATATTACCTCTTTTAATTTACCTCTGCTTAATCTAACAGTTAGTATTATATTTTGATACACTGAATATGAATCACCAGTTTCTTTAATGTGTTATTTAACCTGTACGCGTCATTTGTGTTTTCTAGTTTACTAATAAAGTTTAAGATGCCGTCTCTAATCCTGATAACAGTGTATCGTGTAACACTTGTACATTGGTATTAGTCCTTCATGTATAATGGTATTATAATGATTCCTGGTCTGTGCTGCTTATTCTCGGCTACATTGAAGATGAATCGATGAATCATTTAAAGCAGAAGGGAAATAAAATCACTGGGGGGGGAGGTGCCAAATATTAGGTACCCCCCAGTGATTGTTATCGCTTACCTTATACTCTGGGCTGGTGCCCCTGTTAGGAGAAAACTGCACCAGCCCATGGTAGCTGCCAGTAAGTGAACCACTTCCGTCACTTCCTGCACATGTGCAGTACGGTGAATATGCTGACTTACTTGTTAATTTCGGCTTTTTACTCTACTGCACATGTGCAAGCGGCACCAAGACAGAAGAAGGAAGAAGATCGCTCCCTCACAGCTACCCCGGGCTGGTGCCGTTTTCTCCTAACTGGAGCACCAGCCCAGGGTAAAAGGTTAACATTTTGGCACCCCCCAGTGAATTGTACCTCTCCTTCTCCTTTAAGATTTTGAGTAGTGGTAATATAAAGGGAAAACATATTCCTGTTTTTGACATGAGTATATAAGTTGACATTTCCTGTTGGCAGTAATCAGAATTAGGGCAATGACATGGGCCAGAGTGCAAAAATTTGACTGTTTTTTCATATGATATTTACATTTCTAGAAAGTACAGCCTCCCCTTTAGGTTATTGCCTTTTAAAATGAATGGGGGAGATTTTAATTGGTTTCGATCTGGTCCGATAGTCTGTAGTATCTGGCAAATGCCAGAGGGGCTGCTGTAAGATGCCATAGACAGTCACAATTTATTGGCTTTGTAGGGGGGGGGGCATGTTGGGCCTCTGTGTACTTAAAAGGCCAGGGCCTATTTTGAATTTCAGTCCAGACATGCCCCTGTTCATGGAGTTACAGAATGTGTGCCATTGACCTTACTGAAGCGTATGTAAAAGGAAAGTTCTTGTGATGCCTATAATTGTGTGCATGCTGTGTCACCTCTGTTGTTTTGCATATTAATGTAGATGGGAACAGAGGAAAGACCCCCATGGTAGAACCTACTACGTTGATCACAACACAAGGACTACAACATGGGAACGCCCACAGCCTTTGCCTCCTGGGTAAGGTAAATTGTTCATTTTGCATATGGCAGAAGTAAAACCTCATCCTTGTTCTGGTAACCATTATGATTCCTGCATAGTTCATTGTAGATTTAATACAATCTGGAGTGTGTCCCATTAGCCCTGCATAGGGCTGTTTGCAAAATCTATAATCTATAATCTATTGCGCCTTTGTATGTTCATGGGATTCAACAAAAACAAACTTTTCTGCACAAATCATTAGGCAGTTTATATAGCAAAGAATTGAATCAAATAACTTTAATGTTAGGTGTTTCCAATGAACACTGATGTCAGTGGAAATGGGACAGTAAGCCAGTTCCAAGGTTCAAGAATATGGGCAACGGGCAAACTTTTCAGGCATACTGTCACAGCTTTTCTTTTTAAGCTGTCACATTTTGACCACCTGTATAACATTAAATCAGATAAGCACTCGGAGCAGTTTTGCATTGGTATATAGAGTTGGGTATATGTCCTTATACAGTAAAGTAGGATTGTATTGCAGTTTTGAGGGAAAAGGTACAGATTTTTTTCCCCCTTTGGTGCAAAAAAGGGTCAAACTTGAACATTCCTGAACCCACAACACATACATAAAATGCCATGTATTGCATATTGAGTAAATTAAGGAAATTTTTTTTTAATTTTTTTTTTAATATTTCTTGAGCCAAGGAGAAAAACTCAAGCTACTCCATGTTTCTGGATTCCTGGTTCTTGCATGGTAGACAGTTAGATTTACATGTGCACAGAAAAAACCCTCGTCTTCTGCTTATCCGTAAGCCAGAACTTTCACTATGTCCCATTGGAGGCCTGTGAGCTGGATGTCGTCCTTATTGAGATTTTTGTAGCGCCAAACAACTCTATAGAACTCTTTAGGGTGAAGACATACTTTGCTACTAGTAGCAGCTACTTGTCATGGCTACTAAAATAGACAATGCTGATCATAACTATCTCTACGTGTGTTTTAGTAGAGGCGGTTACCAGTATTATCTGCCTGGCCTTCTTTGCTGGCTGAAAGGGTGAAAACAATTGATTCTGAGCCAGTACTGTCTGTAATCCAGGGTGCACACAGCCAATAGGCCAAGGTAGCTGACATCTGCCTTTATACAAAAAAGAGGAATGCACATCTGCCTTTATACAAAAAAGAGGAATGCACAAATTGCTTATAGGGATACTGTCATGATTTTTATGGTAATGTTATTCTGAAACCAACAAGTGTAATTTTTTTTTTTTAGCTGTAATATTGGTGTGTAGGTGCCATCTCAGTGCATTGTGCTTAAGTTTGAGCTTTCAGAAGGAGCCAGCGCTACACATTAGAACTGCTTTCAGATAACCTATTGTTTCTCCTACTCCCATGTAACTGGAGGAGTCCCAAGCCAGACCTGGATTTCTTACTATTGAGTGCAATTTTTGATTTCTACTGGGAGCTGCTATCTTGCTCCTTTCCCATTGTTCTGCTGATCGGCTGCTGGGAGAGAGCTGGTATTACTTCATTTTGCAGCTCAGCCATAAAGTGTGAATAAAGTTCACAGAGCACAGGTCACATGACTGTGGCACCCTGGGAAATAAAGAATATGGCTAGCCCCATATAAATTTTCAAAATTAAATATAAAATAAATTGTGTTTTTAAATGGATTTCAATGCAGGATTCTGCTGGAAAAGCTCTATTAACTGATGTGTTTTGAAAAAAACTTGTTTTCCTATGACAGTATTCCCTTAAATAAGTAGAATCTCACCAGTACAAAGGTTGGTTTGGGTTCAAACCATGATCCAAGTGGAGCAGAACACCATAGAAACATTATAGGACTTGCACTCAACAAAAACTTCTGTACTTTTGGCCTGTTCATTGCTAATCAGAATCTGGTGGGCGCAGATTAATGAGGATGATGTAAATCCACTCAGCCAGATATCCCTTTCCAAAGAAATTTTTAGCGGCTTCCCTTGCCTGATACAGCTGTTGGAATCTTGGCTTCTGTTAGAAACCTTAGCCTGTCATGTGTAACTGAGGCCCCATGGGAAAGTTAGCCCTGTGTATCCAGCTTAGGCACGTGCCACTGTTTGACCACCACTGTCCTGTCTGGGAGAATTACAGTGGTATAACATCCTTCCCAACTGATGACAGATGCTGGAGCTGACAGATGGGGTTCAAGTGGTCCCCGCCATATAGCTCCCCTACACCTGCCATAGGCAACATTTTCCCATGCAGAGGATGCTGTGTTGCTGCCACATCTCTGTAGTGATACCTTTTTATTATAAGGAAAGCAATATGACAGCTTTAACATAGATATTTACATGAAATCCATTTGTTGACTGTATAACCAGTTGTATAAATCAGGTTTTAATCACATGTACCATTATTTTCCTTTCTTTCTGATTAAAAGCTAGAAAATGCATGTGCTGAATTCTAAAATTCCTCCGTTTATTTTGGATAATGCTTGTCAGTAAAATGATTTAGAGAATGAGAGAAACAATAACTGTGATTATACCACAGGAGCTTTTGGGGAGTAATAATGTAATTGATTTTTAATTAAATATATGTAGTGACCGGATCCAATTTTCCAGTGGCACAGCAGTGGCTAAACACTGACCTCTTGTGGTGCAGAAAAATACTAAGAAATGTGAAAGGGAAAATAGCGTTGGAATTAAATGTTGCCATTTCTCTATTGTAACAAGACTAACCTCTAGAAATGTGGCTTGTAGGTGGGAGAGAAGGGTCGATGATCGTGGGAGAGTATATTATGTTGACCATAACACAAGAACCACAACATGGCAGAGGCCTACTATGGAGTCTGTACGAAACTTTGAACAGTGGCAGTCTCAGCGCAATCAACTCCAGGGAGCTATGCAGCAGTTTAACCAGCGATACCTCTATTCGGTATGTATAATGATTCTTTTTACAAGATCTAATGAAAACCAAAGCAGTGTTGCAGGGGGCAGACAGGTGGTTTGTTCACAGTTGCACTCTATATATCCACACTGTAATCAAGATCTGACTCCTCTATGTTCTTAAGGCTAATATTAGAGTGGTCTTTTTTCTGCCAAATACACTTAGGGGCATATTTATTTTAATGTGTAAGCAAACATCACTGGTAATATTGCCATTAGCACCCAGTCAGATCTTTGCTTTTGTTTTCTAAATTGTAGGTGACCGTTCAAATCGAATAGATGAATGGCTGCTATGGGCAACATCACTGGGGATTATGGCTTACACACTATAATAAAAATGCCCCTTACTATTTTAGTCAATAGTAATAGACCCGGTGGAAGAAACACCTGTGTGATATTGACCTAACATTTAGACAAATAGTACAGTTTTGGTGGAAGAGGTTTGATAAGGGATGTATTATGCCCCTTGTGCTTCCTAGTGAATGCACCTCCCCCCAATCCTTCCCATTGCAGACTTGGCCTTGGCTGATAAGAAAGGGAGACCCTAAGGTATTTCCTATATTCCATGTTAGAATAATTAGATATTGAAATCATGACATATGACATCATAAGTTAGGGGGAAACCCTGATGAACTAAACCTCCCCTGAAGCCTAGCCCCCCTCCCTTTATAACTAATGATAGCATTTAGCAAGAGCTGTTCTGAGTACTACTATAATATGCTGTCCCTTTAAAGCAGTGATCCCCAACCAGTGACTCGGGGGCAACATGCTCACCATCCCCTTTCATGTTGCTTCCAGTGACCTCAAACAGGTGCTCATTTTTGAATTTGTAACGTGGAGGCAGGTTTTGGAGGTATAAGGACCATGTGTACTGACAAATGGAGCCTCCTGTCACACCGTAAGAACTGTTTATGCTTGCGTTGCTCCGCAATTATTTTTTATATTTACATTTTGCTCATGGATAAAAAATGTTTGGGACCCCTGCTTTAAAGGCTTGCAGCTTCTTGGCTCAGTAGCACCATCTAATCACTATAAAGGAAAAGTCACTGAATACCCAATCCAGTGTACTAGCTGCCCTAAAATCATTGATTGTTTTTTGCTGTAATTGCTGTAGGCATCAATGTTATCCGCTGAAAATGACCCGTTAGGACCACTTCCGCCAGGATGGGGTAAGAGTTCTGGTTCTGCTAGAGCCAAAAATTTGTGCTTTAAAATTAGAATACTTCTTTATATGTTGCATTTGATTTCTAGAGAGAAGAGTGGATTCCACTGATCGTGTCTATTTTGTGAACCACAATACAAAAACAACACAGTGGGAGGACCCTCGAACTCAAGGGTATGAGTAGATAAAATGTTGTGTATGACCGGGCCTGCAGGGCAGAAGAGAACAGGCTATTTCTGAGATACTTCTGAGATATAGGCTATTTCTGAGGTCATACTGTTACAATATAATTCTTAGCATCGGACACCTTGAACTTGGAAATGTTAGTATTACTGATATGCAGGCAGTCGTAGGTGTCAGTGGTGGTTTAATCAAGTCCCATGTGCATTCATATCATTGCACTTTGAGGCATGTGGGTAAATTGACCTCTGCTCAAGGGCATGATTGTAGAGGTTGAAGGTATGTGTGTGTCACATATAAGCTGCCACAAGAGCACAAGAACAAAAAATATTAGGCAGTCTCATAATCTACCGTACAGACCTTGAGGAATATTGGTGAATAAACTGGATAGCAAATAATAAATGCACGGTATATTCATAGTCTGTTCTTTCCTCGTTGCAGTTTACAGAACGAAGATCCATTGCCAGAGGGCTGGGAAATCCGCTACACAAGAGAAGGAGTAAAGTACTTTGTAGATCACAATACAAAGACGACTACTTTCAGCGACCCAAGAACTGGGAAGTCAGCAGTGTAAGTGACACCCAGCGTGCTTTTCATTTGGAATGGATCGCGCCCTTATGAACAATATTAACAAACAGTGCAGTAGGCTTGTGGTGTGGCCGTGCGGGAATACTTATCCGCCTCCAGCTCTCTGCCTCCAGAATATGAGAATAAAATTGCTTCTTACCCCTTATAAATCATGTGTACGTTATTTTAGACCTTCATTTGCAGGCTTGTATGTCTTTTCTAGAAAAACACACTGATTGTATTTGTATCTTTATATTCATTCACAGAAGCAAAGGGCCACAGATTGCCTATGAACGTAGTTTCCGCTGGAAGCTTGCTCATTTTCGTTATTTATGCCAGGTAATTTGATTATTCTATATTTCTATAACAATGACATATTTGGTGCCTATACTGACAATCCATCATGAGATGCTCTGCTGAAGTGGAGCTCTGTACTCAGTACCAAAACACCAAATAAAGGGCCGTGGTTATTTTTCAGACATTGCACCATTGTCGGTTCATTCAGCTTGTTGATTGGACTTGCTCACATGTATTCTTTTTGGGATTTATGTATTTTAAAAGAGCTAGCATGTTAAATTAATGTAAAGCTCTGTGTAATTTCCTGATATATAAATAAATCATGGTGAAATTAAAGATGCATGGAATCCACTATTTAAGGATTTGACTGAATGCAGAATTTGGAAAAAACCATTGGGCTGAATTTGAACCCCCAATGTACCTATGCAAATTGGCAAAATCACAGGGGTAAAGGTTGGTGTCTGGTTCATTCAGGCATTCAGATTCAGCTGAATCCTGAAAAAAAAAATAAAAGATTTGAATCTGGGGAAAATATGGGATTAGGCGCATCTTACAGTAACTTTTGGTATGTTATAGAATGGGACAGTTCTTAGCAACTTTTCACTTGGTTTTCATTTTTTCATAGTTTTTTAATTATTTGTTTTCCTCTTCTGCCACTTTCAGCTTTCAAATGGGGGGGTCACTGACTGTAGCGGCCAAAAAACTATTACTCTATAAGGCAACAATCTCGTTGTTGTTACTTTTTATTACTTTCTATACAGGTCCACTGCTAATCGGATTACACTTTCTAGCTCGAACCACTGCCTGGTTCCTAGGGTAATTTGCACCCTAGCAACCATGTAGAAGCTTAAATTCCAAACAGCAAACAGCCCCTTTAAATAACATTAACAATAAAATAAACACATTTCTGGGCAATGAAAAATTCCCTTTAATAAACAATGTGCCATTGTATTTGCAGTCCAATGCACTGCCCAGCCATGTGAAGATAACGGTGTCCAGGCAGACGCTCTTTGAAGACTCTTTCCAGCAGGTAAGCTCTAAGGTTAGGAACGCTGGTGCATGTGTATGGGGCTCTGATTCTTTTATCCCCAGTTTTGTTTCATTATGTTTATGCCCATAGCTCAGTGCTTGTTTGCCTGTATCAGAGACTGAATGAATTAAAAGTGCCCCATTTTGTGTTATTGCTGGGTAGGTATAGTTATGGGATCCCTTATATGGAAACCTGTTATCCAAAAAGCTCTGAATTATGTGAAAGCATCTCCCTTTTTTAATTAAATAATTCAGAATTTTAAAAAAGTATTTTTTTTGTTTTAACTGTAATAATAAAACTGTTCCTTCTACTTGATCCCAACTAAGCAAAACAATTCTGTTGGGGTTATTTAATGTTAAAATGACATGAAATATGAAGATCTAAATTATAGAAAGACCCATTATCCTGAAAACCTCAGGTCTGGATAGCAGGTCCCATGAAAATTAAATGCTGAAAAATGCTGCTTTATTTTAAATAAACTATTCATTTTGGTTTCCCCTCACATTTAGATTATGGCATTAAAACCATATGATCTGAGAAGGCGATTGTATGTCATGTTCAGAGGGGAAGAAGGTTTGGACTATGGAGGCTTAGCCAGGTAATAAATACTGATCATATTACTGATTGTAGTACTTGTGCATATTTCAAGCCCTGTCCTTAGCCTGTCAGTACTTCCCATGTGGAATTCGCCCATAAGGTAGACTTTCAGAATGGTTTCAGAACATGTTTTCATTGAGCAAATGGAAATGTTAAAATACAAATATCCAACTCTCTCTGTGACCTTCTAACTTTTGTCTTTGGACCTTTCTTATCTCTTGCAAAAGCCTTGCACTATAGCTTTTGATAAGGCAGGTTCATGAGTTTAGTTGGAAAATATGCCCTTAGCTATAAGTGCTATTCCAGCTCACATGTGATCTGTGTGCCTGTGCAGAGAATATGTGTGAGGGGCCCCAAAGCAGAACACTGGGTCCCCCATTAAATGGCTGCACAATAAAATGTGGTTCACATGTAAGCTCAGCAAAAAGATATGCAAGGGAAGGTTGATAGAAATTTGTATTAGTCATATTGCACTTACACATACTCAACCATTAGTTGCAGCCATGTTGGCCTCCAAGAAAGGGATGATGCAGTGCGACATATCCTTTGCTGGACAAAGATCTGGGCTGTGACCGGCCAATTGGAGGACATTTTTTGTTCTAGATCTGTTCTATTATTACTTCTGTTTGCCATAATCGCTCCAAACTTAACCTGCAATATTTACCTACTTTTTTAAAGTAATAGCGTGCCACTTTCTAACATTCGTTCAACTGACTACAAGAGGGCAAAATTTTAAATTTAAAATCACATTTTACTTTGGTCTTATGAGCACAATCAATACATATGGCCAGTCTACCGAAAAGCCTTCCAGATAATATACAAAGGACTTGGTAGTGCTATACTGGCCCCTGAACAGATGTTCAGAGCAAAAGAGAGTATCTTTGCAGCAAGAATAATGTGCCTCTTACTGTTCTAACATTATATAAGAAAACTATATAGTTTGGTGGCTGCTCAAATTTAATAAAGCTGCATTGCCATGAGTGTTGTATAGGCCCACCCCTGCCAGTCTAGACTCAACTGCTGTTTGTTCCCTAGGGTTGCATACTGATATAAATAGCTTCTTATCCCCTAATATTGTGTATTTTGCAGAGAGTGGTTTTTCCTGCTTTCCCATGAGGTACTGAACCCCATGTACTGCCTGTTCGAGTATGCAGGCAAGAGCAATTACTGCTTGCAGATCAACCCTGCCTCCACCATTAATCCTGACCACCTCTCCTATTTCTGCTTTATTGGCCGCTTTATTGCAATGGTAAGCTGTTTTTTTGTTTTTATCTTTTTTTTTAATAGGCATGTGTCAGAAATGTAGTACAGAGAACAATCAATTAAGCAATGTGCATAGTATCACACTATAACTTATTGTTAGAAGTTTGTAGCTGACTGCTTTTAGACAGGTCATGGTCCTAGAGGAGATCTCCAATATCCTTTTATTTAAAGATGGGGTACTTTATTTATTATAGCAGGGGTCCCCAACCTTTTTTACTCCATGAGCCACAGTGAAATATAAAAAGACTTGGAGAGCAACACAAGCACCATAAAAAGTTCATGTCAAATGGAGTTGTCAAATAAGGGCTAAGATTGCCTATTAGGCAACTTCTATGCACACTATCCGCTTACAGGGGGCTTTATTTGGTAGTAAATCTTGTTTTTATTCAACCAAAACTTGGTCAGGAATTAAAATAACTACCTGGTTTGGGGGCACTGAGAGCAACATCCAAGGGGTTGAGCCACTGGTTGGGGATCACTGTCTTATAGTATGCAAGTCTCCAATATAGTTATATGTGTAAAATATAATTATATTGGAAGTCACTGCTGAGTTTCATGGCCATATAACAGAACAACACTCATCCTTTTATTTACAGTGCAGGGTTCATTGTGTGTGTGTATGTGTTTATAATGTACCCCCTTTCTGTAAAATATAAGGATATTAAAAGTCACCAAGGACTTACATGACCGTATAAAACCATAAGGTGTCTTTTATACAGGTCATCCATGGCCGGCACACCCTTAAAAACCAACGTTTCGGTCCTCATTAGGACCTTTATCAAGGATGCTTGATAAAGGTCCTAATGAGGACCGAAACGTTGGTTTTTAAACAATGAGTTTTCAATAAAAACATTTTTTTGAATTTTAAGGGTGTGCCGGCCATGGATTATTTCATGCTAAATACTCAGATTTTGGCTGTGCACCCCACAGAATACTAAAGCCTTGGAGTGCAGACACCATCAGGACTGATATATATATATATATATATAATTAGAAAGAATATGCCGCACACTCAGGTCTTAGATGCAAAAAACAAAAAATGTTTTATTTGGATCAAGGACTGACGTTTCGGCCACACAAGCAGCTGCTTGTGTGGCCGAAACGTCAGTCCTTGATCCAAATAAAACATTTTTTGTTTTTTGCATCTAAGACCTGAGTGTGCGGCATATTCTTTCTAATTTTGTATGCTCACTTTATACTGCACCCGGGCAAATTATTACTTCATTATACGTGAGTGCCTGTTTTCACCTGTTCCTATATATATATATATATATATATATATATATATATATATATATATATATATATATATATATATATATATATATATATATATATATAATATATATAATATATAGATGTTTTAAACCCCCCCCCCTTGATAAATGTTGTATAATACCACTGCCTGCGACACACTAACTTTATTTTAGTTGAATGGAATGTGACCTGCCTGCCAAGGGTTCATGTTTTGTGCACAAGCCCTTTCATTTTCAGGTTACAGTGTGCTATAAAGGAGAAGCTATATTTTAGGGAACAAACCTCATGTAACACTGCTAGCTTGTATTGGATTTGTGATGTGAGGCAGGAAGTTGAACACTTATAACAGAGTTATACCCGTACATAACAAAATGCCTTCTCTTTAGGCGCTGTTCCATGGGAAGTTTATTGATACTGGCTTCTCTCTTCCATTCTACAAACGAATGCTCAGCAAGAAACTTACCATTAAAGATCTGGAATCGATTGATCCCGAGTTCTACAACTCTTTGATATGGATACGGTTAGTACAAAGACAGGTCTTCTGGAGCTTGCAGTGCTTTCTTTCCTATTAGTGTAAGGCAACCTGCAGAATTCCAGATTCTGTTGACCTTCGACTCCTAGAAATCCCTCCCATAGGTATGAGGGGTACTTAGACAACGACATTTCGAGGGCCACAAGTGTAAATTTTTAATTTAACATGCTACATGTTTTCCATTGTGTGCTGAAGGGACAATAACATTGAAGAATGTAACCTGGAAATGTACTTTTCTGTGGACATGGAAATATTGGGGAAAGTCACCTCACATGATCTGAAGCCTGAAGGTTCCAACATCCTTGTGACTGAGGAGAACAAGGAAGAATATATTGGGTAGGAAATTGGTTTCTGTCTTCCACTGGTTTTGTCTGTTGGGATCTGAGATATTCCCTTATTCATTTTGCCTTCTTGACAGCTAGTGTCTCCAGTGACTTCCAAGTCATTTGTTAAGGGTTTGTAACTGTTGTCACCCTTAGGCATGAGCAGCAATTTACAGTTGCATCCTTCATGCAAACTCCATTCTTACTATAGAGTCAATGATTGTAGCTGTTTGGGGCATTTTGCTGTGCTGCAATAAATCCCTTTTCAATCCAGAGTTGAGTTGTTGCTACTAATTGATTGTTTGGGGGCTGTAATACAGCCTAATTGCTGCTACTGCTTCACACTGATTGTAAATAACCAATCTCCTTTCCTTTTTATTTCTTTTAGTCTCATGGCAGAATGGAGATTCTCACGTGGAGTTGAGGAACAAACCAAAGCATTTCTTGATGGCTTTAATGCAGTGGTCCCACTTCAGTGGCTACAGTACTTTGATGAAAAAGAGTTAGAGGTTCGACATATACAAATGTACATATAAATATATATACATATATATTTGTTTTATTGAGGATAGAACATTCAGTATGTAAATATGCCAGTGGTCATGCCAATTGAAACGTATTTGGAGTGAGGAGAACTTTTTCCCCATTTGTATGTAAAGCAGAGGGAATGGAAAACATGATTTGCTCCTCATATTACAATTTTTATGGAATACCCTATAGGCTTGAACTTGCCCAGTGGTTTGCAAAGCACAGCCAGGGCATTTGCTGATCAGATCCAAACTACAGACTGGTGTTATGCTTAACACTGGCTTGTCAGTGTAGTGCAGGGCTTTCTGATCAGCATATGCAGAGCCAAGGACGTGGGGTCCACGACACTTGAAAAGCATTTTGAGTTGGAGATGATCTGCCCCTTTGCTTGGTAATACCAAACTGATAGCACCAAAAATGATTGTAGTTTAATTTATAAAGGATCTATTAAAATAATACAGTGTAGGATTGCTCATATTAGAGAGCCCTGAATAACCAAAATAAAAAAGATAATATAAATTCTTGATCCCAAATTCTAAGTCGCCTGAAGCAGAGCCCTGCAGTAGGTGACACACAGGAAAATCAGTTATGCGCTACTGCAGTGGCATGCTTTTTGGTGCTGTAGTTTCCCAGGCCAATCGTATGAAGAACAGCAAGGGAGAGGGACAAACGGCGCACTTTGTCACTAGGATACACACATACATGCTCACACGGGTAATATTAGCATAGCATACTTTCCAGTGTTTCCGATAGGAACTCTGGACTTATTTTTTTTAATCTTCCTTAACACAACTCATAATTCATTACTATCCAGGGAATACCGGGGTATAGGTTAGGGCCCATGCATGCTTTGTTTCAATTTGTTTTCTTTTTAAATGTGTTGTTGCTGAGAGTGATTGGATGCTGTATGGACTGTTATAATTATATGGTATGTTTATACTAACCCACAAAAGTAGCATGATTATACTAACACCCACATAAGCGGTTGACTTCACAAGTAGCCTGTGTGTGGCCAGCTTTGCTCACAACAGCAACAATGCAGCTCTGTACAATAAGGAGAAATGTCTCATGTTCTCTTCACAGCAATAGCCCATCTTGTAGCAAGACAAGACTGCTTCATACATCCACCGGGACAGTAACCTATTACAGCCACTGATACCTGCTTTTATTTTAACCCCACTAGACTTAAAGTAACAGTAACACCAAAAAATGAAAATGTATAAAAATAATTAATATATTATATACTATTGCTCTGCACTGCTAAAAGTTGTGGGTTTTCTTCAAAAACACTACTGCAGTTTATATACATACCCTGCTCTGTAGCCATGGGGGCAGCCATTTAAATCGAAAAAAGGAGAAAAGGCACAGGTTACTAAGCAGATAACAGATAAGTAGCAGATTCCCATTGTATTCTACACAGTTTATCTGTTATCTTCTTATGTAAACTGTACCTTTTCTCCTTTTTTCAATTTAAATGGCTGCCCCCATGGCTACACAGCAGCTATTTCTATTAACTATAGTAGTCTTTCTGAAGCAAACACACAACTTTTACCAGTGCAGGGCAACAGTACATTATATTTTAATTATTTTAAAACATTTTTATTTTTTAGTGTTACTGTTCCTTTAAGTTATGGTTTACTGCATTGGTATTTCTACTCATTAAGTCATTCTTTTGTTGGGTTTCATTACAAGGGTATAATTCATGAAGTGAAAGCTATGAAGGACACCCCAATGTAATTGGTTTGTTGAGGCTTTCATGATAATGAATAATATCTTTATTTTCAGAAAAGCCATTTCTATGGCTATTTGGACAGGTTTAATTTAACTGTGCTTGTACATGCTGGGAAAATAGCTTCCATGTTAGTGACTTGGTGCCTTGTACTTTGCAGGTTATGCTGTGTGGCATGCAGGAGGTGGATTTATCAGACTGGCAGCGGAATACAGTCTATCGGCATTACACAAGGAATAGCAAGCAGATCATATGGTTCTGGCAGGTGATTATGTTGTGGCTGACGATGTGTGCGGGGCATCATCTTAACTAGGCATTGATTTTTTTTTTTTTTTCTTAAATATAATTCATTTGGATGATGTGTCTAATGTTACTAGATGTCCACAGCATTAAATGTGTGTGAAAGGTTAGCCTTACTTTGGGCCAAGCAGTAGTAGATAGCAGACCCTGCAGCTGCTGGAGGCCCCAGAAAGATAAAGAGCGATCTTTCTTATACACGTATTAAAATGCAGTAAGATTACCCAGTGGGTGTAAGAAAGTTCACCTTTCCCAAGATTTGGTGGTGGCGGGTGAGGGGAAAAAAAAGCTTTGGTTGTGTGACCCAGAGACTTTGTTTCTTTTTTGGAGCTGTGGAAGGTAGTGTGTTTGATACACATTAATCTCATACACTGTGGTACCCTAAACCAGGGATTTTCAGCTGGAAGCCCACAAACTAGATGTGGCCCTCTAAGAGATGTTTATGGTCCCCCACGGGACTTCAGTGACTTAAATACAATCCTTCCCAGGACATGAGGCATGGTGGGTAATCATATCTACATGGGAAAATGTTAGACAGCCCTACTTTATGCAGTACCAAGTCTTACTGCTGAATTAAGCTGTGCATCCTTGTTACTTTTATTTCAGTTTGTGAAGGAAATGGACAATGAGGTGCGGTTGCGGCTGCTGCAGTTTGTCACTGGTACCTGCAGGCTGCCGCTGGGAGGATTCGCAGAGCTCATGGGTAAGTGTTGGTGTATAATTTCTTCTAATTTCCTAGGCCCTCAACAATGGCTAATGCTGCTGTCTTATTGCAGGAAGCAACGGTCCACAGAAATTCTGCATTGAGAAGGTTGGAAAAGAAACATGGCTCCCTCGAAGTCATACATGGTAAGATGAATGATGTATGAGCAGTACTGACTTCCCGCTGTGTCAGTGTGCGGGAGGGGTGAGGCAGATTCCCTAAGAAGGGAGTTGGGACTGGACCCACCAAGCACATAGACAGACTATTGTATTCAGGCTATGGGCAAGCCTGTAATGCTCCAGGGGTGGTTGTAGAACCACACATAACAGCGTTCCCCTGTCACTGCAGTTAACGGTGGATTTCTAGTAAGTGTAATATAGTTGGGTGTTGATAAGATCTAAACTTCTGGAAAATAATAATTGTTTTCTCTGTAAAAGAACAACATTTTTAAGGGGAAGTTCCTTCAGAATAACTTTTAGTATGAAGTAGATCAGGGGTGGCCAGACTCTTTTTTTCCATCGTGATCGACTGACGACCGGGAAATGTGGAAGTGCGGCCTATCCTGGATGGTAGGGGAAGCCAGTGCAGGGATAGGCAGAGTGGCATGGCAGAGGAGGAGCGGTTGGAGAGGTGTATGAGCCTGGCAGCAGTATTCATTATGGACTGGAGAGGGGACAGTCTTTGGAGGGGAAGGCCAATTAATAGGGAGTTACAGTAGTCCAGGCAAGATATTATAAGAGAGTGAATAAGAATTTTGGCAGCATCTTGGGTGATAAATGATCGGATTTTGGAGATATTTCTTAGGTGAAAGTGACATGATTTGATAAGTGTGAATATGAGGGGTGAAGGACAGGGCGGAATCAAGGATAACCCCAAGGCACCGGGCCTGGGAAGATGGGGTGATGGTAGAATTGTTAACAGTTATAGATACCTCGGGAACAATGTGGGTGTTGGATGGGGGAAAGAGAACCAGTTTTAGAGAGGTTTAATTTGAGGTAACGTTGGGACATCCAAGTGGAGATAGAGGACAGGCAGGAAAGACGCGAGTTAGAAGCTCTGGGTTGAGATCAGGAGAGGAAAGATAAATCTGAGTATCGTCAGCATAGAGGTGGTACTGAAAGCCAAAAGAACTGATTAGTTTGCCAAGTGAGGAGGTATAGAGAGAAAATAGTAAGGGGCCCAGGACAGAGCCTTGAGGAACCCCGACAGAAAGAGGCAGGGGAGAAGATGATTCCCCATTGTAAGAGACACTGAAGGATCGATCTGAGAGATAAGATGAAAACCAGGATAAGGCAGTGTCACGAAGGCCAAGAGAGCGGAGAGTCTGTAGGAGAAGAGGGTGATCCACAGTGTCAAAAGCAGCAGAGAGATCGAGAAGTATTAGTAGCGAGTAGTGTTTTTTGGCTTTAGCCGAAAGGAGGTCATTTGTTAGTCGGACGCAGTGTACGTACGCATTCACGCAGCACTTCCGCATCCCCAGCTTCATCACGGTCCAGCAGAAATCCATGGGGGATTGACTGGTGGACCGCAATCGACATATTGGCCACCCTTGATGTAGATGATATTCTGAAACAAGTTGCAATTAGTCTTCATTTTCTTATAGTATTTGAATTATTTAGTTTATTGTTCTGCCCCTCTCCAGTTTTGAATTTCATCAGCTATCTGGTTGCTAGGATCAGTTTACCCTAGCAATGAGGTAGTGGTTTGAATAAGAGACTGGAAGATTAATATGAAATGGCTTAAATAGAATGATAAGTAAAAAGTAACAGTAAGATTGTATGTAGCCTCACAAAGCAACTGGTGTCAGCGACCCCATTGTTATTGTTACTTTTTATTACTTACTACTTTTTATTCAGGCCCTCTCCCATTCATATGTCAATCTCTCAATCAAACTACTTCCTGGTTGGTAAGTTAATTTGCAACCAGTTGGGTTGAGCTAACTCAATGGTGA
Source organism: Xenopus tropicalis (assembly GCF_000004195.4). Classification (NCBI taxonomy): domain Eukaryota; kingdom Metazoa; phylum Chordata; class Amphibia; order Anura; family Pipidae; genus Xenopus; species Xenopus tropicalis. The sequence goes on from NC_030682.2 coordinate 125,529,751, forward strand.
ACCACCCCTTTAAGCCTTGCCAACGGCCCTTTCTTTTGCAGTTTCAATCGACTGGACCTGCCGCCATATAAAAGCTATGAACAACTGAAGGAGAAGCTGCTTTTTGCAATTGAAGAAACGGAAGGATTTGGCCAAGAATGACAGGCAGCTAATTATTTTTTATGGACATGCATTGTATGCCCAGCCAAGTAAAATTGCACACAATTATTGTATATTGTATATATATATATATATATATGCTGTTTAGTCTGTACAGTGATCTTTCTCAAACTAATGTGTAGGTCAGGGTTAGGCAACCACTGGCATGCCAGCTGTTTCAGAACGACAACTCCCACACTGCCCCACCAGCTTTACTGATGGTGAGTTCTGGGAGATGTCATTGTGCATCAGGTGGACTGGCAAAGGGTGCCTATCCCAAAGGTAGATATTTGTTCTTCCACCTAGATATGCAAAACACTTTAGCCTTTTTCTATTTTTATTTATTTCCCCTTCAGATGACTGATTAGTTACAAAAAAACAAAAAAAACAAATAACTTTAATTTTAAACGCTGACTGAAGACTTTATTTTAAAATTTATATATATAAATATATCTAATGTGTATATACTTGGGAACTCTAGTTTTATAGAGTTGTAAGTATGCAGAACATCAGCCATTTGAGGAGGCTCGGGATCGCTTTATAACAATTTGCAAACAGTCATGTTCTTCTACAGAACATCCTTATCACAGATGTCTATTGCATGGCTGCCAACAGAGGTGTTGAGAGCTATTGCCAAAAAAAAATTAAAAAAAACCTTTGTTAATCATGCGAGAACTATTGCTGCTGGCTTTTCAGAATGGCAGAATGTGCACAGTTCTGCTCCTTTCATTTACTCAGTGTGATAGGCTGATTCTATTGAATGGTGCATATGTAGCTGAAGCTATGAGCGTGGCACCTACTTGCAGCTGCTGCTTCCTGGCCCTGTACAAAAGCAGCACATTGCTCCTCCGTGTGTTGCCATTATTGCTCAGTATAGACAGGGTTTCTGAGAGAGCAGGCTCGGTAGGGGCCACCACTTAGCTTTTAGATGACAGTGTGAGTGACGGTCTGGCCGTTTCAACAAGGATTACCTGGAAAACTTTTGAAAATAAGACGAATAAATTTTTTTTTTTTTGCTAGATCTTGTTTCTGAGTCCTTCTGTGATTGGCACGGGCAGTGGCCCTAAGGATGGTTGTTGTAGTAGTTGCAGTTTATACTGGGTGGTCCACACACTTAAGCTGGCCATACACGCACCGATAACATGGTTTTGTACGATATTCGGTGCATGTATGGCAACTCGGCGAGGCAACCAATATAGCAAAAGTATGCTGATATAAGATAAAAGATTTTGATCTGGTGCCATTGAAGGCACCTGAGCAAAATCTGCCTTCAGGGCTGAATCGACATAAGGAGGTAGAAATCCTATTGTTTCTACCTCCATATCTGACGATTCAGCCCTGAATGTCAGTGAAGGGTTGGAACCATCTTTTGTGCGTCCATCGGCCAGCTTTAAACATCCCGATGTTTATATAGAACATATACCCTCTTACATGGCCAGACTGGCAATCTGTAGATTCTGGCAAATGCCTGTAAGATGCTATAGACAGTCACTATTTATTAAGGGGTTGTTCACCTTTGTACAACATTCACAAACCTTTGTTTACATTAGTAGAACAATCTTTGCCATATAGACAGTTAACTAAAAATGTGTCTTCCCTCTGCTGATCATTCACTTATCCACAGACCCTGTGCTGGGGGGGTGTCAGTGACCCCTATAAACACTATAATCGCTATTTTACTTTCTTATATGACATGTATATGAGTGCTGCAAATCTAAAATAACAGTATGTTAGTTTTGTGATATGCTGAGTTTGTTTGCCTGTGTAAGAAATCATTCATCTTGGGTGCCATTATTTGTGATATATAACCCTAGTAAGAGGGGTGATTATAATATTATTATATATTATAGTCAAAAATCTTACACCTTTATAAGAGAAATTAACCAATGACCTCTCAATTTATGCAACTGGTGAGAGTGCACAAGCAACTGATGTATTAGTCCAATTGAAAAAAAAGTAAGGGCAAAGCCTGGATATAATGATGTAAGTTTATAGAAGGTTCTCAGTGTGTCAGGTTCAAGATAGACCACTCCCATCCCTTCAGAAAACTGTTCAGAGAAACAGAAGGACTGATTTAACAGTTATAAAAAGTAGCTCTTTACAGTAGCCTTTTTGCTTTTTTTTATTTAATGGAAAATTGATTTCCTAATAAGATTTGGACATTAAAGGTGAACAACCCCCTTTTAAGCCTTTGGGGGGCTGTTTGGGCATTTATGTACTTGACATGCGATTGATCAGTCAAGTGAGACACAGAGACAAGGTAAAATGATTGTATCCTATACATTTAATTACAGGATAGGAGAAACCAAATGTGTTAGATTTGTTACTCTTACAAACAGATTTCCTATAGGCACCTTATCGCAGCATAGGAAGTTCTTGTTTTCCCCGCAGGTTATTTACATTCACGTGTGTATTGCACTTTCAGTGAAGCAGAGACGGCGGATATGGGGAAATACACTGATCTGTTTGAATGAATGCTAAGAAAGTTCAAATAAAGTAGCACAACTCAGATTTTTTCACCCAAACGCTTTAGTAGGTCAGTAGCTTCTTTTTGCACCTAAGAAAAGTGAGGGGAAACCACATGCATAGGTAAGTTGGGTCAAAAAAAAGTCAATCAAGTTCAACCCCTCCAAACAAACCAAATTTGAAAATTTTTAGATAATGGGTTTCCCATACCTGTACAAGCACATTTACCAACCTATCCATACATGCACATATATACAAATTATATGTACCAATATCTCACATATACCATTGCCTGTAAAAAAAAAAAAGCGCCATATAAAAAGCCATGTTGTGTAACAATAGTCAGTGTAGGCATGGATTTGAGTGGACCGTTATTTTGGACCATATTTATGAAAGTACATTTCAACAGATGAGACTCAACCTCAGTTCATTTGTAATATACATATATCCATTTAAACCGTACGCTCAGATCATCAGCGGGTAGTTTTGACAGACCTGTCTCTGATATCTAACTGTTTGTACATCAACAGGCTGCAAAATAAGATCTTACCTCAATGTCTTCTTCTGTCCGTGCAGGGAAATCCTTGGCCTTGGTTAGCCAGTCTAATGCCAGGGACTTGTTCTTTAACTTTAAATACGTTTTCCCCAAAAACAGAAGATTTTTACTATAAAAATTTGGATCGACTGTTGAACAGAACACAAGACAGAAATGTTAAAGCTAAAGAACTTGTATCATTTAAACTGCAAATGATGACAAACAGGAATAGCATTATGTGCCTGTATGCACAAAAACTGCTTTATGGACATCTCCACACCCTTCTCTATGCTGACTTTCTCATGCAAGCTAAGAGGGTGGACTTGAATCAAATATTTGGTTTTTCTTTATCTGCATTAAAGAGCAAGGAAAGGCTACTACTGTAACCCTTAATATAGTGTAGAGCTCCCTTGCCCAAATCAAATCGCCAAATTTATTTTTTAAAATAATGGTCACATCTCCCAAAAATTGGCTTGTAAGTTAGGTGTATTTGCAGCCTGTCACGGCCGCCATCTTGGATTCCCCCGCTCGCACCACGCCACTTGCTCCAGCGCTTGCCTGCTTCTGTGCTTCTCTGTGTGTCACAGAGGCCAGGGGAGGGGAGGGGAGTGCGCCTGCTTCTCTCACTAAAATCAAGCAATGCGCCACCTACAGTGTCCTGGTCACAGTCTTTGCAGGAGCGATGCATTATGGGAATCCTCTTTACCCAGCTTAGCATTTTTAATTCCTGTTTGCCTTCAGATCTTCTGACAAGGTGAAATATGGGGAGACTTAAGGGCACTATTGAGACAACTGAAGGTATGCCTGCAGCTTGAGATTAACTCTTTACTAGCCTTTGCTTCTCCTTTAATTGCATTTACAGATTTTTTTTAAACCGTTTTTATTGCATTTACTGAATTGAAAATCACATATACTGTAGGTACACCCAAACAACATATGTAGAGCAAACACATTACCTTCTTCTGCCTGCAGGAAATATTCAAGGGCCTGAAAGAGAGGGGAACATGCGGTTAGTAGAGATATAAGCAGCATGTTGTGCTTCAGCTTACGAGAACGCTAACTCCCCTTATAACAACTGTAATATTCTTAATGAAGTGAGAGAAGAAGAGAGACATGAGCTCTCCCTTAATGTGGTTAAGCAGGTAAAATGAGGGGTAACAGCCAACCAGGGGGGCTATTAGTCATCTGCAGTTTAATCTCTGCTACTGCGGGTGACTAATCTCCCCGAAATACTTTCTGGTGGGAAGGCAAACGCAGCCTCCTCAAAGGAAACTTTAGATGACTTAGCAACATGTATGCCTCTCCACCAGCGATTAACTTTATTGCCAGTGGAAAGGCATTTTGGGGAGATCTGCTACCACGGGCGACTAATCTTGCTGTGGGACATCAGCCTAAGGCCACCGACATCTGATTACTCAATCCCCACTTTTGCCATCGAATCTGCCAGCCTGGCACCTGCGAAGGCCCTTAACCCAAGCCTCCCTGTGCCCCATAGGACTAGTATTTTGATAGGATGCAATACATCACATTTAGAAGATGATCTTTTTGTATTTTGTAAAAATCTGACAAGTAAAATTACCTCTTCAAATGTAGCCGAGGGTGGGGTTCCAAATAAAGCTGAGGCTATTTTAACTTGGTACCAGGGAAGGTCCGCAAACATGTAACACCTGGTGTTTAAAAAAACATTTTGCAACTAAAAATAAATGACAACATACAATACATTTAGGCAAATGCCCTTGTGTCTTATACAGCTAGGTGTTACTGAGTGTAAAAAAAAAAAAAAAAAATGCAAGGGGCTGAATGATCTTTCATATTTTGGTCCTGGTGACTGCAGCATCTTTGTTTTGTGCATTGGATCACACAGATCTCTCCACTACACCCCATTAGCCTAGTACCCCTCACCTTAAAAACTGCAACCCTAATGTTATTAATATGAAATCTGCCAAACTTGTGCAGGAAGTCCCTAAATAATAATCCCACACCCAAAGGTGCTCTAAACCCATGCAGGAAGTAGGGGTCACTCATGCGGAGTTCCTGCACTAGAAGTGCCGAAGTGTCTGATAGAAATGGGATGTTTCAGCCTTGCCCTGTGGCAGACAATGTAACATTCTATCCAGAGGCTTAAGAACATGAATGTGAGTGCTTACTTACCACACCCCAATGATATGAATAGTGGTGGCATCCTTTGGATTGAGCTCTTTGGCTCTCTGCAACAGAAATACACCAGCATTACTCAGTATGCCACAAATTTGTTTGTTTTTTTTAAACAACAGCTAAAGGCGGACTGTGGGCAGCAGTACAACAAAATCTGGAACTCCTCCGGTTTCCCATGCCTACCTGCACCCGTTACAAGTCACACTCCGTGCCCTCCATCTGCTGTGGCTACCAGCTGGATGTTACATCCATCATAACATTGTCTTTGCATGCTACTTGCCTGATGCGTTTTATATTACCTATTATTGATCCCCCATATTCCTCTATGAGAGGGATGCCATATTTGTGCAGCATGAGTCTGTTAGCATTAGAAGCCATAACTGTCAGGTTGAGAAGGGAAAGTCAGGTTTAGGAACTATATGTAACAATTACTTACAAAAGCAGTCCTATCAGCTAAAGCTGAAGAGTAGTTTTTTAAGGTGTCACTTCAACTCCCATTTGTTGCTCAGCACTAATACTCCTTTAGGCTGTTAATACTGCATGTATCTAGTTTAAACCCCAGTGAATTCTACAAACTAAGGTACCTCCAGGTGCTCCTTTACAATGTACGCATTCCCAATTTTTGTTTTGATTCCTTCGTAATCACCGACATTGCTCAGGCATATGCTGTACCACTGCAACACAAAATGAACAGCTGGTGAGTAAAAGGCTGCCTATGTTCCTAAGGCAATGGAAGCAAAGAAGCCAATCATTAGTGTTCTATGCTAAGGTTAACGGTTGGACATTATTAATGGTTACTATACAGGCATCAAAAACATGTCTTGCTAGTAAACTGTTTGGGCTAATACCAGTTTTGGGATCTTAATGTAAGGCAACCCCCAAGCATCTCTATAATACAGGTGCCATATTGCTTGTTACTGCCAGGGCCTTGTGCACAGGGAGCAGTAGAACGTGATTACTACATGACACTATTCTATTAAAGGGGAACTAAAGCTTAACAAATAAGTAGGCTAGTAATGCTGAACATTAGTGTTTGCTTCTTCACTAGCCCAAGGCAACCACAGCCCCTTAGCAGAAAAGATCTGTGCCCCCAGTGGTTCCCAATATTTGTTGCTAATGATTTACTGCACAAGCTCTGTGCTGCTGTCACTTACCTGAGCTTGGGGACCAATATACATCCCAATATATAGATAGAGAGATTACATAAAAGTCACAATACAAATGCAATTAATTGAGATTCAAATAGCAGCTCAGAAACCAATGCGTTGTGCATCAGAATTTAATCAGAAGAACCTTGTTTCCAGCTTGATGTTTTCCGACAGCGCCTAAATGTAGCTTCTCGAAAGTTGTCCAAAGCACACTGAGCATGTGCAGTGCCACTAGTACTTTATGTGGCCTAACAAGTTCCAGGATGGAAAGCTGCCCTGGACAATATGAAGGTCTGGACCATTACTGTTTTAGGGCTGGTTCAATAAGTTCCATAAAGAAATTACAGCATATTCATTGTAAGGCTTTGTTCTCCTTTAAAGAAATAATGCAGCTCTAACTATAACAGGAAGTACTGTGGGAGTAAAAGGCAGAACACTGTCCATTCATTGGCCAGTGTGACCTAGCATATATGTGTGCCCTTGGTATGTATGTTTGCACCATGAATGTGCATACTACTAAAAATGTATATCTTTATGAAAATGGTTTATCTAAACGAAGTAGGAATTTATATAGGAGCTGTTTTATGGAATATATTTTTATAGAGACCTACATTGTTCAGGGGTATAGTTTTCCTTTAAGATTTAAGTAACATTGTGCTGAGCAGTTAAAAGTTTAATGGCATGCTGTGTCTGTACAGAAGCCAGTGCAATGTGCAGCATAAACCCCTAAGGTGGATTACTATTAACCTACATATAGCATGGGGTTAATTGATATCCCTGTGTATGTGCTATTCTGGGGGATACCTGGGAAAGCTAACTCAAGAACCCACTAGAGAGAACCTAGAAGCAAGTGACCTTGTGTGCCGCCCAGCACAGCTCATTAAGTTCTAGAGCTTTCTTAGCACTGTCGAAGGATTCATAGATCAGTCTCTTCTTTTCATCCTGTGGTGTAGTAGAAACCAGTGCCATGTCTCGCGCTGCCCGAGCGAGTCGCCATAGAAGTTCAGCGTCATTACTGCAAAGGGAAAGTATAAGCAATCGGTCCAGTGGTAGTCACCTGAACTGTAACTTGATCAGTGGGTGCCCAACTAATGGCTGGCTGCCCAGCTCTTTCCTTGTAGTGGGCCAAGTATCTAGCATAATACATGGTCTTGGGGCAGATTAGATCAAAATGATTTCATTGTAAATAGTCTTTGGAGCCCAGTGGCAGACAGTCGGGCATAAATACTCCTTGGAGGGCCACATAGAGTCTGTGAGCCCCCAGTTGGACAGTCCTGGTGTAAATATAGCACATGTAAATCAGCAAACAATACAAGGAACAACAAGAACCCATTCTTTTCCATTGTGACTTTATCTATGGACCGCACTGAACTGCCCAAATGCAGGTGAGATACTATATGTTGTAAGTGTCTTCAGCACTTCCGCATGGGAAGATGAATATAAGGAACAGCAGAAACTGCTATACAAAGTTTATTGAGGGTACTCTATTACACGCTACAGAAATTGTGGTTGGCACATGTGGGAAAAGGTCATTGGTAAATTTGGCACATATAATATTGAACTATATGCCAGTTGGTTGTGCTTCAGTGCAGGCATATGTACATTAAATAGGGTGGAAGGGTCGTACTTACCTGTCTTTGTACTGGCTAAGAAGCTCATATAACTTTGCCGTCTCTCCGCTACCATATAAGTAATCAGCTTGTTCTATTATATCATCAACTGAAAAAGAAAACGTAAATTAGGGTCTGATTAAAGCACGCCAGGTATCAGAATGAATAGGTTTAGCCATACCTTTAATGCTGGCATGTACAACTGTTTGGCCTTTTTTCCATTTGTAGGTTTCAAATGCTAAATAGGCAACTGATGAAAGGATAATGCCTCTCTCCAACAGAGCGATCTTTCCCTATGGCAAAATGATTAGAACCAGAGAGAATAAATCACAACAAAACACCCTAAATCACCACGCTGTACACCTGGCCAAACTGGTACATAAAGCTAACCAGCCATACACAGACACTGGCTGCTTACTCAGTCACTCCAGGCCCAATTGGTACCTTACTGGCCCATGTATGGAGCTAAAGAACTGCACTTGGTTATTGATGCTGTCCTCTCCTAACAGGTTGGCATAGGCCCCTATTACAATCCAGTTGTTGTCCTTGGCCCAACAGCAGCACGATTCTGTCTGCCACATGTGTTGCTGAATTGGGCAAAAAAATGACTCTTGGGCACCCTCTTCAAATGAGTGAATCTTTCTGTGCATGGTCAGCTGCCCACATAGGAGCACCCTGAAGATATTAAATGACATTTCAGATGCAAAAGACTAACTTGGAATCAACAGAAATGTATATTAGCTGAACATCTTTATCAGAATGCCATTCAGTGTGATTAGACATGCCTTGGTTTATAAAGCATGTGATAAGACGTTATATTAAATACACAAATGCCTTTTAGGGTTTACTTTCCTTAATAAAGTAATCATGTCCCCTTTTGTTCTTGCAGTTATATTTATCAGACTTTGTCTTTAGTGTGGAAAACTCAAATGTTCTCATTTTTACCTTATGAGTTACTAATATATAACCAGCAGTTGCACTGGGTACAGTGACCTTGCATTACTAGGATTTAGCATTATCAGGTCTGTGTTTGCTCTTCTCCTGGCCCTGAGAGAATTCACCTTTACAACGCAGAAGGAAGGGGCCACTAAAGAGATAGCAGGAACCCCCGGAGCTGCAGGGGGGAGATTGTATGGAACTAAAACAACCCAGTAAAATCATTGCCCAGTGACACCTGCTGACACTTTTTTGGGATCCTTTCTCTTTTACACATCACACTATTAATAAGAATGTGCTGCTTCTAAAGCCCTGTTACAAGCCCATCTAAACAGGTTACCCTCCTCCTACGGATGTTACCATGCACGGTGGGTGCACCATTATGGGTACAGGGCACTGCTCTTCTGAATTTAGTGCCCTGCCATTGTCATGGAGCTTGCACTTCAACCTGCGCTTGGAGACAGACGGCCATGCCAGACAAAAGTAAGGGGAGGTTAACAAGAGTTGCTCCAATTTAGGATAGATAATACCATTTGACACTGTTAATTTGACCCTATGCCATAAGGCATTTTAGCCTTTACTTGCCCTTTAAAGGGACTTCCAAATAAACAGTAATAGCAGGAGTTGCATTTTCATTCATTCTGCTTAGCTGAAAAGTTACAGCTCAGTATAGCCAAGCAAGCGTCCCACCATCCCATGGCTATTTGGCCACTGGCCACACTTTCCATTTGGTGTGGGTCACATACATTTCATTCATAATAACAAATAAAGGGGAACTTTGCTCCTTTTCTGGAAATATATATGTTATTAACACCTTGCAAGCACTTATTTAGCACATCCATGGCAGGTGTGGGAACTCTTATAAAGAGCCCTGTGTGTCCAACTTAACCCCCAGTAGTTGTTGTAAAACTACAAATCTCACGACAATAGAATTGTGCGAAGGCAGCTAGATGGTTCCGCAAGACACTTCCCAGGTGTACAAGCGCTTACTATCTACGTCTTGTACTTCATGGACATTACGTCCTTCACGGATCCGCCCAGGCACCCTGCTGAAGCCCCCTGTGCCAGCCCCCTGCTGAAGCCCCCTGTGCCAGCCCCCTGCTGAAGCCCCCTGTGCCAACCCCCTGCTGAAGCCCCCTGTGCCAACCCCCTGCTGAAGCCCCCTATGCCAGCCCCCTGTGCCAACCCCCTGCTGAAGCCCCCTATGCCAGCCCCCTGTGCCAGCCCCCTGTGCCAGCCCCCCTGTGCCAGCCCCCTGCTGAAGCCCCCTGCTGAAGCCCCCTGAGCCTTGCTGTACTCACTGCAGCAGAGGAGCCCCGTACAACTGGGACAAAGATGCCTGAAGTACGGTGACCGCTTCTGATTCCCGGCCGTAAGAGGGGGCTACGAAGAATTTCCTGAACCCAGCGAGCGAACATGGCTCCTGCTTCCCTGGCCCACTCTATGGCAGATACGAAGACAGACCGCTACATGTCAGGCTTTTAAATTGGGCCCCTCCCCTATTGCAAAGTTTTCAACACCGAACTTCCGCCACACAATCTTTACTTCCGTCCGGGGGGGGGCTAAACATTTCCGCCACACAGTTCCATTGAGCTGTGAAGCTGACCTGATTTGACCCGATGTGACTAAAAGTGAGCGGCAGATCCGCTAGTCTCAGTACTGCCGCCGATGTCTATGTTACCGACATGCCTGTCAGCCCTGCTTTTTAATGAACCCACTACTGTAGGTTAATCTTGGTGCTGGCCTAGCAATGGTTTCCTATCTCTCTCCCATACAGTGGGATGTGCCCTCACAGTACAGTTGATTCGCCCTCACAGTACAGTTGATTCGCAACCTTCTTTAACCCTTCTGCGTAAATGAAAGCTGCCCGCTGTATTTCCTCCCTTTCCTAAATGTCCCTCAGCTTCTGCACTCTGAGCCTGTTAATGTCCAACCTGCACAGACTAAAAGCACTTCTATATCAGCCTCCTGAGAACTCCCCCCTGCCCTTCCTAAAGCTGCCAGTGTTTGCCAGTCATGTGGATCAGCACTATCCCCTATCATCCCTTCCCAGCAAGAGGCTTATCCCCACACGCACCCTTGTCATGGGTGCTAATCTCTGTAATAGCAGAATCAGCTGTTAAAGAGCCAGTAGAGGCCCAACTGCATGGCTTCTTTGTCAGGCCCAGTCTGAAAGCCCCAACAGCTGGAGAGCAGCAGGCTACCTACCCTTCCTACCCCTCTGTCAGGCCCAGTCTGAAAGCCCCAACAGCTGGAGAGCAGCAGGCTGCCTACCCTTCCTACCCCTCTGTCAGGCCCAGTCTGAAAGCCCCAACAGCTGGAGAGCAGCAGGCTACCTACCCTTCCTACCCCTCTGTCAGGCCCAGTCTGAAAGCCCCAACAGCTGGAGAGCAGCAGGCTACCTACCCTTCCTACCCCTCTGTCAGGCCCAGTCTGAAAGCCCCAACAGCTGGAGAGCAGCAGGCTGCCTACCCTTCCTACCCCTCTGTCAGGCCCAGCAGAATGATATCTCCCTTTTGTCACTGCTGCTTCTCTTTAGTGTGAAAACTGAAGCCTTCCAGCAAATGCTCAACTGCAGCTGAAGTAACACACTAGCAGCAGAGTTTTAACCAAACTGGAAAATGGTGGAACCTTTAAACTGCTATTAAACTATTAATTTTTTTTTTACAGAAGCTTGCCATTGTTCAGCCTGGCATTCCTTCACTATCACTAAATGCCACTACCACCTGCTAAGTGCAATACTCAGTGCCCCTCTTTTACATTTCTGACCATATCTGATTTTCCATTTCACCCACCCCTTCTATCTCTTAGGGCAGTGGCAGACGGGGAGATTAATCACCCTGTGACAAATCTTCATTGTCGCAGGTGACTAATCTCCCCGCAATGCCACCCTCCTGGCTAGAATGTAAATTGCCGGTGGGATGGCATACATGTTGCTGTGATGTCCCGAAGTCGCAGAAAGGTTCCTCTCAAGGCAACTTTGGGCGACTTCGGGACATCGCAGTGACATGTATGCCATCCCACAGGTGATTTACATTCTAGCCGGGGGCGTGGAATTGCGGGGAGATTAGTCGCCCGCAACAACGAAGATTTGTCTTGGGGCAATTAATCTCAGGCTGGGTTGGGAGCAGGAGGGTCAAATTTTGGTGACATGCACACCACTGGAATCTGACTGATAAGCCTTTGGGGCTGTTGCATTTAGTAGGAGGGGGCAAACACACTAGAGACTTTTTTTTAGTTTTAGAAATATGGAACAGCAGGAAGTAAAAAGGAGCTTTGACCTAAGCTCAAGTAAGATGGCCATACATAGTGGGATCTGCTCATTTGGGAACTGGCTTCTATCATGCTGGGCTGAACAACAAGCTGCACCCATCCTCTGAAACACTCTACCCCGTCCTGAGACACTGTTGGAATCTCCAGGTTTTTAAATGGTCTCTTAAAACTTTTTTTCAAGCCTACAACCTAAGCCCTCAGCAACTTGATTACCTGAACATCCCTACTCTGTACTCACACACTCACTAACCACTGGTTTTCACCTCTTACTCTGCACTTACTGTCACTTTACAAAAAAACTCTACCATCATACTGGTTACCCTGACCTTATGTCTCAACCTTTCTCCCTCTTAGAATGTAAGCTCTTGCAAGCAAGGCCCCTCCTATTGTCTCCAATCTATATCCAAATGGGGAATTGTTTATATGTAAATGTTAACGGTCCGGTCTTGTTTACTCTGTAAAGAGCTGCGTAAAATCACTGAGCTATATAAAAATAATAATCTGGCTAATACCTACCAACTGTCCCGATTTTTACGTGACAGTCCTAAATTTAACAGCTAAACCCACAGTCTCAGATTCTTATTGAAAATTCCCTCACTTCACTTTGATCTGCACTGAACACCAAAAAAGATACAAAGTTTCTCAACCTTAATTAGATAAGCAATTTTGGGCAGAGAGCCAGAATACTCAACCCCTGTACTGAGATACATTTGTAACTAATAACATAAACAGGTCTCTTGGGGGAACTGAGAATTGGGCAATTTCACCTTCATTAGCGAAACATAAAACAAGACCCCAAAACCTCCAGAAATGTCTTCAAACTTTACATAACCTGCCATATTTTGTAAAATGGGAGTGGTATTTACTCAGTGTGGGCAAAAAAATTTCTACACAAGTCATTTTTTTGTCCCTCTTTGCATTTTTTAAACATTGGGAGATATGCAATGAATTATACAGCGGGCCAACGGAGACCTGTCAGGCAAGGGACACATCAGTGCGCAGATGTAACCTTTACCTGATGGGATTTACAAAGCTGCCCAAATATTGGTTCAGTTGGCCCTCCTGATGGCCCCACACACAGGCCCATAAGGTACCAACTGGCTCTGGGGATGCAGAACACAGACCAAGTCAGCAGCTTTTATTGGTCCCTGTATAGTCTTATAAGTGCATGTGTGGGCAGTTTTATGTAGTACAGACTGTGTTGGACTGGCCCACTAGGGCTCAGGTGGGAGGGGCCGTGTAAAACCTATACTGTGGCCATTCTCACTTTCTGCATGAGGGAAAGATGGAGATATAGAGAAAAGAATAGTAGTTTGTTATGTCACAGAGAGCATGTGAAATGAATAGACAATGAGTGAGAGGAGCCTGGGGTCTGAGATTTCCTAGTTTGCCCCTTGCAGCCCAGTCTGACTGTACAAGAATTGTTAGACTGCAACTCCCTTAGCTCTTGGTAGCCTGGGCTGAATGGGAGTTAAACCGCAATAGTAAAATATTGGTGCTGCAGCCTTGTGGTACTTCCCTCATTATCTGTAGCAGGAGATATTCCCACAGAGGTAACCCCCTCTGCCACACCTACTGTGCCGCTCCGCACAAACTCCCACTCAGGAAATCCCGTCACTGGGTTATTGGTAAGAATGCGGGAGGGGCAGAGGGAGGGATCCGGGCAGTTTAGCAACACAAGCAGCCGTAGCAGCAGCCGGGGGCTCACACAGCGCAGGGCAGGGAAGCTTCGGGTCGGTCCGGGAGTAAAGAGGTAAGAGCTGCGCTAACGGGTTAGGGGGCCACTGGGTCCGGGGCAGTGTTGTATTTACACCGAGAAACGCTTGTGTTGTGTGTTCCTGTCAGGTACAGCCCAGCTGCTTGCATGGCATGGGCCCCAAACCTCTCCCTGCTGCCCTGGGAACATGTGGTCTGTGCCAGTCCTCTTGGCACCATACCCGCCCGAATGGAGGGCTTTGCCCGGGCTGGTAACAGGCACAACTGGCTCCGTACTGTGCAGCTGCCAGCGGTGTTGTTTTCTCATATTAGAGAATGAAATAGCCAATATTCTTACATTGCTGTAATTGTACCAACCAGCCAGTCGGCTTGGCTAGTGTTAGCCATGGGGCTTGAGTAGTGTTGGCCAGTGAGCTTGGCTAGTGTTAGCCATGGGGATTGAGTAGTGTTGGCCAGTGGGCTTGGCTAGTGTTAGCCATGGGGCTTGAGTAGTGTTGGCCAGTGGGCTTGGCTAGTGTTAGCCATGGGGCTTGAGTAGTGTTGGCCAGTGGGCTTGGCTAGTGTTAGCCATGGGGCTTGAGTAGTGTTGGCCAGTGGGCTTGGCTAGTGTTGGCCAGTGGGCTAGTAAGTCCTTGCTGCCCTGCAATAGAATAGGGGTGTAATTGGTTCCATAACAATCTTTGGGCTGCAAATCTGATTTACCTTTGTGTTTGCTGACCAGTGAGGGAACCTTCCCTAGAGGTACATTTTTTTTGGGGGGGGGGGGCAGGGGGTGTGAGACATTGCCAGCTGCTCCCACAAGTGATGCTGCCATACTGCCACCCAATGCACGTGCAATCCTGTAACACTTGGGCCGCACTTATAGTGACATCAGTAGAACTAATGTGTCATATGGCCTGGTGCTTCATATATAGGTTAACTAACTGCTTTATTATGTTTTTTAGGTATAATTTGTCTCATGTTGCTTGTGACCAATAAAGGCACTGGTAACTTTTTAAATTTCAGGTATTGTACTATAACTCCCAGCGTTGTTCAACAAAATGCAGATTGCCCACCCTGGTCTCAAATTTGGAAACAGTGAAGCCCTCACTTCCCCTACACATTATCTGTGCAGACCACCTACTGTATTTAGATACTGAGAGTCAGCAGGGAGCCTAATCCCTAGAGAAAGGAATGGGGAGCGGCGGCACAATACTGGCTCCTTTCTTGTGCTCCACATTTTGTTGCTGTGGAAGCTGCAGTGATTCAGTTTATAAATCAGTACTCGTAACAGCAACATCTTGTGTGTCATTTTTTGGGGGGTGCTGCCAGGAAAGTGCCACTTTATAACCTCTTTTTACTAAATCCAGTGTTCTACAAGGGTGCCGGATTATTAAATAGCTCATTCCCAGTGGTTTCTATAGAAAGCCTTCCCATGATGTGGGCTGTGTGATCTTGTACAATTCCCAGTATGTGCCTTAGATTGGTGATTAAACAACTAAACCAAAGGTTCTGCTGGAAGTTTTCCTATGCAACAGGAGGGACAAGGAACATCAGAGACGGAACAGTTCAGATGTTGCCTTGGTGCTGTGGTTCACAAATCCAAAAGAACAACGAAACTGCCATTTCTACGTGTATAACTGTATTGATGGGATACATATTATTGGGCATATATGCACACTGTGGCAGTGGGGCCAGGACTGTAGTGACTGGGTATACAGAATACTGTAAGGATGGGCCAGTGCTGTAGTGACTGGATTTACAGGAAAGTGTAGGGGGGGGGGGGGCAGTGCTGTAGTGACTGGATATACAGAATAGTGTAGGGGGGGGGCAGTGCTGTAGTGACTGGATATACAGAATAGTGTAAGGATGGGCCAGTGCTGTAGTGACTGGGTATACAGGAAAGTGTAGGGGTGCTGTAGGGGTGTGTAGGACTAGTGCTGTAGTCAATACACAGTATTACAGGATTCTGTATACCCAGTCATTAGTGGAGTGGGTGCATACTTACACTAGCAGTGGAGCCCACATTTTACTGGTGAAACATCCACTACAATTGTGCAACACATGCTGTGTTGGTGTGAGATCTTAATTCCTGAAGGTGCACTATTCCAGTGGGATGTACTGGTAAAGCAGAGGGGTGCAGAGTATTTGTGGGATGTAGGCTGTAGCAATGGGAGGCGACACATACTGTATTTGTGGGACATGCTCCATAATAATGAGAATGTCACAAAGGGAGACATAAAGAAGTGGTTGGATGTAAGCAGTCATTTGGGGCCCGATGCTGTTGTGTCACATATTGTTTTGGTGGTACTGGTAGTATACTACTGTGTTTTTAGTACAGTACAAGGGCCTAACTTACTAAAAATGGTGACTTATATGGAGAGTCCATAATGCACTCCTTTATTTATTAAACAGAAATACAAAATGAAATCTTGTCTGACAGGCAGAGCAAGCCATTCTGCCAGCAGAATTTTTGTCATTAGTGTTGTGGGGAGGGGGGGTTAGAGAAGAGCACTGACTGTACAGGGAATAGAGATGGGCTGTATGGAAGTGATAGGGACAGTCACCACTGTTTTTTTACCAAAAAATAAAGACCTGTGGGGATTTGCATAGCAAGGTGTGGCTGCTGGTCTGTAAGTAAGGGTTGACGTGAATCATTTTTCTGTAGGATGTGTATTGGGGTATGGAGGATTGGCCCAAGTGCTCACTATTGCTACTGTATGTATAGTAGGGATGCATTATATCCAGAATTCAGTTCGTGATTCCACCAAGATTCAGCCTTTTTCAGCAGGATTTGGCTGAATCCATGCATCTGGCCGAACCGAATCCTTAAGTCGCAGACCAGCCATGACCTCTGTTGGTTGTTAAACAATCCTCTTGTTTGTTTCTGTTTCACTGTTTATAGTAGCCTTAATCCTTGGTGCTCCCAGTTATGAAAACATCTGGAAAACCCCATTTCCCATATAGGCACTTGAGGGCCTGTGCCTAGGGGGCAGCCCTCGGGTGCCTATATAGAGAATAAAAATTTTCATGCATAAATAAAAAAATCTCCCTTAGCCTTGCGGCTAATCTGGCAGTGGGGGGTGGTGGGGTTTTGAGGATTAGGGGCTCCCTGGCTGGACTGCGGCAGACGAAAGTGATGTTATATGCACACAAATTACGTCACTTCAGCGCACACACATTACGTCACTACCATACTGTGCATACAGCGATGGGGCACGCTGAGGGATCCCTGTGTTATAGAATGGCTTATTCTAAGCAACTTTTCAGTTGGTCTGCATTATTTATTTTTCATAGTTTTTGAACTATTTGCAGCTTTGAAATGGGAGTCACTGATCCTGGCAGCCAAAAAACTACTGCTCTGTGAGGGTACAATTATATTGTTATTGCTCCTTTTATAATTTGTTTTTCTATTCAGGCCCTCTCCTATTCATATACCAGCATCTCATTCAAACCACTCCCTGGTTGCTAATGTAATTTGCACCTTAGCAACAAGATAACTGCTGAACTGGAGAGCTGCTAAACAAAAAGTGAAATAACTAAAAAGCTACAAATAAAAAAAATTGAAGACCAATTGCAAATTGTCTGAGAATATTACTGTCTACATCATACTAAAAGTTAACCCAAAGGTGAGCAGCCTCTTTAAATCTGGTAAAAAATCATTCAAACATTAAATAAACCCAATAGGATTGTTTCGTCTCCAATAAGGATTAATTATATCTTAGTTGGGATCAAGTTCAAGGTACTCTTTTATTTTTACAGAGAAAAAAGAAATCATTTTTAAAAATTTGATTTATTTGCCTAACATTCGGTCTATGGAAGATGGCCTTCCTGTAATTCAGAGATTTCTGGATTATAGGCTTCCGAATAACAGATCCTATACCTGTAATAGCTTTCATAGGTGTATATATTATTACAGTTGCCTAATTCCTTAAATCAAGTGCTCAGACACACATTACACAAGCCACAATAGTGTTGATTTGTGTGTAGCCGCACTGCAGTTCTATAACTACAGAGAACAGTGCTGACGCTGAGGTGGTGTAGGAGCCTTGTTTCTTTTTCTCTAGAACTTTCGGAAGATAAAAACAAGGGTTCCAAATGCTAAAAATCACCATCACCCACTATGTTCCATAGCATTAGCATGACAGCCCAATGTTGGTGCTTTTTGTGGTGTCATCTGAAAATGTACACTGAAGTGTTATTATGTCACAATTACCTAAAAAAAGCCCCAGTGCAGAAGTTTTCACAGAACTGCAGAAACATTTTTTTCCTATGTTTTTTGGTGCCAGAAAGCAGAGATAGTGATATCCTAGAACTCTTTGTGCTGTAGGCCTTAATGCAGACATCCAATATCTGTCAGTTTGCTGAGATGTCAGTAACATGGCGCTTGTCTGGTGACCATCCTTCTGCCCAACATGGTACTCTCAAGACCCTTGCAGTATGAGCAACTGAACACCACAATGGCATAAAGTGCCAATAGTTGCTTGGTGTAACACTATCCCAGTGGTTACTAAACTGTGGTGCTTGCACCCCTGGAGGGGTTGGGGGGCTCTGCCACTTTGCTCTCCTAGCTACACATGGATGCTTACCCTAAAGTCAATTAGAGTAGGATCTGGAATAGGGTTGCCACGTTTTATGAAAAAAAAATTCTGGCTTTCCTATATTTTTTCCTTTTTTACCTATTTATAACATTGGCATCAATCATCACACCACTGTCCAGGTGGCAACCCTAATGTGGAATGAATATGTATTTTCTAGCGTAGGAATTCTTGGAGTTATGGCCGGTTGCCTGATAAACCCATGTTTTTTCCCTGTATCAGTAATATTGTTATGAGCTAAGGTGGGGGGCTTACCAAAGGCTGAATCTGCAAGGGCTATTGTGTCTCTAAGTTACCCTCCCATATAGATTGTAAGCTCTACAGGGCAGGGACCTCCATCCTCTTGTGTCTTTGACTCTTAAAGGAACAGTAACACTAAAAAATGAAAGAGCTTTAAAGTAATAAAAATATAATGCACTGTTGCCCTGCACTGGTAAAACTGGTGTGTTTGCTACAGTAACACTACTATAATTTATATAATAAGCTGCTGTGTAGCCACGGGGGCAGCCATTCAAGCTGGAAAGGAGAAAAGGCACAGGTTACATAGCAGATAACAGATAAGTTCTGTAGAATACAATAGTGTTTTATCTGTTATCTGCTATGTGCCTGTGCCTTTTAAGGTGGCCATACACGTACCGATATTATCGTACGAAACCTCGTTTCGTATGATAATCGGTGCGTGTATGGTATGTCGGCGAGTCGACCGATATCGCAGGAAGCTGCTGATATCGGACAACTCGCCGATCGGACCAGTTTGAAAATTTTGATCGGGCGCCATAGAAGGTGCCTGACCAAAATTCTCCCTTCAGATCTGAATCGGCAGAAGGAGGTAGAAATCCTATTGTTTCTACCTCCTTACCTGCCGATTCAGCCCTGAATGGTGTGTGGCGGATCTTACGATGTTTCGTGCGACCGATGGTCGTACGAAACATCGTCAGATCGCCACGTGTATGGCCACCTTTATCCTTTGAATGGCTGCCTCCATGGCTACATAGCAGCTTATTTATATAAATTATAGTAGACTTTCTGAAGTAAACACACAACTTTTACCAGTGCAGGGCAGCAGCACATTATATTTTAGTTACTTTTATACACTTTCATTTTTTGGTGTTACTGTTCCTTTAAGTTATTGCAACTGTAACTTGTATTTATTTGTGCTTATTGTAATACTTTGTATTTATCTATTTTAATATCCCTGTTTGTATTAATGTATTCTACTGTACAGCGCTGCGTACATAAGTAGTGCTTTATAAATAAAGTTATACATACATACATACATACATACAAGGGCTGCTTGAACTAAAAAATGCTGACATCTGGCTTTCTAGCTTTACTAACATTGTAGCAATAAGATGAGAAAGAAAAGCTCCTGCCCTAGGTAAATATAGGCCCAGTATTTGTTTTAGAGGGCATCGAACTGTTTACAGCATCACTATGACCCTGATTTTACTTGCCTACCATTGCCTGCCTTTGACGTCCTTTGCCCACCCTGATTGGCACACATTCCCTGGTACTGGGCACTGCTGCGCAAAGCGATGAATTTCCCTTACCGTGCTGTGGAGTGAATGGTTTTTTTTTTTTCAATTCTTTATTTTAGATTTTACGATTATGGGAAGGGGTACAGAAAGGAAAAAGGGGGTGGGGAGGGAAACAATGCTCTTATACAATATGTCATTACTTAACAATATAAAATGTAGGGAACAGCTGTCAACAAGTCATTGTTAGTAAAAATATAATAATATAGAAGAGTACATAGACGGAAGTAGATGAATAATCATGCTAACTAAAATGGCAGAGATTGTATAGAGAGTTATAAAGAGTTTGTATAATTCGAGTGAATGGTTTTTAGTGCCCTTTCTGCTCACCTTATTTAACTTGTTTGGCTCAGGGATCTGCCACCTGTGGCTCCATTGCTGGGAGTTGTACTTCAGGTGCAGCAGAACCCAAAGGGAGCAGGTCCCTGGGGTACTCGGTGGGGTAATCACTGAGCACTTCATTAACAATACCACTAGTTTGTTGTAAGTACAAATAAAACTGAGAAGAAAAGAATCTGTTAGCTTTTGTTATATATTAACCATTATTAAGTGAAACTTTATTGTGTGTTAATATCTGTATATCTAAGCCCCCGGGTCTACACTGTTCTGGTGAATAATGAAAGGACCAGGCGCATTCCATTTACCTTTTTTTTTATAGCTACCAGCCGCTTCTCACCAGATTTCTAGGCCGTCCTGCTTCAGAGCTACATGTTGTCATGCTCGGTTGTCACAATAGCAACAGAAACTAGGAATAAATTGGAACTTTAACTAAGAAGTGCTGATTGTGTTCGCATGTATGTGTTGGGCTGGCAGCGCATTTAGCAGTACTGGATATGCAGTATGGAGTAATATATGGCTGGGCAGTTGTACTCAGTGGCACGAATGGCTGCTGGCAGTCATAGCTAAAAAAATATGTGGGTGTTTGTTTTATAATGATCTCAGGTGTAGTGATTCTGACTGACATCATTGGGAAAAAACCTGTCAGGTAGGCAGCAATTTTTTGGGCTTAGTGGAAAATCAATAGCAGATAATCTGCTCCTTTAGGGTAATGGCACACAGTAAAAATCACCTACGGTTAAATCTAAATCTGTGGGTGACAAATAGCATCCCCCTACACTAAGATGACAATTGCCACAAGTAAATTACATGTGAAGGAAGGCATTTCTGCATGATTAAGCCAAATCGCCATGAGTAATGTAATTTAATTGCTGCGACTCTCGTGTTACCAAAGGGGATGGCATTTTCTGAAGATTTGCCACCAGATTTAACCGTGGGCAACAAATCTTACTATGTGCTGTCACCCTCATCCATGCCATTTCACTGGGAAATGCCAAAGGGGCCACTGTAATATGAGATTTGGCCTAAAATTAGGCAGATTTTGACCTGTTGGCAGGTTTGATTTTCTGTCGGATCAGGGAACGCATTGGCTCGTTGATGCGGTCCCTGATCCGACCTTTGACCGTAATTTGAACATTAGCCCAATATTGCCCACTTTTAGGTGGGCATATTGGGAGAAGATCCTCTCACTTAGCGACTTCGCCAAACAAGCAGCTCTTTTCATGTATGGCCACCTTTAGGGCTCTGGCACACGGGGAAATTAGTCGATCGTGACAAAACTCCCTGTTCGCGGGCGACTAATCTCCCCGAGTTGCCATGACCATCCCACCGGCGAACATGTAAGTCGCCGGCGGGATGGCACACGCGGCGGCGTGATTTCCCGAAATTGCTGAAAAAGCCTCGTGAGTCTTTTTCGGCGATTTCGGGAAACCGCGCCGCCGTGTGTGCCATCCCGCCGGCGACTTACATGTTCGCTGGTGGGATGGCGGGTCATGGCAACTCGGGGAGATTAGTCACCCGTGACAAGGGAGATTTGTCGCGGGCGACTAATCTCCCCGCGTGCCAGAGCCCTTACAGGACTGTCCAAACTTTTGCTTTCTACTTAATGTTATATTAGTTTGTTCACAATTCATGGCTCTTGTGTATTATGTTATCATTATAGCATGTTTATATGATCAATATACAGTTTGTTATCTCAACGGTGCATAGTTTATGATAACCTATCCAACTGCAAGCACCAAGCCTAAACTAAACATTAGTCACTTATTTTATATGACTGTGCTGCACTTGCTGCTAAGCCAGTAGATTGGATGGAAATGATCCGTGAGTATTTATTGCCTGCGGCACCTTAGCCGAGTGTCACAGAAAGTGACTTTGCATTGAAGTCATGGAATAAGCGAGTCATTATTCACCCAGCATGGGCTCCTTTTTACTGGCTCTTATGTAAATGTAAGTCATGTGCTGGAAAGTTGCTGTCATTTCTGCCAGCTAAAAATCCAGGTTATACTTATGCAACACTTTAAAGAGATTGGTCACTTTTTACATCAGTTCCTTCCTATCTAGGGCTCGGTATGATGTAAAAGGTAAATCATCTCTTTAAAATAGTGCATAATTTTTATTGAAACAAAGCAATAAATACTGAGCAGCATAATTTCCACTGTAACAAAATTGGGAGTATGTGTGGCTCTGTCAAAGAGTCAGTGAGGGCAGGATACAACCCCCAGAACCAAGGGGCAACATCTGATAGGTTACTGTTACTGGGGCATCATCTTCCTTCTGAGTATGCTAATAAAGTAATTGGTTGTTGATACAAAGCCCTTCCAGTAAGTATCCTTGTATGTTGTTTTTGCGGCACTTAACCATGGCCATTATTATTGTATCACATGTAGCAGTCTCGGTTCCTTGGGCATATCCTCATGTGATTTCTGTTTTAGAAATCATTAGTTTTCCAGAGACACAAGCCGGGCAAGTCTGTTTACTGGATGGAACATACGGACCAAAGGTCTGGCTTTTGCCTTGTTGGCAGAATAAAGACACGCTTTAATATTCTAATGTCTTTTATGTTTCATATCATTTAAGAACCATCAATGGCTGCACAATGTGTCACCAAAGTGGAGCTGAGCATATCCTGCACCAGTCTTTTAGATCGAGATGTCAGCTCCAAGTCGGACCCGCTATGTGTCCTGCTATTGAACTCCAGTGGAAACCAATGGTTTGAGGTAATGCTGGTCGCATATCTATCTGTATTTTATCTGGCAGCATTCACAACACATTCAGTACCCTACCTACAAAGTTCTAATTCAGTCAATCAGTACTGTACACTGATTTCCATCCCTCAGTGTGTTCTCCTTCACCTCCAACAAAATTGAGACAGGGAACTCTCTTGGGGTACACTGGACTACTAGTAGCAGCTACTTTTTCAAGGCTACTAAACTCCAGAAAATACCCTTCCATAGACAATACTGAGAATTGCCTCTGCTAAAACACACATACAGACAGTTATCAGTAGCCACAACAAGTAGCTGCTACTAGTAGAAGAATAAAATTGTTACTAAAACCTGTTTTTTCTTATTATGAGTGAAGGCTGCCATGCCCTTTCTCATCAAAGGAAACAGCTGAATCTCATCTATAGGCTCCGCTGGCCAAATTATCTGAAAATGTTAAGGATAATGCCAGACGTCTGGCATTAGCCTAAAATGCTTCTTAGTATTAAAGGAACAGTAACACCAAAAAATGAAAGAGCTTTAAAGTAATAAAAATATAATGCACTGTTGCCCTGCACTGGTTAAACTGGTGTGTTTGCTACATTAACACTACTATAATTGATATAATAAGCTGCTGTGTAGCCACGGGGGCAGCCATTCAAGCTGGAAAAAAGGAGAAAAAGCACAGGTTACATAGCAGATAACAGATAAGCTCTGTAGAATACAATAGTGTTTTATCTGTTATCTGCTATGTGCCTGTGCCTTTTCTCCTTTGAATGGCTGCCTCCATGGCTACATAGCAGCTTATTTATATAAATTATAGTAGACTTTCTGAAGTAAACATACAACTTTTACCAGTGCAAAGCAGCAGCACATTATATTTTAGTTACTTTTATACACTTTCATTTTTTGGCGTTACTGTTCCTTTAATGAGGGATTGCTTTTGCATTCATTATCTCTGCAAATTATAAGTGCCCTGTTTTATTTGTTAGATTGGCAGGACAGAAAGGATTAAAAACTGCCTGAACCCAAAGTTCTCCCAAAAGTTTCTTGTCGATTACTACTTTGAAGTGGTCCAGAAGCTGAAGTTTGGAATTTATGACATCGACAATAAAACTGTTGACTTGGGCGATGATGATTTCTTGGGAGAATTTGAATGTACATTGGGACAGGTAAGTAGAGGCTACAACAGATGATACAGAATGAATCATTTGGTTCTTTTAGGTTGTCCTTTCCCAATTTAAATGTCATAATGCGAAGAAACAATTGCACCCACCCATTTCTTGCCCAAGTGGGCACTATATTCAATGGCTTTTATAGAATGAAGAAAATCCATTGAATCTACTAATGGATTTTTCTAGCTTTGATACGTAGGGTCCTACAGTTCAATTTGTGTTTGTTGAATGGAAAATTATATTCAGTATATACATATTTCCCTTTTACTATCTTTTCCCTAACTCTTATAAATATATGACTGGCTCAACTTGTCTAAACATCCATTGTTCTCAGGCTGACTGTCCAGTCATCCGTAACTCCTCCCCTAGCATTTTTGTTGTGGCCTAATCCTATATACCCAATTTAAAAGGGGAATTTTCACTACATTTCTTGCAGCAAATTATGTATACTTTGTCAAAATACATTTTCCCAAACTGTAACATCTTTCTTTTTATCTTTTCAAGATTGTTGCCTCAAAGAACCTAACCAGGCCCCTAGTACTAAAAAATGGAAGGCCGGCAGGAAAAGGATCCATCACGGTATGAACATTATTAGTTTTATTAGTATCATTATGAAGTAAGGTTTTAAGAGCATCCAGTGCCCTACGGCTATTGCTTTAGGGCTCTGGCACACGGGGAGATTAGTCGCCCGCAACTAAGGGTAATGTCAAGGGTAATGTCCCTTGACATTTTCTCCACTGGCGGGCGACTAATCTCCCTGTGTGCCAGAGCCCTTATTGCTGTGTATTAGGCTCAGAAAGGCTAGACAATGTGGTTTGAGGTTTAACATAGTTACATAGTTACATAGGGTTGAAAAAAGACCAGTGTCCATCAAGTTCAACCCATCCAAGTAAACCCAGCACACTTAACCCACACCTAGCAATCTATACACTCACATACATACACTATATATACAACCACTAGTACTAACTGTAGATATTAGTATCACAATAGTCTTGGATATTCTGATTGATCAAGAACTCATCCAGGCCCCTCTTAAAGGCATTAACAGAATCTGCCATTACCACATCACTAGGCCATTCCATAACCTCACTGCCCTCACCATGAAAAACCACCTACGCTGCTTCAAATGGAAGCTTCTTTCCTCTAATCTAAAGGGGTGACCTCTGGTGCGCTGATTGTTTTTATGGGAAAAAAGAACATCCCCCAACTGCCTATAATCCCCTCTAATGTACTTGTACAGAGTAATCATGTCCCCTCGCAAGCGCCTCTTTTCCAGAGAAAACAACCCCAACCTCGACAGTCTCACCTCATAGTTTAAATCTTCCATCCCCTTAACCAGTTTAGTTGCACGTCTCTGCACTTTCTCTAGCTCATTAATATCCTTCTTAAGGACTGGAGCCCAAAACTGCACTGCATACTCAAGGTGAGGCCTTACCAGGGACCTATAAAGGGGCAAAATTATGTTCTCATCCCTTGAGTCAATGCCCTTTTTTATACAAGACAGCACTTTATTTGCTTTAGTAGCCACAGAATGACACTGCCTGGCATTAGACAACTTGTTATCAACAAAAACCCCTAGATCCTTCTCCATTAAGGAAACCCCCAACACACTACCATTCAGTAGATAGTTTGCGTTTATATTATTTCTACCAAAGTGCATAACTTTGCACTTGTCAACATTGAACCTCATTTTCCAGTTTGCTGCCCAGTTATCTAATTTTGTCAAATCGCTCTGCAAAGCGGCAGCATCCTGCATGGAACTTATAGTTTTGCACAATTTAGTGTCATCAGCAAAAATAGAAACAGTACTGTCTATGCCCACCTCCAGGTCATTAATAAACAAGTTAAAACTACATAATAAACAATAATAAACATTTTGTTACTTTCAAGTTGTCTTAATGAAGTGTTTCATCTCTTTTCATGTTAATGTAGATATCAGCGGAGGAAGTGAAGGATAACAGAGTGATTCTGTTTGAAGCTGAAGCAAGAAAATTAGACAATAAGGTATCAATATGAAACATTCTTAATTTTATTCAAGTGATAGCTTAGTAGAATCATTTTTGGGTTGAGTACTTATTGTAATGCCTTTTCCCTTGTGTATCCATGTGCATCCAACAAAAAACATGGGAAATGTTAGAAACAACTTGAAGCCAGAACATTAATTCACAATCCTAGTACCCCACAACCCTGTAATAGGTTGGGCAAAATCTGCTGCACCATCAGGGCATTGATGGTACATTAGGAGGCAGTCCCACAGTTGATTTGTCTGAAAATTAATTTTATTTGCCTTTGTATCCTTGTAATCGTAAAGTTGTACTTTTAATCTTACGCTGGCTTTAATGTCAATCTTGCAGGACTTTTTTGGCAAGTCTGACCCTTACCTGGAATTCCACAAACAGACGGAGAATGGGAGATGGCAAATGGTTCACAGAACAGAAGTAAGGAGCATGGCCTGTCTGCATTTCCGTGGCTCATAGGACATGGCACAGGCATTGTGCTACAGGCTGAACGTTTTGCCAACAAAGGCAACAGGAATGTAAACAGTAGCCAGAACTATTTGTTTCTTCCCATGTAAACAGTAGCCAGTACTAATTGTTTCTTCTCATGATTTGGAATAGCTGGCTCCTACAAGAGTTTAAGCACATTGTGTAAATGGCATCTTATAAGAAGCTGCATCCATAAGTCTACCTGCTTTTTGGAGTTATGGCACCATTTGTACTCCACGATAGTACCTGAATACAGTGCTTATACACAGACACTGTACAAGCAGAATTGTGTAGCAGCTACAGAAGTGCAGTTTGCTTCTCCTTTATGAGGGCAAGTTGTTAAGCCCTCTGGCCAAGGGTCTAGCATGATCAGGTCACAAAGTATTGTTGTTTTAGAATGAGGGCTAGTTAATTCTATTCTTATACACATGTCTTTATTTAAGGTGATTAAGAACAATTTGAATCCTGTCTGGAGACCCTTCAAGATCCCCCTTCAGTCTCTCTGCAATGGTGACATGGAAAAACCAATCCGGGTGAGTATCAATCATTTACTTTACAGCTTCAACTAAGGACAGAGATGTCTGCTGTGCAGCTATTATTTTTCAATCATATTGGCTTGGATACCTTGTTGTTTCCTTTTGATTTAATAGCTACCTCAATACCCTTATGGATAGAATGGAATTGGGAGAGTAGTATGTCAGGTCAGAATTAAAGTGATTTCACTTCATTTTTTTATTATTGTTCTTACTGCTACTAACAGTGATAGATTTACAGATAAAAGATAAATCAGTTTCTACATTAAAGGTTGGCTATTAAAAAAGAACCCTGCACAGCCTAAAACTGCCCTTGACAGCACTACAGAGTGTAATGAAAGGGTAGAAAGGGACTTCCTTGTTGTAGTTAATATTGAAATTTGAATGTATTCCTGATTATAAAATTTCTGCAAGCAACAGCAACTCCTCTTACCATAATTACCAGCATACATGTACAAATAAAGTACAATACCAAAGTCATTTGCAGAATTGCAGTAGAAAGCAGTGTAGGTGAAGCCAGTTCTTTCACCACATATGTTCATCAACTTCTGTGTTATTTTAGGAGTTAGAACCTGCAGTGCAAAGAATATACACAGACAGATATATGTAATACGATGTCAAACAAAAAAGTCTATCACTGTGAGGCTAATAGACTTGAGAAATTGTGGTACCCACAGAGAATTTTATGTGAAAATAAGCAGTTTAGCACTTTTTTGCTCCCGTGCACATCATATTTGTGCACGCAATCATTTTTTACCCACATAGCCAGAGAGTAATTAGAAGGAATGTTGTCTATTACAAATTGTGTCCGTCTTGATGCAAATGGCGCAAAAGCAGTGGATACAACTCAGAGTGCAGCTGAAGTTTCGCCATAAAAAAATACATTTTGGTTAAAAACATGGCTTTTTCCATCCAGAAAGTGTTCTTTACACACTGCGTTGTGGATGTAAGAAACCCTTTTCCTTTTCCCTATAATCCTGATAACATGGAAATCTGCATAATCTTTTGTTCTTTATAAACAATATGGTGCTGATGAGGAAAGCTAAGTATTGTTACATTTATATATTCAGTGACATGCTTAATGGGGAGCAGCTATGTAAGTAGAACAATTCTTATCTTATATTCTTTGTTTCCAATATTTCCACTTCCTTCTTGGGATGCACCAAATCCACGATTCAGATCGTTATTCCGACAAAAGGATTTGAGTTTATTTTGGTAAAACACCCTGGATAATTGAATGCAACAACTTATTGTTCACAGATCATGCAGTGATTTATCTCAGATGTGAATATGTGGATTAGGGTTTGGATCTGGTTCTTTATTTGGCTAAATTGTTTTGAGGAGGATTTAGCATTCCTTTGAAACCATAAAATTATGGATTTGATGCATCCCTACATTCTTCAGAATTTCGTTCATCGTTCACACGCTGGTATAAAACGTTTTGAATAGTCTCTTACCAAAAAATACCCTTTGTTCTCATACTGCACATTCTTCTGATAAAAATGAGGGGTCATGTGTAGAGGCCTTATATGGTCTAGCCCTCCTTAGTTCATGGACATAACATTCACCCTGCAACAGTTCCAGGGGAATCCAGGTCAGTAAATATAAATTGACCCCCTCAGTGTAATACCCACTTGGCTTCAGCATAACCCCCATTCCCTGCATAACATCCCTCCAGACCCACAGGTTGGGAACTACCAGCCCGCATAATTTCTTTCCATAGAGATGCATCAGTACAGTTCCACAAAGGATCTTCTAGAATTACCAGACCCCTTGTTTTAACCCAGTAGAAGGTCCAGCACGTGTGGTGGCCTTGTGCTTTTATTGTTAAGAGTTTTTCTTGTTTATTCCCTGGCACTTTCTGGTGTTCAGCTCATGTTCTTACTCCTCTTGCATATCCAGTGTGCCATTGAAGCTGTCCATGAATAGAACACTGTGCCACAGAATAGGTCTTAACGTGTGGTGTGTGATGGTGTCTAAACTGTAAACTGTGCATAACCAACACTTGATATGGGCTTGCAGTTTATCTTTGTTTTATTGCCCAGTTCTACTCTTTTAGAAAGACTTGAATGAGTACCTTTGTTTTAATTCAAAGTGTTTGGCTGCGTAGTACTGTATTATAAAGAGCATTATAATTTTACATGTGATAAACCCCTTTCCTTTGCTACTTGTGTGAATGAGCGTGTTTTATGGTACAGTAGTGTTTTCTAATAAATGGTGGATTGATAAAGCTCCAGTAAAGTGGCCTGTTAATCCCATGAATAGATTGTGGCAATGATCTATTACAGACGCCTAATTGTCTGTTAAACGGTGTATTTTCATTAAACCCAGACTTAGGCCACAGGATTATACCATCATTTTCACCACCTTGGATTGGGTTGAACCCATTAAAATTAACAGGTCAAACTCTGGCAGGTAAAATTTATGGAATGAAATGTGGCTTAAAGGGGACATATTGTGTAAAAAAATAAAAATGTGCCAGTGCATTATACTTTTTTAAATATAAAAGAAATGTGCTTAAAGTTGTGTTTTGAGGCTATTTTATTTAAAATTGTTCCAAAATCCCTACTAGTCCCACCCATCTGTTCCATCTCCTGCTGCCTACCTTCCCAGGCTGAACAGGGGAGCCTGCAGCACTCGGCACTTTGTACTGTAGGATAGGAACCAATCAGCAGCTTGGCTGACCTAATAGGGAACTGAAACCTAATGCAGCACTGTGATTGGCTATCCTATCCTACTGTGCTTCAGGCAGAGACAATTAGGACATGCCCACCCTTCATCGGAAACACAGAGACCATAGCAGATCTATAGGGAGCCCCAGCAAAGGGACCATTTTTAAAAGATAATAATCATTTTTTGCCCAGAGTGAAACCAGCTCCGCATATTATTCATTACTGCCTGCAAGATTAGAGGGATTTTCTGGTATGTTATGTGTCTTCTTTAATGAGCCAGTTAGGATACCTTGATATTTCTTTTAAATCCAGTACTATAAGCCTTTTTTAAATTTGAATTGAATTTGTCTGGAGCTTTTCTTGAGTGAAGTCTTTTTTGTAAGCTACTATGACTATATTGATCTAAGGTCGAGTAAACATGTATATCTGTTCTTACTAAATACTATTCAGCATGGTTTTGTGAGTACATTCTCCATTGGTTTTCATGCTTTTCAGAACACATTTAATGCATGGAAAAACTGGTGTACATGCAGACTGTTCCAACTCTGTTCCATTGGTTCCTGGCCTAATAATGCATTCCCTGTGTTTTAGGTTGAATGTTATGACTACGATGATGATGGCTCTCACGACCTCATTGGGATCTTTGAAACAACCATGTCCAAACTCCAGCAAGCTTCTCGCTCCTCGCCGGTAATTATTGTCATAATGATTAGGACAAGGGATTGATAGGGTTAAAGAGCATTAAATATTAAGCACCAGGAATAAACACCCAAGGGATTTCTGTATTAAGGGACAATATACAATGGCAACAACTGAGCAGTTGGCAGCATCGAGGTATAATAGGAATGCCATATTGGTACATTTCAGGATTTTATTGTAATGACCAGGTATGTTCAGCTAGGTACCCACTAGATGGAGGCTGCAGGTCTGACATCCCTGGTACACAAGAACTACCAGTAAGGGGTTATTCTAAGGGATCATGGCTTTTCCTTGACATGGAGCACCATGCCTTAAAGCTAATATGAATTGCAAAAATAGTACGAGTGTTCTGCTATCAGTGTGGATTTATTTAGTTTCCATCAGGTTCAAGATACTGTCTTATTTTAACAGAGAAGCCAGAAATGAAGAATTATTTATTTAAACAGGATATAGTGGTAAATTGTATTTCAGGGCATTCTGGATAACAGGTTTACAGATTATAGATCCTATAACTGTTTACGGCATTTTTTTCTGTGTCTGTGGACTGCTCATCTATATACGAAAGGCATTTGCTTGTCCTGTACAGGTATAGGACCTGTTATCCAGAATGCTCGGGACCTGGGTTTTTCAGGGAAAGGGGTTTAGGGGTCTTCCCATAATTTCGATCTAAAGTAAAAGCTACTGTTTTATTATTACAGGGAAACAGGGAATATTTTTCAAGTTCCCCTTCTTAGTTAAGGATTAGTGCAAAGGTTATTGGGAAGTGTAAGGGTTACATGCATTTTTTCTGATTGAATATTCTGGCTCTGACAATGTAGTAGGAAGTGCTGCTGTGCCATGCAGGGAAGGCATGTATTACTACAGCGCTTATTTATTTCTGTAGATGGAATTTGAGTGCATAAATGAGAAGAAGAAGAAAAAAAAGAAAGGCTACAGGAATTCCGGGATAGTGAGTGTGAAGCACTGTGAGGTTTGTACATATATAAACATATAACTATTTCCCTTTAACATGTTTCCCTCAAGCCACCATTCTGTGATGGGCTGTGTGCTCCCTCAGAGATCACCTGATAGGAAGCAATGCGGCTCTAACTGTAACAGGAAGTAGTGTGGGAGTAAAAGACAGAGCTTTTTTTTTTTTTATAGTTTGTGTGTGAGCCCAGAGGGCAGTATAGTATTATCCAATGGTACACAATATTAAAAAAATTATTTTTATGGGAAGCTTTATTTATATGAAACAGTGCCAACCACCCATATAACTGAACTGTTATAAGCAGATTTGAAAAAATGTCCCAATATTTAGATCATTGCTCTCCAGTGTACAATTACATTGTTTTTATGCAACCATAAAAATTGGGGTTCTACTATAATTATAAACTGATCATCCCTAAAAATAACTGGAGCTGTTAAACTAAAGGGCAGAGTATGATCCATATTCTTTGTTAATGGCAGCTTCTGTTTTTAGATGACAAAGGAATACTCTTTTCTGGACTACATCATGGGAGGCTGTCAGATGAACTTTGTTGTAAGTATGCCCTTGTTTGCAACTGTCTCTCTGTTTGTCCCTGCTCATATCATACAAAAATACAAGTTGTGGTTGTTGGGAAATTGTTTCTTGGTGCACTTGTTACTAGCATGAAGCCTGTCATAGCAACAGGACTGTTAAATAGTGAATTGATGGCACAATTCCTTCAGTAGTTTTACAATGCTGGAAGGTGTAGTTCACCAACAACTGGTGGTAACTGTTGTTAACATTAAAAAACAAACAAATATATTTGTTCTATAGTCTCAGGACTCCATGTGGATACATAGAGATGGATCTCTCTGCATGTAACTCATTCAGCCCCTTTGCTTCACTAAAATTAATATTTGGTTGGTTCATTCTGTACTTCACAGGTTGGAATTGACTTCACAGGATCAAATGGCGACCCTCGCTCTCCAGACTCTCTGCACTTCATTAGCCCTAATGGTGTTAATGAGTATCTCACAGCTATCTGGTCTGTCGGGTGTGTTATTCAGGATTATGATACGTAAGTAATTATTATGGGTAAGGCTGGCACAGTTACATGTACAACCTGTTTGCCTTGATTTTTTTTTGTCCCACAATGCAAAAGGGAAAGTTGTGCAGATCGACAAACATTTTAAAACTAGAATGCAGGCATGCAATGAGGGTGTGACCACATAGTACATACAGATAACAAAATAGATCTTCTGCACTTATAACGTACCAATATACAAAAGGACATTAATAGTGAACAGTAAAAAAAAAATAGGCACAATGCAAAAAATGATTCCTCTGTGCAAACAATTTTTCTATATATAGCTTTAGCAAAACCAGAAAGTATGTAGCAACCCTATCCAACAGTGGGGAAAATGTTGTGAAAGTTACAGCCTGCACCATTATTTTTGCATCAAAAGAATGTGGAAACTTTTAGCAGGTCTTAAATATTTAGAACTATTACATTGTGAAAAGTTATTGGAGCAATCGTTCTTGCTTTTACGACTTTTGCTACATTTCCTCCTAAGGCTAGGCCTATTGGGTCAGGAAGAACTGGCTGCAATGGGAGCAGCATTGGGGCTAATGGGGTTGTACCAGGGAAAATCACGGGGCATAAGTGCTATTGATTTACACCCACAAGTGCAACCTGTGCTTTTCCTTGGAGTGAGTTGCACATAAAACCCCTTTTATTAAAGGTACTTGTGTCAAAATGGCTCTTAACACTACTGTATAGTTGCACTCTGCGTCACTCAGTCCAACTGCTCCCAATGCAATGACACTGGAATTCTGGGGAAAAATGGAGCATTGTGGGAAAAAGCTTAAAATTGCATCTTATGTATGTAAATACAATGCTGATTTGCATCTTTGCTAATGCGCGAACCTGATTTTTCTATGTATATTTATCATCTTTTAATATATTTTTTTATTTTGTATTTAGTGATAAAATGTTTCCAGCATTTGGTTTTGGAGCTCAGATCCCCCCCACAGGACAAGTGAGTAGCACTGGCCAATTATACATTTATTTTTCTTGCATACTGCCATCTGAAGAAACAGTGAAGAATGTTAAAGTCTGAGGGCTAGAGAGCATTGTTATTATTATTATCCTTTATTTATACAGCACCAGTATTTTACATAGTGTTATGCAGAGAGAGTCAATCACATCAGTCCCGGCCCCAGTGGAGCTTACAATCTAAGGTCCTTTGACAAAGTCAGATATTCCCCAACTCACGGAATAGTCTCACCAAAATGATCAGGTTGCTCCATATTGCTGTATATGATTATTCTGACTCCAATTGCTGTGATAATGGCTGTTTCCCCTGAGACCCCTCTCCCTGGGCCTGTATGGAGCTGGGCACAGTCACTGTGGGCAATCTTTGCCAGATAGCAGAACTCACCAGACACTTGGGATCCACAAAGGGTTGTTTATTTGTTGTGGGTTAACAAACGTTGGGGGTGGATGAACAAATGCTGGAGGTCAAAAGAAATATGCTTTCCCAACCCCTGGAGTAGCTCCTCACACATAGAAAGCAGGAACATGAATGGCATGATGGGAGGAACTGACATCACACATAAGGAAGGGAATGGGAGGGTATACAGGCTTAGAAGTAAACAAGTTGTAATGTTACCTTGGTCACTAGGTGGCAGCATAACAATGAAAACACATATAACCCATTAACTATAAAACATGATATACATTATTAACTGCTGGGGCAGCACACTCCCCGTCTGGTATCTTTAGGTACCACTATATCATAAACATTACAGTAGTTATGAAATTGCAAAATAACATAAGTGCAATTTTGCTTGAAGATTCTTCCTGTGACCTGGAAGACAAAAAAGAGAAACAAGCATGCAATGCAACAAACTTGGCATTTTAAACTGTATGTCATAGCAGGTTCCTTTGTAAGTCTCTTACTTCAAGCACATTAAGAGTTCAATGCTCAAAAGGTAAGAGCAGTATAAGTTCAGTGATGGGACGACTGAAAGTCTTTGTGGTACCATCCTTGGCAACCCTCACTTCCACCTTACGTACCTTACCATCATCACTGGGAATGATCTTTGTAATAAGTCCCAATGGCCAATCGATCCTCTGAGCTTGTTGGTCTTTTAGTAGGATAAGGTCTCCTACTTGTAGATTAGGAGTCAGTCTTTGCCACTTTCTGCGTCCTTGCAAAAGGGTGAGGTATTCCTTCTTCCATCTGTTCCAGAAGTAGTTGGCCAGGTGTTGCACACGCTTCCACTGACTCTGGTAGAGGTTCCCAGCTGCAAAGTCACCAGGTGGAACAGGAGCATTCCCCATTTTCTGGGTGAAAAGAGTGGCTGGGGTAAGGATGACTGGAAATTCTGGATCTGTAGACACTGGAACTAGAGGTCTTGAATTGATTATGGCAGACACTTCTGCGAGGAATGTAGTAAGGATCTCATGAGTGAGCCTTGTGGAATTCAAATCCATCAACATGGAGTCCAATATTCTACGCGTGATGCCTATCATTCTTTCCCAAGATCCACCCATGTGGGAAGAATGAGGAGGATTGAAGATCCATGTGCAACCATTGCTGGCTAAATAGTCTTTGACAGGCTGAGTGTCAAACTGTAGCTCTCTGCAGGCTCCAGTGAAGTTAGTCCCACAGTCTGATCTCAACAGTCTCACTGGCCCTCTGATTGCAAGGAATCGCCTAAGAGCATTGATAAAGCTTGAGGTATCCATAGACTCTATGACCTCAATGTGTACTGCACGCACACTCATGCAGGTGAACAACACTGCCCACCGTTTGTTATATGCTTCACCACCTCGAGTCCTCCGTGCCATAACTGTCCATGGCCCAAAGACATCCAGGCCAACATGAGTGAAGGGAGGATCAGTGCTCAACCTGTCAGCTGGCAATGCTGACATCTGTTGTTGTTGAATTTTCCCCCTTAGTTTACGGCACTGGATACACTTGAGAATCACATTACTTATCTGTCTTTTTGCACCAATAATCCAAAGTCCTGCAGCTCTTATAGCACCCTCAGTAAAATGTCTGCCTTGGTGCTTGACTTGCTCGTGGTGATGGCGAATAAGCAATGTGGCAATGTGATGGTGACCAGGTATTATCAAAGGATTTTGTTCATTTCCTTGTATTGTGGCCTTGTTCAAGCGGCCACCAACCCTTAACATGCCATCACTGTCAATTACTGGGTTCAGGTTGGCAATAGGACTATTTTTGGAAATGTTTTCCTTATTAAGAATGCATCTGGTTTCTGCAGAAAATACATGCTGTTGCACACAGCGTATGATGATTCGCTCACCTTGAGCAATATCTGCTGCAGTGGGAGATTTGTGGCATAAGTGCCAGCCACAACAGGCCTTAGCATCCTTGGATTGTGTATGGTAACAGTGTGCAATATGAACTAACCTTGCAATTGTGCGTACAAGTCTTGTCCACGTGGAGAAGCGTTCAAAGCGCTGACAACCTAAGTTGAATCCTTGCTCAGCTCTTGTAGCAAGTGCTGAAACTTTAGGTCGAATTTCAGGGTCTCTGTCAGGATCTAGGAGACTGAAGACATCTGCAGTAGTTGTAGCCTCTGAGTGATCCAGTAAGAATTCAGGACCCATTAGCCAGGAAGTACCTGCAAAGACAGCTGTGGACACTGGCCTGGTTGCATGGTCTGCAGGGTTAATTTCAGATGGTACATAATGCCACTGTTCAGGTTTGGTAGATTTCCTGATTCTTTCTACTCGATTGCTCACATACACATAAAAGCGTCTTGTCTGATAGTATATGTAGCCTAGAACAACTTTACTGTCTGTGTAGAATTTAACAGCATCAATGTGAATATCCAGCTCACACAAAATAAAGTCTGCAATCTCAACTGCTAACACAGCTCCGCAAAGTTCAAGTCTTGGGATGGTGTGCTCAGGTTTTGGTGCTAACTTAGCCTTGCCAAAGAGAAAACCTATATGAGGTTGACCACAGGTGTCTCTTACCTTCAGGTAGGCCACAACTGCTATGGCTTCAGTAGATGCATCTGAGAAAATGTGGATCTCTCTCCTCTGACTTTCAGCAAGGGAAGTTGAAGTGTAGCACCTAGGTATGTGGAGTTCCTCTAGGTCCTTTAGAGATTGCTTCCAAGACTCCCATTTTGTTTGTTTATCAGTTGGTAAAGGAGTGTCCCAGTCTTTAACAGTCTCTGATAGCTGTCTTAGTAAAGATTTACCTTGTATGGTGATGGGTGCTACAAACCCCAGTGGGTCATACAGGCTGTTCACTACTGACAGGACACCACGCCTTGTAAACGGTTTGTCTGCGGTGGTAACCTGGAAACCAAATGTGTCGTTCAATAAGTCCCATCTTAAGCCAAGGCTTCTTTGAATGGGTGGATTGTCTATTCCCAAATTTAAGTCTTTAAATTCTGTGGCATGATCATCAGTTTGAAAGGCTTTCATTACGGTAGTGCTGTTTGAAGCAATCTTATGGAGTCTCAGGTTGGCCTCAGAGAGCATGCTTTGTGTCCTCTTAAGCAGGTCGATAGCCTCTTCATCTGTTGGTAAAGATTTTAGGCCGTCATCCACGTAGAAGTCTCTTTCTACAAAATGCTGTGCATCTGCACCATACTCATTTTCACCTTCGCAAGCAGTCCTTCTTAGGCCATATGTTGCAACAGCAGGTGATGGACTGTTACCAAAGACATGCACTTTCATGCGATATTCGATCACTTCACTGTTGATGTTATTGTCGTGGTGCCAGAGGAATCTGAGGAAATTTCTGTGATCCTCTCGTACGATAAAACAATGGAACATCTGCTGGATATCAGCCGTGATTGCAACTGGCTCCCTTCTGAACCTCATGAGCACTCCCACAAGGTTGTTAGTTAGGTTGGGACCAGTGAGAAGAACATCATTGAGAGACATACCTTGATACTTGGCACTTGAGTCGAATACCACCCTGATTTGTTTTGGTTTGCGGGGGTGATACACGCCAAAGGAAGGTAGGTACCAACACTCATCATGCTCTTGTAGTGGTGGAGCTGGTTCTGCGTGATCATTTTCAAATATTTTCTTCATAAATGCAACAAAGTGGTCTTTCATTTCAGGCTTGCTCTTAAGAGTTCTCTGTAGTGAAGCAAATCTGGAAATGGCTTGCTCACGATTGTTTGGAAGTTTGGTTCTGGTAGTACGGAATGGTAAGGGTGCAACCCAACTGTTGGAATTGTCTTTGAAGAATTCATTGTCCATTATTCTGATGAACTCTTTATCCTCAATGGAAGGTGCAATTTTGTTGTCATCATTTGTAGTATGAAAAACTGTAATCCCAAAGCTGTCATCACAAGAAGTAGGAGTGACACTGGTTGCTGGGATCATATCCTTAGTATTCTCTTTCACCTCAAAATGATGAGGGCATGGTCTGAAGTGAGTAGTGCGTCCGCTTCTCAATACATGAGTTTTGTAGGAGTCTACTTCAGATGGCCTGTGCATTTTGTCAAGGCACACATCACCCACTATTACCCAGCCTAAGTCAAGTCTTTGTGCATAGGGAGCATCATGAGGACCATTGCACTGCTGGCGTACCTTACGGACCCTAAGAATGTCTCTACCCAACAAGAGCAGGATATCAGCATCTTTGTCCATGGCAGGAATTTGGTTGGCCAGGTGCCTTAAGTGGGGTTGGTAGTATGCAGCTTCTGGTGTAGGAATCTCCTCCCTGTTGTTAGGGATTTCATCACATTCAATTAAAGTAGGTAAAGGTAGATGAATGTTACCTTTGATTGAAGAGACGACATACCCGTTAGCCCTTCTGCCCAGAGTCTCTATGCGACCGGCACAGGTATTGAGGGTATATGGTGATGCATCTCCCTTGATGTTGAAAATCTCAAAGAACTGTGGTCTTGCAAGAGATCTGTTGCTTTGGTCATCAAGGATGGCATAAATCCTGATCGCCTTCTCTGGTTGTCCTTCAGGATATACTTGTACTAGGCATACCTTGGCACAGCATTTGGCACTGCAACCTTCCCCGCAGACTTCAGTGCATGAAGTTGAAATCTTTGGTGAAGCTGGAACATGCCCCTGTTCCTCCCCGCCATGAGTTGAGGCAGGGGTTGGAGGCTGCAGATTATCAGGAGGAGGAGTTGGATGCATTGCTGCAACATGCTTGTCACTATTGCACTCTGCACACTTAATAACCATCTTACAGTCTTTTGCAAAATGGTCTGAGGAAGCGCAGCACTTATAGCAGACCCCACACTTCTGGAGAATCTCCTTGCGCTCCTGTAAAGACTTTGCCCTGAACCCACGACATTTTTTAAGCGGGTGTGGTTTCTTGTGAATTGGGCACTGACGATTGGGATCCTCAGTTTTCCCAAAAGAGGAAGATTTGTCAGTGTAAGAGACTGTGGTTGGAGGAACTTCTGTCTTTCTGACTGACACTGTTCTCCGCAACTCTTTGTGTTTAGCAGCTGCATTGTCGTGCTTTGAAAATGATGAAGCAGGAGGGTTAGGCTCACTGAAGCTAAAACTGGGATCATTCTTGGTCCAGGCATAGTCACTGATGAACTTGCAGAAATATGAGAATGGAGGAAAAGATACATTATATTGTTTCTTGTACCTTGAGCCCGTTGTGGCCCATTTCTCTTGCAATCCATAAGGCAGCTTCAATACTACTGGGTTTACACCATGTGCAGTGTCCAAGTAGCTGAGTCCTGACAGGCGAGGATCTGCCTTAGCTAACTCTAGCTCCATCAGAAGGTCACTAAGTTCTTGCAGCTTGCGATTGTCTTTGTTAGTTATTTTTGGGAAGTTTTGCAGTCTCTTAAACAAGGCATTTTCTATGGCTTCAGAGCTCCCGTAGGTTTGCTCAAGCCTTCCCCAGGCTGCAGCAAGGCCTGCATCTGGGTAGTCAACATGTACAGCTCTAAGTCTCTTTACACGATCAGCAGACTCTGGACCAAGCCACTTAATAAGTAAATCAAGTTCCTCCTTGGCAGTGAGGTTGAGGTCAGCAATAGCAGCTTTAAAGGTTGATTTCCAGGCTCTGTAACTCTCTGGACAATCGTCAAACCTTGAGAGACTGATGTTTATGAGCTCACGACGTATCATATACCTGGCGAAGTCAGATAAGTCTGATCTCTCACTCTTTGGTGCCTGAGTAACTTGTGGAGCCCTGAGGTTGTATAAGCTTTCTGGCGTATAAAGGTGAGATGAACCAGGATAGAATGAAGTGGCATGAGCATTCAGCAGTGGTTTAGTCTCTAAGGCCTTTGCTGGCTGTAGCTTACTGCTGCAATCCACCTGAGTGATGGTAGGAGGCAGTATTTTGTGCTGTGTGACAATGTCTGTGTGGCTGACCTGTTGATGTGCCGGCATTTGCAGCTCTGCAGGTTGGGCACTGTAAGGAACAGCGGTATTAGAAGTGACAGGTATAAGAGACTGACCTGTACTGTGGGTTGCAGGGGTTGTCCCTGGACGTTGCAAGCTTGGTTCTTTGGCATTAGATGCATCCTGGTTTAGTACATATTTACTTGTGCGTTCCACAGGATCTTCAGACTCTGCTGGAATAAGGCAGTCCTGATCATGTACTCCTCCCAGTGCTTGTTCAAGAACCTTTAACCTTGCAATAGCTGAAGCCTTTTCTTTCTCCATTTGAAGAATTTCTAATTCAGCTTCCATTTCTGCCTTTTTACGGGCAGCTTCTGCTTGCTGGCGTGCGGCCTCAGTTGCAGCTTCAGCCTGCTTGCGTGCAGCTTCAGCTTGCTTGTGTGCGGCCTCAGCTGCTGCCTCTGATTGCTGGCGTGCAGCCTCAGCTTGCATCTCTGCTCTAAGACTTGCCTCTCTTTTAGCAAAGGAAACTTGCACCTTAGCTGCTTCTGCATTGGCGCGGGCCTCTATAAGCTTGTCACTCAGTGCTGATTTCCTAGAGTGAGAGGTTTTAGAAGATCTTGATGTAAGCTTTGATGACATGGATCTGTGAGACCTGGTCTCTTGCAGGTGTGCAATCCTGAGCTCTGCCTTCTCTTTAGCACTTAGCACCAGAAGGTCTCTCTCTTGATCTAAGGCCTCAGTTTTGCTCAGCTCTGCTAAGGATTCCACTATATTAGTGTCCTTTAAGAAGGAAGTATACTTAGCGGACAGACACTGATAACGCTCATAGGTGGAAGATAAGCGATTTATACAGTCTCTTAAATCAGCTGCGTCATTATTAGAATATGAAAGAACTGACATGCAGCGTACAGTTCTATTCCATAAGTCTGATAAACTGCTTGACAACTCATCCCTTGTAGCCTCATAGTTTTCTCTAGACTTTTGAGATGGTTTTATTATACGCTTGGATCTAACACTTTGCTCTGCAGTATGTATGGGATTTTCTCCCTGGATGTCTGTGAGCTCTGGTTCATGGTGTACTTGCTCAGATTCACCTGCAAATGAATGCACAGAGCCTTGCTGGGACATTTTGCACTTTTGGTGAAAAAGGTTACTGTCTCTTTAAGAAGCTTATAGCAGTGGTAGGTGTGCAGGACAAACTGCAGTAGTGTTATAGCAGGACCCAGATAATGTGTTTAGCCAGTTATAAAGGATATACGGCACCTTAATATTCACAGGGTACAGACTGCACTTGTACAATCAGGTGCTTGCAGGGAGTTGTGAGCTGGCATTAAGCTTGGATGCAGACTGAATATAAATAGCTGCCTGTGAGTGGAGACTTGATGGAACAGGCACTCTGACAGCAGGTTATGGAATTCTATTTCTTTTGACTATTCTGACTCCAATTGCTGTGATAATGGCTGTTTCCCCTGAGACCCCTCTCCCTGGGCCTGTATGGAGCTGGGCACAGTCACTGTGGGCAATCTTTGCCAGATAGCAGAACTCACCAGACACTTGGGATCCACAAAGGGTTGTTTATTTGTTGTGGGTTAACAAACGTTGGGGGTGGATGAACAAATGCTGGAGGTCAAAAGAAATATGCTTTCCCAACCCCTGGAGTAGTTCCTCACACATAGAAAGCAGGAACATGAATGGCATGATGGGAGGAACTGACATCACACATAAGGAAGGGAATGGGAGGGTATACAGGCTTAGAAGTAAACAAGTTGTAATGTTACCTTGGTCACTAGGTGGCAGCATAACAATGAAAACACATATAACCCATTAACTATAAAACATGATATACATTATTAACTGCTGGGGCAGCACAATGATTTAAGTTATTTTATTACACTGATATATGGGGCATTTTATCTCTTCTCCTGTGTTTCACAGCTTATCATGTTCAGACAATGCCACAGTATATTTGCACCACATTTTCTAATCTGTTGTATTTTCCTTTATTCAGACAGCTGTATATAGGAATATTAGGAGTGTATAAGAAAT
Source organism: Xenopus tropicalis (assembly GCF_000004195.4). Classification (NCBI taxonomy): domain Eukaryota; kingdom Metazoa; phylum Chordata; class Amphibia; order Anura; family Pipidae; genus Xenopus; species Xenopus tropicalis. The sequence continues at coordinate 125,571,784 of NC_030682.2, forward strand.
ACACCATGAATATGCCTTTGTCTCATGTAAAACACTATTTTTCAGGTTTCACACGAGTTCCCAATCAATTTTAACCCTTCAAATCCTTTCTGTTCAGGTAAGTAGAGTAAGCAGTCAGGAAAACATTACACTAACCAATGTACAGCAGCATTTGCAGTTACTAGGCTTGTTTCTTTTTGTTCATATTTTCATTTAAAAGCATTAAGTCTTTGCCTGACACTTGAAAATTAGATATTCTTTGGTGACAGCTTGACTGTTTACTATATAATAGAAGCTTTCAGCTTGTCAAAGCACTATAGCCATAATATTCTTAACAGCCTAGCTGCTGTACAAATGTGAGCGCTAGAGTCCTAAGGGAGCTCAATTAGCAACCCCCATTGGCCACATATTAGCTTAGAAGTAATTATAATAGAGCTTCTGATACAAACACACATTTTTTTTACAAGTGCGGGGGGGCAAAATGTTCTAGATCAGTGCTGTCCAACTGGCGGCCCGCGACCCCCCTCTGTGTGGCCCCCCACCTGTCTGGCTGCTTTGATGGTTTACTCTTGTGTAAGCTCTAAATGGTATCAGTACTGTGATTAACAGCCCCCCTGCATGGTTCTCACCTCAGATTCAGGCTGTAATCAGGCTGTATTGTTTAAATATGTAATCCCCTGTGTTGTTCACACCTTTTAATCTCTGCATTGTTCACCCCCTGCAGTGTTCACACCTCAGGCTCAGGCTGTAATCACCCCATTGTTCCCCTGTTCACACCTCAGGAGCAGTAGAAACCCACAAATAATCCCTGCACACTACAAAAAGAACATATACTGAGGTGGTACTTCAATTAAATTTTTTTTTAATATATAGTTATTGTGCAGACTGTAGGAGCAGTACCAGCATTGTGTCACTGTAGGCTGCCTGTGTGTGCCATACACACAGGCAGCATAGGGCAAGCAGAGTATGGCACACACAGGCAGGGTAGGGAAGGCAGAGTATGGTACACACAGGCAGGGTAGGGAAGGCAGAGTATGGCACGCACAGGCAGGGTAGGGAAGGCAGAGTATGGCACACACAGGCAGAGTAAGGCACACACAGGCCAAGTATGGCACAAACCAGCCAAGAATGGCAAACACAGTGAAAGTATGGCACACGCAGGCAGGGTAGGGAAGGCAGAGTATGGCACACACAGGCAGGGTAGGGCAGGCAGAGTATGGCACACACAGACCAAGTATGGCACAAACCAGCCAAGAATGGCACACACAGTGAATGTATGGCACACAGGCAGGGTAGGGAAGGCAAAGTATGGCACACACAGGCAGGGTAGGGAAGGCAGAGTATGGCACACACAGGCAGGGTAGGGAAGGCAGAGTATGGCAGGTTTTTGCTGTACTACAACCATTAATATGGGTATGGTCATGTGATAACATGGGTGTGGTTTCAAGTGGGTGCGGTTTCAAAAAGGGGAGTGGTCAAAACTGGCTTCCATTATCGGCCCTCCACCATGTAGGTCGGAAAAATTCCGGCCCTCGGTACAACAGAAGTTGGACAGCACTGTTCTAGATAAACAAATTCTAAATGCTATTTTTTTTGTATTTACCTTTAACCTGATAACCTTATCTAATATTATATTAACTGTTGCTGAGTGATGCCATCTAGTTGGTGACATCACTGATGGTTAATGGGGGGCCATCCATTTTTTTCTCAGTCTCAGATATCTTTCCCTTTGCTCTGAGATTTCTCTGTACCTCATTGGATAATTTTATGCTTGGCATCTTGCCCTGGCTGCCATATAAGTCCCTAATTTGTAATTCCTTTCCTTTGCAGGGATCCAAGGAATAGTTGATGCCTACAGAAGTTGCCTTCCTCAGGTTAAGCTTTATGGGCCCACCAATTTCTCTCCAATAATCCATCACGTTGCTCGGTTTGCAGGTGCAGCCACACAACAAAAGACTGCTTCAGTAAGTACATTGTGATCGTTCTGCAGCCACATGGCCCTCTTTTTCTTCTCTTGCCTTTTGTGCCTTTTTCTGATTTCATTCTAAATATTTTCCTGCTCCGTAGACTGGAGCAATGGCCATCATGACATTGGTCTTCATTAATTGCTGGCCAGCCTGCCACTATCATCTTGTACTTGTTCAAGCAGCTGTCTTTCCCAGCTCTCTGTCCTTTCATCCTCAGTCGTCTTCTAATTTCCCCACTTGCTGTGCTCTCCTGCCTGCAGCATCCCTGAGAGTAGATCCTATGAGGCCAATTGATTTCACTTCAGATGGGAGCAGCCAATCGAGAAAGCGGCAGTTTAATGAAGAAAATGATTAATTTAGCATTTTATCTGCTAATATTGGCCTAGGGATATGTGTTCATTCTAGCAGAGGAAACTGTATCATAGCTTTCTTTGTCTTACATAGTAAGATTGCTATTGCAGTTTATTGGAGCTATAGAGAATGGAAAGTGTAAATAGTGGGGATAAGTAAATGCCCCAGTTTAGGCTTGCTTGTAGAGCTTTTTGGGCACTCTTTAGATCAGACACTCTTGCCTTTACAGAACTGACTCTGAATGCTGTAACCTTATGGACCTGCTGAAATAAAAGCCCTTTCCTCTTGAGGCCTCTGCACCGCAGTGACTGTATGCAGTGTGACATCTCCAAAGTCCTACAAAACTTATGTCTTTTCTGCGTAGGGCTGCAACTTTAGAATATGAGTGCAAGCATAGTATGTCTAGATGGTGTCTGTATAACCTTTTATATTAAGGCTGCCCATAAATTTGCTAATAACCTAAATCTCCAAGGACGAAGGCTAGAAGGTAATGATGGAAGCTGTAATTTGTGCAGGCTGTAGTGGCCACAAAAATCCAGCAACCAGAAAATAAAAGCAATTACAGGTATCAGACCCCTTATCCGGAAACCCATTAACCAGAAAGTTCCGAATTATGGAAAGGCCATCTCCCATAGACTCCATTTTAATCAAACAATATACATTTTTAAAAATTATTTCCTTTTTCTCTGTAATAATAAAACAGTACATTGTACTTGATCCCAACTAAGATGTAATTAATCCTTATTGGGGCAGAACAGCCCTATTGGGTTTATTTAATGGTTAAATGATTTCCTTTTTCTCTGTAATAATAAAACAGTACATTGTACTTGATCCCAACTAAGATATAATTAATCCTTATTTGAGCCAAAACAATCCTATTGGGTTTAATTACTGTTTAAATTTTTTTAGCAGACTTAAGGTAGGTGATCCAAATTATGGAAAAGACCCCTTATTGGGAAAACCCCAGGTCCTGAGCATTCTGGATAATGGGTCCCATACCTGTATTATAGTTTGTAATTTACTATTCCGGTCTGTAAGGCTTTCACCCAACTAGAATGCACTTGTGTTTCCCGGGCTGTGCAAACACAGCTAATATGTTTGTGCTGTTATTGTGCTTGTTCCACAGCAATACTTTGTGCTTCTGATCATCACCGACGGAGTCATAACAGATCTTGATCAGACCAGACAGGCCATTGTCAATGCTGCAAAACTCCCCATGTCTATAATAATCATCGGCGTTGGGGCGGCTGACTTCAGCGCCATGGAATTTCTGGACGGTGACAATGGAATGCTCAGATCTCCCACGGGGGAGGCAGCTATCAGAGACATCGTACAGTTTGTCCCCTTCAGACAGTTTGCACAGGTTAGTGGGGTTTAATTGTGCAACTTCTCCTACTTGTTTGTTGTGTACACACAGTATTTCATGCTTTATATGTGTATTCTGTTGAACTGGGACTGAACTAAAGGAAAAAATTGTGATAATACTCCTTTGACAATGCGTACAAGAGTTTTTTTAGTAATTTAAGGGTGAATCCCCACTCAATATCCAAAACTTGGTCAGAGCTGTAAAGGTTATAGCAAGATTCAATATACAGTGGCTTGCAAAAGTATTCGGCCCCCTTGAACTTTTCCACATTTTGTCACATTACAGCCACAAACATGAATCAATTTTATTGGAATTCCACGTGAAAGACCAATACAAAGTGGTGTACACGTGAGAAGTGGAACGAAAATCATACATGATTCCAAACACAAATAATAACTAAATAACTGCAAAGTGGGGTGTGCGTAATTATTCAGCCCCCTTTGGTCTGAGTGCAGTCAGTTGCCCATAGACATTGCCTGATGAGTGCTAATGACTAAATAGAGTGCACCTGTGTGTAATCTAATGTCAGTACAAATACAGCTGCTCTGTGACGGCCTCAGAGGTTGTCTAAGAGAATATTGGGAGCAACAACACCATGAAGTCCAAAGAACACACCAGACAGGTCAGGGATAAAGTTATTGAGAAATTTAAAGCAGGCTTAGGCTACAAAAAGATTTCCAAAGCCTTGAACATCCCACGGAGCACTGTTCAAGCGATCACTCAGAAATGGAAGGAGTATGGCACAACTGTAAACCTACCAAGACAAGGCCGTCCACCTTAACTCACAGGCCGAACAAGGAGAGCGCTGATCAGAAATGCAGCCAAGAGGCCCATGGTGACTCTGGACGAGCTGCAGAGATCTACAGCTCAGGTGGGGGAATCTGTCCATAGGACAACTATTAGTCGTGCACTGCACAAAGTTGGCCTTTATGGAAGAGTGGCAAGAAGAAAGCCATTGTTAACAGAAAACCATAAGAAGTCCCGTTTGCAGTTTGCCACAAGCCATGTGGGGGACACAGCAAACATGTGGAAGAAGGTGCTCTGGTCAGATGAGACCAAAATGGAACTTTTTGGCCAAAATGCAAAACGCTATGTGTGGCGGAAAACTAACACTGCACATCACTCTGAACACACCATCCCCACTGTCACATATGGTGGTGGCAGCATCATGCTCTGGGGGGGCTTCTCTTCAGCAGGGACAGGGAAGCTGGTCAGAGTTGATGAGAAGATGGATGGAGCCAAATACAGGGCAATCTTGGAAGAAAACCTCTTGGAGTCTGCAAAAGACTTGAGACTGGGGCGGAGGTTCACCTTCCAGCAGGACAACGACCCTAAACATAAAGCCAGGGCAACAATGGAATGGTTTAAAACAAAACATATCCATGTGTTAGAATGGCCCAGTCACAGTCCAGATCTAAATCCAATCGAGAATCTGTGGCAAGATCTGAAAACTGCAGTTCACAAACGCTGTCCATCTAATCTGACTGAGCTGGAGCTGTTTTGCAAAGAAGAATGGGCAAGGATTTCAGTCTGTAGATGTGCAAAGCTGGTAGAGACATACCCTAAAAGACTGGCAGCTGGAATTGCAGCAAAAGGGGGTTCTACAAAGTATTGACTCAGGGGGCTGAATAATTACGCACACCCCACTTTGCAGTTATTTATTTGTAAAAAATGTTTGGAATCATGTATGATTTTACACCACTTTGTATTGGTCTTTCACGTGGAATTCCAATAAAATTGATTCATGTTTGTGGCTGTAATGTGACAAAATGTGGAAAAGTTCATGGGGGCCGAATACTTTTGCAAGCCACTGTATATGATACAAATATATATGGCCGAAGGTAGCCTATCCCAACAGCTTATTCTAATGCAGTATTATAAATATGAAGTTGCTCCTCCCTTTTCTGCTCTTCTGGGAAGCCTTTCCACTAGATTCTGGAATGTTGTTGGTGGGAATTTTCCACTGAGCCAGAAGGGCTGACACTGGACACAGTTTGAAACTCAGCAGTGAGTGTCCCAATCTAGGACAAGATACTTTTGGCTATAATGTTCTTAAAGGGATTCTGTCACAGTAATTCAGTTAGTAGTACTCCTTCAGCAGAATCCTGCATTTAAATCCATTTTTTAAAAGAGCAAACATATTTGTATATATTTAATTTAAAAATTTGATGTAAGGCTAGACATATTCTTAGTTTCCTAGATGCCCGCAGTCATGTGACTTGTGCTCTAATAAACTTCAGTCACTCTTTTCTCCCAAAGTGAACATCAAAGTGAGTCCACCCACTCACCCCCCCTGCAGGCAATGAGTAGAACAGTTGGCAGGTAACAAGATAACAGATCCCTGACACCTGCTAAAAATGCTTCCTCGCCACACCACGTGGTAGATATGAGAATAACACTTAATAGTAAAACACTCAAGTCCGACTTGGGACTCCTCCAGTTACATGGAGGAGAAACACTAGGTTAGCTGAAAGCAGTTCTAATATGTAGCGTTGGCTCCTTCTGAAAGCTCAGACTCAGGCACAATGCACTGAGATGGCGCCTACACACCAATATTACAGCTAAAAAAAATACATTTGCGCATGCACAGTGGATTGAGGAGCCACATCTTAACAAAAAAGCTGGCTTGTTCACTCACCCCCAGTGATTTAGCCTCTCCTTCTCTTTTAAGGAATACAATTTTAAATAGTAGAATGAATTATGTACACAATGTAATGTAGTAATAAGGAAGATACCATAAAAGTAATGACAGAATCCCTTTAACCCTAGCAAGCTTTCTATCCCCTTGGGTGCACAGTGTTGGAACCTCAGCTGTAGGCACCTATACCTCTGGTAAACACTTAGTCCTGTTTTTTAGTTGTGGGTTATTTGATGTTTCCATTATTTTAATTTGATTCAGAGAGAGGTTAGTTAGGAGCCATGTAATTATGGGTACTGCAGTTGGTTGGGAACTTCATATTTTTATTTTTCTTAAAATGTGAGCACTCACAGAGGACATAGTGATTAGCAATACATACACAGAATGGAACATTGTGCCGTGACCTGGTAGAACAGCATGGAAGAGAAAGCAGCCTGAGGCCCCCCTCTGAGCTGTACATAGCAGGATATAGCTTACTGACCTGTGGGCGACTGTGCAAAGGAGAATGAAATACCCAACATGGTTTAAAAAAGGAAACATGGACATTTATCAGAAAATGAATCACAGCGTGGAACCCTTCGAGATCTTTGTACAAAAGGTGCACACTGTGCAGCACTTCTTTGGCTTCTGTCCTTTAGGGTTAAGCTGATAATTTGTTTTTTTGCTTGCTATTTGTAGGCTCCAAAGGAAGCCCTGGCTCAGAGTGTATTAGCCGAAGTGCCCCAGCAGGTGGTTTCCTACTTCAGTACGTTCAAGCTCAAACCACCGAATGACCCTGCTGCAAAATGCGAGAGCTCTGAGAAAGCAAATCCTATGTGACTGTAATTCCATGTCCAACCTTTCTCTCTGTCTTACTCCATAACCACCAAGTTTTCATAAAACCTTCACAAAGTAAATTCCACAGTGTAACTAATGCTGTGCTCGTCCCTGTATATAACCACTGTATATAAATAAATATTCCTACAAAAATATTTGCCCCTCTCTTTGTTTTGTTTCTGTAGAGTGACCCAGATCATACTTCAACTTTAATTGAACTTTTAGTATGCAGTAGAATGGCCAATCTGTAGCACCTTTTCAACTAGTCTTCAGCTAGTTATTTTTTGCCTTCTGCCTTGTTCTGATGGGTGTCATTTACCCTTATAGCCATAAAACTATTGCTCTGTGAGGCTACAATTTTTTATTATTATATTATTGTTAGATTGTATTACTTATCTTTACATTTTAGTCCTCTTAATATTATAGGCTGCCATTCAATCCACTGCCTGGTTGCTTCTTTTTTAGGCCAAGGTTGACTGGATAAATTCAAGGGATAAGAATACAGATAGTAAACTGTTCCTCCTGTGCAGCAGAACCAATAAGAGGGCGGCACCATTAGAATTAATAGCTTTTTTTTTTATATATATATGCAGTTATACATTCATGGCTGGCACTGCTAATGTACCAAGGACTAACTGGATCCTTTACTGATACTGTTTAATGCTTAACTACCCAGAGCCTAACCCTACACATACAGTCTGTAGTTCCTTTGTCCCTACATTCTAGCTGGCCATATGTTAAAGGATCTACTTGTTTGGCAAGGTCGCCAAACGAGCATAATTTCGCCGATGTGGCCACCTAAAGTGGGCAATATTGGGCTGATTGGTCCAAACAATTACAATGACAGGGTTACAGCCAGTTCCGGCAAGCAATGCATCAGTGAGCCAATGTGGTCCTTATTCCAACAGAAAAATAAAACTTGTCAACATATTTTTGGCCAAATATTGTTTGGGTAGCAAAAAAATCCAGTAGCACACTGAAGATGCAAGATGCAAGCTCTTTGCTTGTTTATATGTACTTGGGCAAATAAAACTTTTTTTCACGGCTTGCATCTTCAGTGTGCTAATGGATTTTTTTTGCTGTTGGATATTGACCCCCATGCAAGGTGAGGTTCTTCCAGTATTTGCACCTGATACCCGCTTGGGTAAGTTAACAGAGAGTTGAGCTCCCCAATACTGCTATAAATATTGTTTGGGTAGGCCCATTGGAGAGCCCCATACATGGGCAGATAAGGTGCTGAATCAGTCAGAAGGGACCAGACCAGTATATGGCGTTACTTGGACACCAGTTTGTGCAGTAATGGCTGCTATACAGGCATTATTATTATTATAAGACTTTACCACGTTAGACACAGGGTGGCAGTGGAAGTAATACCACCCTTACTTATGCTAGGATAAACTGACGATGACCAGGAATTATCCATGTATTAATCCCACTCCCTGATAATTACATTTTGCCAGAAAGACATTCTATCTTACACCCTGTTTATCAAAGAACAGCCCTGCTGTGAATTCAAATTCCCACATCCATCAGTTCAATAATCTGTGCTGCCTGTCTGCAACGCAACCTGGTTCCCTAGGTCTAGGAAATATAATACATTATAATAGTATATAACGAATAATGTATGGTGACATGGTAGGAAAAGCATGACATTGTTTTTAAAATATGAGTTTATTGAAAGCAATAAGCCCTTATCTGTGTGCGCTGTTGGAGCTGACCTTGTGTAAATGAGCACCTCACCTTGAGATAAAGCTCTCGTTCTTTACTAATAAAACCGCACTTTAGCTATTGCATGAGGGCTTTTTATTGGTGGAATATTTACGTTGACATAAAATGCTACAAGCACAAAATAAAGGACAGCATAAATGTGAACAGGTAGAGGTTTTCTGACTTTTCTGTTTCAAGGCCCACTTTTAGGGACCAATATTTGTCTGCAGATGCCTTAGATCCAAGCAACATAACTAATATGTAAATGTATTGCTGTATTAGCCATTCAGCCACAGATCTAGTAATATCTAGGACAGTATATACATGTTCAACCCAAATCCCATACTAAATGATATCTAAGCTACTAGCCAACTCAGCTTGGGAACCACCTCGTTAAGGGTCAAGACACACAGAGCTACTAGTAGCAGCTACTTCTCATGGCTACAAAAATAGACAATGCTGATTTCTATTATTATTATTATCGACCTACATTTTCGCCGGTGAGATGGCAATCCGGGGAGATTAGTCGCCCGCGAACAGGGAGATTTGTCGCGGGCGACTAATCTCCCCGTGTGCCAGAGCCCTAAATGCTTTTAGTACAGTCTACAAGATCATACAACAGCTTTAATTGCTTCTTGTCATTAGCATTCTTATCATCAGTTACCAACAAGTGAACTGTTCCGCTAGGTCACTTTATTTTCCACCTCATTCTTTAATCTCTTAGAGATAAGATTGAGTCAGTATAAATGTATTCACCAAATATATATCACCCCCTACAATTTAGGATAATGGGTAGGTGACCAGAAAAAGAATGCCCAAGATGTCAGGCCCCTGAGGATTCCTTTCTGCACCTACAGTCGACCTGCCGCTGGTCCAGAAATACTGGAGGGGGGGTGGTTAGATACTTAGTGGAACAGATGGTTTTTTCAAATCTGTGCAAACCTGCAATCTCCATGTTAGCCTTGGTGTATAACCTACTACCCCAGATTAGAGCTAGGTCATTTACAAGGGCAGCTCTATACAATGCCAAAAAAGTAGTGGCCATGAACTGAAAGGCCAATGGCACCCCTACTGTCCCACAGTGGGTGAATTTGGTGAATGCATCCCTTCCCTGTATCTGGCTTACATGTGATGCTCCTGGCTGCCCTACCAAATTTGAAAAGGTCTGGGCTCCCTGTCTTAATGCCAACAACTAATATATAACCCGTCACTGCACATTGTATGATAATCCCCCCTGGTAATTTGTCTCATTCTTGCACACAGCAAGTGAAACCCCCCCAGCCTTCATAATGCTTTCTGGATATTTCTAGATTAAATATACCTCACCTACACTAAAGAAACTTAATAGTGACAAGCAAGACAAGGTGCAAAAAAGAAAATGTTTTATTAAGGGCATTAGGGTAACTTTCATTTGTTTAAAGCTATTTGAACCATTGAATTTGTGAAATTGTATTACTTATTGCATGGAGCAAGACCATCAGCAGACTGAATTTGTTGGTAGAATCTGTTTGGCAGATCAACTGGAGTGGCAGTATTATATGTTGAAATTAGTTGGGCTGCATCTAGCCTTTACAGAACCTTCTCCAAGAGAATCCTGATGAAAAAACAACCCCCCAAATATGAACAAACCACTGGTTCCCAAATGGTTGGCTTGCACTCCTGGTGTGGGTGCACACTTAGGGGTTATTATCCTGAATCCCAGTTATTACAACTAGTGATGTGCAGGTTAAATTGGGGTTTTTTTCAGGTGGGATAGGGTTAAAATATGGGCAACCACTGCATGTTCTTTCTCTGTTCCCACAATTCCCTGTACTGGAACCTAAGGAACACGCAGAAGTAATGTACAGAGCGGAAAGACGCAATTACGTTTTGGGTGTTGGTCCTAAGGTTTGGGTCGGGTGCAGCTTAAGGTTTTGAGGGTTCAGGTAGGGTGCGGGTTACAGTTTTGCAGGTTCAGGTAAGGTGCGAGTTTTCTTGACCAGCACATGACTAATACCAAAAGGTGCGCTGAACGCACTTCACCTTGCATACTATAAGCTGGGTTGATTTTATGTTTATGATTTTATAATTTTATAATGAGCTAAATGAGAAGCTGCAGCCAAGTGGGTAAGCTGAACCCCAAAGGTGTGAATATATGGAACATTAGAAACTCCTTCCTACTCAAGATATTCTTGTACACATGAAACTGTCCAACCACAAACACCTGGAGTGGGGGAGTGGGGGAGCGTGCTGCATCTGGAGGGGAGAGAGACAGCATTGAACATATTCCGTGTATAGATGACCCCTTTATGAGAAGCAACCCATCCATCAGCCTGTTTTCACTGTAGCAGAAGTAATAATCTACTTTCTGACAATAGGATATAGCTCTATTTTGTCTTTTTTCTGTCTCGAACCTCGACAGTGAGCAGTTCTCCTTCTCCAGCCTTGGCTGATGGGGACATGCTAATGATGAAGGATTTGCTCTTGCTGCCTGCTGTGGCGTCTGGCTTGGGAGCAGCCCCAGGAGTTGCACGTGCCCCTGCTGGCTGTTCCTTACTTTCCTCAGTCAATTTGGCATCTTGAACATTACTCTTTTCCTTTTGCTTTGCAGGATCATCGGTGCTCTTGGCCATGTCTGAAGTCTTGTTGACTTCCTTGTTTTCATTCTAAAAAAAAAATACATGCACTTGTTTAATATGGTTATACAATAAACCTGGGGTGTCCAACTCTCAGGGCCAGAACTAGAGGGGGTCAGTTAGTTAGTGACAAGTGAGGGACATGTTTGGGTGCTTGGCTTTGGGCACCTACTGAGAACTGTTAAGAGAAAACAGGTATGGAAGTAGGCATGTGGCAGCAGTGGGGGGATTGGCTGTGGTTGCAAGTGACTGGCTGGGGGGTTGCAGGATTATTGGGTACCAGGCACTGGCTACCAACAGAACTTGGCCTGGCACTGCCAACGTCTTGCACTGTTTTTGTTATAGGATGTTGGGAATTGTCTGTTAACAGCAATATTAGCAATTCCAGCCCCAGTATATCTGTGCAGCTCTATAAATTCTATCAGTCACAGCTGCAGTAATAAGCCTTTGAGTTACAAGGCCTTTCTCTCACTTGTTTCAAGTCTAAATAGATTGAGCCCAACAAGATGTAAATCTGCCCTATTATGTGAAAATATGTCCGACGCAGAGAGGCAAGTAATGCAAAGTTTCCCTGAGAGAAAGAGTGATAGACTTAATGCTAGAGACAAGTACATAGACCGAGAAGTTCCACAAACAGGAAAGGAAGAAAAACAAAAAATATGATTATTTGTGAGTAAAGGATACATGCGCTTCCGCCTACCTTCTTTATTTCTGTACCGGTATTCTGGGCAACAATTTCAAAGAAAATGTTTTTTTCTCAATCAATTAAATAAAGTAATAAGTTACTGGGAGCCACAAAAAATCATTGAAGGCCCCCATAAACTTTAGAAGAAGTTATTTCCTGTGCTTGCTCATCAGCCGTAGTTCCTCTGATACCCCTATATCTCTGGGGCCCCCCGGCCATTGCAGGGTCTGCTCTTCTAAAGCTTACATTGCCCAACCCCACCCGTTATCACTTTCCATCAGGCTCAGACTGGAATTCAGAATAGACCCTGGCATTTCAAGTACACTGAGGCCCATACAGCCCCCACCAGCCCAATAAATAGTGACTGTCTATGGCACCTTACAGCAGCCCCTCTGGCATTTGCCAGTATCCACAGCTTGCCAGTCCAGGCCTGTTCCCCATTCAACACTATGCCTGGCTTTGTCAGAGGGGAACACTCCTGAATCTGGGGTTGTACTTGTGCCCATACATGTGTCAAACATCTTGCAACTACCTGTGGCAGTCACTTTTGCTCCTGCCCAGCCTGTTTTGATAAACAATGGCATGCTCCTCAGCATGTAATTTACCAAAATGGACACAACTTTGTGTCAATGCACTGTTTTGTCCTCACAATTAAAATGTTGTAGCAACAGAGTGCCTGGTCCGGGGCGGAAGTAGCTCCAGGCTTCCTAAGTGTCCATGGGTGAACTTGTGCGCCATTCATCATAAGAGCCAGAATGGGCGCAATTCCCACCCATATGAAAGCACTGCTGCATGTTTGGATGTAAGTTGCGTAATGAATTATACCATCATATACTCTCCATTGCATCTTTGCAGTTGTGGGTGTGTTGGTAAATGACCCATTTGGAGTTACCTCCACTCTGGACCTGGTTCTTGCAGTGCACTTCACTTTGCGGTTGTAAATGAGCCCTATTCCCCCGCGCAGGATGGGTATAACTAATGCTTTTGAGCACTGTTCCTGTTTATGAAGATAAATTAGCATGTCTTTTTATTTCTGCACAAAAATGAGACATGAGCTTTCCAAGGCGAGACCCAGACAGGCTGTCACCCCCATGTCTGGGCAGAGATATTAGAAATGCTGAGCTTGTTCATCCTCCAGCAAAATCATCTGATCTCCAGGAAACTGACAGATAGACGTGTAAGTGTGAAGGCAGCTGTGGCCCCGGGGAGTCAGTTAAAAAACAAGAAGCCGAGAAGCATTTTCTCTCCTTACAGACAGAACTTTCACACTTTTTTCATACATTGTTTATTTGGAATTATTGATGCATCTGGCTGTAAGCACATGAAACAGATACATGCAACTACCTTCCCTACACTATGTGAGCTATAAAGGTGGCGGGGCTGTGCCAAATAAAATGCCCATCACAAAATGCTTGTGCTTCTTTATACTTACCCCAGTAAGTATAAGTATAAAGTAAGTATAAAGTATATTGCGCCAGTGCAATGGCGAGACAGAAGGCACAAGGGCCAGCACCACATACCTGCTCAGACCAGGCAATAAGTACAGGGGTCTCTTTGTGCCTTGCACCCAGGGGTGCTCTTTTTTTCAGCAACAATATGGTGGAAGGGCACCCCTTTCCCAATAGCATGTAAATTTTCACTAACATGGGCATGTTGTTGCACTTCGGTGTAAAATTCCAGTTTGAGGGCACCCCCCCTATTAGTGAATGGACTGTTGTACTTTCTTTTGGGGTGGGAGTTCATTTCGGCACATGTCAGACTGTCAGTATTTTCCTTCCAGAGACTCAGAGGTGTAACGAAAAGTTACTGGGTCCCCAGGGCTGGATTTGATAACCTGGTGCCCCAAGGCACCCCGTTTCTCCACCCGCCCACCTCACCCCCCCCTTCCCAAGCACATGTGAGGATGCTCTGATGTTTCTGTGCATCCCTATTGCTCCATATGTGAGCAATGTTTCACTGCGGCTTGGCCGGCTTGCCGCCCCTAAATTTGTGTCACCCTAGCCTTTGTAGCCTCGCAACAAATCTGGGCCTGTGGGTCCCACAGCAATACCATTGTGGGGCCCCTATTGTCTCCTGCACAATAACCCCCTGCCACCCACAGCATAAAAATGAGAAGGCTGAGAAGTTTGTAGAAGCTCTGGGGGGGGGGGGGGGGGATACTATGCAGCAGACCCCATGATCCAGGCCCCCTTGTTCTACTGCACAGTAGTTATGCCTGGGGTTGCCATCTTTCTTCTGCGTTTAGATCAGCCTTCAGGGTAGGGGATGGGCAGTGACATCACTTGGGGCAGGAAAATGGTTGGTGCACAGGTGGACTTCTTATAAGGAGAGTGATCTCCAAGGAGAGGGTCAGGGAAGGGAGGGATCTATAGGAATTGTAGCTGCCCTTACAAATCTACCAGCAATTATTGCATAGCTCCTTACAGTCCCAATTATCGTGGGACAGTCCTGAACTTATTAGCACAGCAAACACTGCTAACTGTCGCTTATTTCTCAAGTGACTACCGCTCATCTGCAGTTCTTAAATATAACCACTAGGTGTCAGCACTACAGGAACCTGTTCCTGTATAATAAAACAATAATAATAAGCCTTCAATCTTGAGTGGCTGAGGGTGTTAGAGTAGCCAATAGCACAGATATTATACAATGCTTGCAGGCTATGCATGTGTTTCCTGATCTTGTATATGACAGGCTGCCTATAATCATATAATCAAGTTAACTTGATTTAATGATTATCACATCTTAAACTGACCCCTCCCAATGAGCCTACATGTTGGGAGGTATGATGTGAGGGGCTAAAGTAGAGTCACACTGGGCCTCCTGAGTCCGACTAAAGACCCTGGTATCCGGGGCCCAATGAGATGCGGAGGTGGAAGTCATGCAGCCCCTGCCAAATAAATGTAACTTTTGAACCCAGATAATGCAGCGGCGAATATTTTATGCTTTTGCAGATGATCAAATATATCTGTACAGCATTTCTACTTTTCCCTTATAGATTATAGTTCAGGCCAAATCTGTTTTTCTGCAGCTACAGGGTTTATCCCTTATCTAATTAGAAGTATACTCCTATAAAGCTTCTATTTCATTATTAATTAACTCTGATGTGTACTCCAGCTAATTACTAATTAGGCAATGGATTTTATGGCTTTTATGGGGCAAGGCTGTGCCTTTAAAATTGGACACCTACCAAATACAGTATATACAATACATAGGTGATTATATATATAAGGATCATATATAAAACTTGAAAGGGTTCTGCAAATCCATAGAATCAGCATTTATATTATAGTGTCACCCACTGTGACCTACAGCACTTATACTGCATTTGTCTATTTGTGTCTGTTAGTTACCCTCCCATATAGATTGTAAGCTCTACGGGGCAGGGACCTCCATCCTCTTGTGTCTTTGACTCTTAACTTATTGCAACTGTATTTATCTTGTATCTATCTGTATTTATTGTTGTACTTTGTATTTATCTATTATTATCTTAATAACCCCCAGTTTGTATTAATGTATTCTACTGTACAGCGCTGCGTACATAAGTAGCGCTTTATTAATAAAGATATACATACATATACATACATACATAGAAATAATAAGTCTGTAATCCAGGCTAAGTATGCTGCAGAAGGTTGACAAAACCACCCAATTAACTAGGCACACATTAAATTATTTTGTTTTTTAATGAACCCCTGCAATAACATATATAGTAACTAAGGCTAAAAAATTACATGTCTGTTAAGTTCACACTAAATGTCCAAGTGAAACTGCCTAACCACCAGCTGATACAGAAGATAGCAAAATAAATCATCCAAAACCTCTCTAGTTACTACATTTTAATTACATTTGATTCTTCCAACACTGCTACAAATCACCAGGCTTAAGGTCCCCATACACTATAAGATCTGCTCGCTTGGCGATGTCGCCAAGCGAGCGGATCTTCACCCGATATCCCCACCTAAGGGTGGGCGATATTGGGTAGCAAGTAGCTTAAAAAAAAAAATCCGACCGTTTGGCCCTGGTGCCAAACGATCGGATTACATTTGAGGCCATGGGGCAATCGGTTCGGGGACCGCATCCCCGATCCGACTGGATTTTCTAACCTGGCCAATCGATATCTGGCCAATTCCAGGCCCCTCGTTTCTGCCCCTACACAGGCCGATAAGCTGCTGAGTCAGTCCAAGGGACAGATATCGGCAGCTTCTATCGGCCCGTCTATGGGGAGCTTTACTCTTCCTATGGACTATAACCCCTCTGAGTAAGTAAGGGAAACAAACTAAATTCATTTCAAATGACACCAGAGGGCAGTGATGACAAGAGATTGCCAAAGGGCCTAATCAGTCTAATGCAAAACCTGCCTTCTGTAAAATACAGTATTCTGTACCTAGTCCTGACTACACCTGTGTACTGCTAGCACTAAACAGTATTATTAACAATAATGGAAATGAATTACTGCAGACACGCAGCATCTCTGTTTAATTAGATGGAGACATGTTTAGCATAAGCCAGTGCAGTACATATATACCCTATACCAATATATGTGTATCAGACATGTCAACACACATTTCTCAGGAGTAACCCTATTTGCTGCCCCCCCACCACCCCACTTGGGCACTGGCACTAACAGCCCAGTCTCCCACATGAACTGTGGCTATAGAATATCAGGTATAGTAAGAAGGGACTGTGGCTGTGGGATAGCAGGTATAGTAGGGAGAGATGGTGCCTATAGTAGCAGTGGGGGGATAATAGCCTCTGGGAAGGGACTGGGGCTGTGGGATAGCAGGTATAGTAGGGAGAGACGGTGCCTATAGTAGCAGTGGGATAATAGCCTCTGGGAAGGGACTGGGGCTGTGGGATAGCAGGTATAGTAGGGAGGGATGGTGCCTATAGTAGCAGTGGGATAATAGCCTCTGGGAAGGGACTGGGGCTGTGGGATAGCAGGTATAGTAGGGAGAGACGGTGCCTATAGTAGCAGTGCGATAATAGCCTCTGGGAAGGGACTGGGGCTGTGGGATAGCAGGTATAGTAGGAAGAGATGGTGCCTATAGTAGCAGTGGGGGGATAATAGCCTCTGGGAAGGGACTGGGGCTGTGGGATAGCAGGTATAGTAGGGAGCGATGGTGCCTATAGTAGCAGTGGGGGGATAATAGCCTCTGGGAAGGGGCTGGGGCTGTGGGATAGCAGGTATAGCAGGGAGAGATAATGCCTATAGTAGCAGTGGGGGATAATAGCCTCTGGGAAGGGACTGGGGCTGTGGGATAGCAGGTATAGTAGGGAGAGATGGTGCCTATAGTAGCAGTGGGGGATAATAGCCTCTGGGAAGGGACTGGGGCTGTGGGTTAGCAGGTATAGTAGGGAGAGATGGTGCCTATAGTAGCAGTGGGGGGATAATAGCCTCTGGGAAGGGACTGTGGCTGTGGGATAGCAGGTATAGTAGGGAGAGATGGTGCCTATAGTAGCAGTGGGGGGATAATAGCCTCTGGGAAGGGACTGGGGCTGTGGGATAGCAGGTATAGTAGGGAGAGATGGTGCCTATAGTAGCAGTGGGGGATAATAGCCTCTGGGAAGGGACTGGGGCTGTGGGATAGCAGGTATAGTAGGGAGAGATGGTGCCTATAGTAGCAGTGGGATAATAGCCTCTGGGAAGGGACTGGGGCTGTGGGATAGCAGGTATAGTAGGGAGAGATGGTGCCTATAGTAGCAGTGGGATAATAGCCTCTGGGAAGGGACTGGGGCTGTGGGATAGCAGGTATAGTAGGGAGAGATGGTGCCTATAGTAGCAGTGGGGGGATAATAGCCTCTGGGAAGGGACTGGGGCTGTGGGATAGCAGGTATAGTAGGGAGAGATGGTGCCTATAGTAGCAGTGGGGGGATAATAGCCTCTGGGAAGGGACTGGGGCTGTGGGATAGCAGGTATAGTAGGGAGAGATGGTGCCTATAGTAGCAGTGGGGGGATAATAGCCTCTGGGAAGGGACTGGGGCTGTGGGATAGCAGGTATAGTAGGGAGAGATGGTGCCTATAGTAGCAGTGGGCCTGACATGATAATGGTGCCTAGCTAGTTAACCCCCATATGCCCTTTGCTTTTTGCAAATTTATAACCAGAGTACATAGAAACTTGTGAAATGGGGGTCATTTCCGTTAAAGATATATTGCTATGTATACATTGCTGAAAATTGTAGAATCTCACCTGAAGTCTCCCTGTAAATGTGACCATACACATTATAATGTACTGTTGCCCTGCTCTGGTGCAACTAGTGTGTTTGCCTCTGAAAGACTACTATAGTATTTTAACAAAGCTGCTGTGTAGCCACGGGGGAAGCCATTCAATCTTGAAAAAAATAGAAAAGGCACAGATTACATAGCAGATAACAGATAAGCTGTGTATCATAGCTCTGCTATGTAACCTGTGCCTTTTCTATTTTTTCCCGCTTAAATGGCTGCCCCCCTGGCTACACAGCAGCTTATTTATATAAACTATAGTAGCATTTTTGTAGCAAACACCCCAGTGCAGGGCAACAATACATTATATTTTAATGACTTTAAACCAGGTTCATTTTTTGGTGTTACTGTTCCTTTAACACAATTTATTTCTCTTTGTGTTTTTTACTTTCAAAAGGAAGAACCATAACAAACAAACTTCCAAAACAAAGAACCAGTTCCCATAATAACGTTCTGGTCAGTTAAAAAATAACCAACACCCCAGCACCAGTCACTATTGTGAAGTATTTGACTATATAACTATTTAACTATATGACAAGTCATTATTATAATTTTTATTTTTTTTAGTGTCAAAAAATGAATTCAGCTTGTAGAACTAGTAAAATAAACACATTTTTCTTTGTTATTACCTGCGTTAAAATTTCAATTATTATTTCCTTAAGAGTTTTGGGGCCTTTTTGGAAGTTTGTATAATGGAGAAGAGTGTTGTGTTGGCAATCTTGTTGTACTTTGTTTTTTCCAGTGCGTCTGTCACAAAGTGATTGTGCTCCAGGCGCCCCAGCCTAGTGCTTAGCCAGCTTTGGGGATGAGCCGCCCGCATTAGAATTCCTCTGCTTATGCAATCTATCTTCTCTGCTAGATTTTTTGTAAGTAGATATCCATCATCTTCCCCATATGATGTATCTATCGGCCTCTTTGTTGAAACGTGTCACTAAGGGCAGAATTACTATTCCCCTGTCTCACAAAAGTTTTCTTCAGCAACTTTATCATTAGTTTCATAACCTTGGGCTTCAACCTCTTAACTAGTTGTAGGCTTAGCCAGAAACCATAATGATAGGGCTGCGCAATCACGTTGGCTTGGCATTTACAGCAAGTGGCTTTCGGCTGCTTGTGCGTCCTAATAACTAGTATGTTTCTTATTGCTGTATCTGGAAGGAGATTTGTATCACTAGACAGTACCTGACGGGCAGATAGAACTTCTTGTGGGACTCAGCGTTAGAGGAATAGAAATACTTTTAAACAGAAATAGAAGGACCAACATACTGCTGAACAGACATAGTACAGGGCTACTATAGGGACACTTAGGCCTTTGGAGCTGAAAAGACACAGTGCTAGAGGCACAGACATACCGAAGAGGGGCACAGTGCTTGGGACAGATATAATGCTAGAGGGTCGCCTTGAGGTAGGTGATATAGGGCTGATCCGATTGTTTGGCCCAAGGGTAAAACAATTGGGTCACAATGAAGTACAGGCAGGTCATTGGGGCAAGGGCAACAACAAGCTGATGAATTCCTCGCCCGGACAGGTTTTTAAACCTGCTGATTAACATCTGCTCAATTTTCACCCTGATATCAGTCAGGGAAGCCCCTTTGGAGGCTGCATACATGGGCCAATGTCGGCAGCTTTTATCGGGACACCATGTTAGAGAGATTAAGCAGACATAGTGCTGGAATGACGGACATTCTGGTAGAAGGATTTGATGCTAGAAGGACAGACAGGCTGCTAGGAGTGAGCTGAGCTTGAGGAAATACATTCTATTGGAAGATGTGATGCTGGGGATATAGCATTGAAGGAGAGTTGATGAAACTCATTAAGGATGGGACATACTATACATACACAGATACACTCAACCAGATGGTCTTAGTACTGGGGGCTTCAGTGCCATAAGGACAGATATGGTATGGGAGGAAAAAGTGCTAGACAGACACTAGAGGGACAGGTGTTCTGGCTGATTTACTAATGATTGTTATGGATTGGTCAATTCTACTCAGTCAATAAAAATGATTAGTATGTATTACCACAAAGATCATTCCATAACAATTTATTATAAAGTGATTAACCTTCATCAGTATTCCCGGAAAGACCACTGATATAAGTCAGACGCACATGAAAAGAAATAACACTGCCAATACTATTCTATGGGATTGTCCATTACAAACCAATCATTATTCCTGCTTGTTTTGGATAAAATAGAAATTGATGGATTCCCAGTTAGGGGTGACAACCTATGGGAGGCACATAGGCACACGGTGCTGAGAGGACAGTTATACTGGGGAAGGGCAATGGTTGGAGGATCAGACTGCAGAGGGTTCACAGTGTGCTGTAAGTATAGGCATAGTGCTGAAGGGACAAAGAGACAGGCCAGACAGACGGCAACCTCAGCATTGCTACAAGTTGTGCTCAGTTGCTAGGGAACTCCAGCGTGAGCATCTAAACTTATTTGCAGAAGAATCACTGATTTCCCATCAGGTTAATGGAATATACTCTGGGAAACAATCTTGCTGATGGAACTTTTATCTTTCTTGGATCCTGCTGCATGGGAAATAAAAGCCAAGTAGCCTAGCTAATGTAGCAGTCTGATGTGCAGAATCTTCTCTGAGTTTAACTGTGGCTGTTCCATGACAAGCGAACATACAGCAGAAGAGAATATCTAACATACTGCTTTGCTCATCCATGACTGGTAATCACTAGAGATGTTAAACTGCCATAAGATAAAATGTTGCTGTATTTATTTACTCTCAGTATGTATCAGTCCATCTCACAGTCTACAATTTTTGTGCAAGTTGCGTTATTGTGACACAGAACCGCCAATCAAGACACTACCATGCAACCCAAGGTAAAGTTAAACCAATCTTGTGCAGCTCATTTTTAAGGAACATTAGTTTCACTTGATATGAAAGTTCTACTAGAACAGTTAAAAGCTTATGGTGCATGCATCATTTCCCTGGTGGCAGAGAATGGGCTAATAACGCCTTGGGCCTCCTGCCACTGAGGCCACTGGTCACCACCTGTAAAGAGTAGTAACCACTAAGGCATGGTGCTCCATATTCAAGAAAGCCGGTTACCTGCAAAACACTAACCCCTAAGCATTCCCCTTTTTTTGTTTTTTTCGTACTTTACTTAAGGGAAATTGCAGCTGGATTCAGTCTGGGAAATAATTGAACATAGTGGATGTGTGTGTATTTAAAAACTCATCTACTTTGTAAGTGACTTTGATTCATGATAAAAGTCAGAGTTTTGGTGGAATCCAATTCATTCCAATTTAATGATAATACAATAGTAACAAAATCAGGTGTATGACACTTAAGGGCCTAAAAACATTGCTGCAAATTTCCAGATAGTATAGATAGAACGGAACAATTCCATATAAATTCTGTGATACATGGTGGGTTGTAAGGTTTGTGTTACTGGTATATGGGTAATGTCAAGGTTTTTCAAAGTACAGGTATGGGATCCCTTATCCGGCCATCTCCCATAGACTCCATTATAAGTAAATAATTCTAATTTTGAAAAATTATTTCCTTATTCTCTCAAATAATAAAACAGTACCTTGTACTTGATCCCAACTAAGATATAATTACCCCTTATTGGGGGCAGAACAGCCCTATTGGGTGTATTTAATGGTTAAATGATTCCCTTTTCTCTGTAATAATAAAACAGTACCTGTACTTGATCCCAACTAAGATATAATTACCCCTTATTGGGGGCAGAACAGCCCTATTGGGTGTATTTAATGGTTAAATGATTCCCTTTTCTCTGTAATAATAAAACAGTACCTGTACTTGATCCCAACTAAGATATAATTAATCCTTATTGGGGCAGAACAGCCCTATTGGGTTTATTCAATATTTAAATGGTTTTTAACAGACTTAAGTTATGGAGATCCAAATTACGGAAAGATCCCTTATCTGGAAAACCCCAGGTCCCGAGCATTCTGGATAACAGGTTCCATACCTGTATATTGTATTTGCAGAATGCTCACCATTGCACTGGGCCATGCTAATATTTGAGTTAATCTTATCATGGGCCACACAGTTGTCACCAAATCTAGAGTAGGATAAACCATCACAGATATGTTTGATATATAAGGGAGGTAGTACTGAAGTATATGGGGCTGGATTCTGCCTTCCTAGTTGTTTGATGGTATCCAGCCTCCCCAAAGGCTCAATACACATTTATGTTAATATAACATTGTGTGTATCTGGCCAGCGGACCACTACCAAAGCAAAGTAGGACAGCATAATACAGCAGATTATTTCAAACAGGATCTAACCCCTCAAAACAAATTAATATAAAACTACTCAGTCTGGGCTTCTGAGCATGTTTGTAATTGACATTCTTTTTACTAGTTTTCAAGATATTATCATTATTTACAAAATATTTGCATTATTTACTGCAAATATTAAGACTGAACAACAGTGTCACCTGCTTTTCAGTTTGGTATGGCCCACAGACAGAAAATTAAGTTAGAGAGCAAAGAAGAGTCTAAAAGTCTTCTAATGTTTCCTTGCTGAGAACTGAGAATTTAGACTCTAAAACCACAACTCAACAGCAGGTGGCATTGTTGATTTAAATCTATTACATTAGCAGTGTAAAAACTGCTAATATCTTGAAAACTAGAAAAAAAAACATGTAAACTGCAAAATTGCTTAGAAGTGTGTTCTAACCAATTAACATTAAATTGTTTTGAGGACACTCTATATGCTAGAAATTCACTGATAAAATAACAATATCAAACAATATCTGTACAAGTTATGGATTCCTTACCGAAGTTGCTTGTTTCAGCCTCGTTAGTAAACTGAGCCCAGTCCGGCCGCTAGTAGCAGACATTAAGGCTTTAAACAGACGAGGCGTTTCAGGTTTTGGGGGTATCAGGTGGCCGAAGCCTTTATTCACCACGGCAGGTCCTGCAGGTTTGCCCTTCTCTTTCAGCAGCTTCCTGTAACATAGATTATAGTGGGTTGTTACAGTAAAACTAAACTCATTCCTTTCCAAAATGTATAATAATTGAACATGAAGCCAGATTTTGGAGAAAATGTAGATCAGAGGCCTTCAAACTCTTTTGGTCAACCCTCTTTGATGTTGAACATTTAGTCAGTCTCCCCAGCCCACAATATTAGATCATAAACATCTGAACTTAATTAAATCAGAACATGGGTGGTCAGACTGGTTATTCATGAACTAGGGGAGTGTCCCCCTTCGTAGTTTTGTTACAGTTGTGTATTCTTCCCTGTCCCTTCTTTCATTTTTTTCTATTCTTTACTGTTCTTTAGCTAAATTATTTTTGTTTCTCATTGTTTCAAGTTTTTCTCTTCTGTATTTCCTGCTCTCCCCCTATTTTGTAATTGTTCTTACAAGCCTTCTCCCTGGCCCCCCTCTACCCCTAAAAACTTCTACCTGCAGGAATGAGCCACACAGGGATATTGATTAATACCTTTCACTTGGGGCATTTTTGGCTCTGTGGGTGCCTTCTGATGCTCACTAGGAACAGTTTCCCTCTTTGCCCTGCCAATAACACCATATACACAGCTCCTTATTTCAGGGACTTATGGGACAGTGCAGCTCTTATTTATCTTTTTTTCTTCGTAAAAGCAAGCAGGCTTTAGAATAACCAGTGTTCTGTGTTCTTCTGCTTCAGTGAGAAATCTGTGTCTAGCGGCTCTTGGGCGCCCAGAGATACAGGGCCTGTTCCGGGAAGGCTCTTTGTGCCATACTTCTGCCTTAAGTGTGTTACCTAATCTGAAAGCGGCAGTAGTGCATTAGTACATGCCACAGCTAATACTCAGGCAATATCTTATAGCTCGTAGGCAGCAGGAAAATGTACTAACCATTTAGCAACAAAGGGCCTGAGCCATGGATATTTATAGAAACACACTGCATGCAGGGTATATAGCAAATGTTAGTCCATGTTAAACACAGACACATATATACCTATATATATACAGTATATTAACTAAAAAATAGTCCATTGGGTGCACACCATTTGCAGCAACAAAACCTGGGTGCGAGTACAAAAAAAATGCACTGGAACAAGGACAGCACTCCTAGGAGTTATAGAATTGTGAGCAAAATGTAAATGCAAAAATAGAAAGGTTTATTACTCGACGTTTCGGTCTCACACAGAAACCTTCATCTGGAGTGAAAAAAACCACTCCAGATGAAGGTTTCTGTGTGAGACCGAAAAGTTTACATTTTGCTCACAATTCTTTAAATCCTAGGAGTGCTCTCCTTGTCCCTATACAGTATATTAAATATAATATAAGCCCTCTGTAAAAAATAATTTGCTAAATATGCTCTGTATGTATGTAAGATGTAAAACCAAAATGAAACATTGCATGATTAAAAAAATGTCATTCTAAGCAGCAGTGCAATGTAAATTAAAAAATGTCAGTGCTTTTCAATGTTATTCATGCAACTTAAATGTACAAATTACAGTGAAACCTGATTGAAAATGACATGTTTTGCCATGACAGTATTCCTTTAAGATACAGTGGGAAGGTTGCTTAGAATTGCATTGTATTTTCAACCCCTTTATGTTTCAGTGCAGGAATTTCTCTCAAACTGCAAACTGCTGCACCCAACACTGCACTGACTTCTCTGAAAAAAGATTAGTTGTGTCTGTAATTCCTGAGCCAGAGACATGCAGCTTTCTGCTCTATGCTCTTTCCTGCTCCCTCCTCCCTCAAGAATGCTAAGAACTCACTCCCCCCCCTTAGGAATGTGGATCTAAGCCAATCAGCAGGAAGCTGACTCATAGTCTTACTAACTGAGCATGTTCACTTGGTTTGGGTGTCGGTGCAGGAGTGAGGCATTATGGGAACTTTCTTTACACAGCTCAGTGTTTTTTCTTCCTGTTTGGCTTCTGATCTTCTGAACAGGTGAAATATAGGGAGACTTAAGGGCACTATTGAAACAACTGAAAGTATGCCTGCAGCTTGAGATTAACTCTTTACTAGCCTTTCCTTCTCCTTTAATGGCTGGAACTTGCACCTAACACTCACTTTCTTCAGGAAAATCCCTGTTTCTCAAACTAAGTAAAGAAGAGAATGGGATCCTAGTTGAGGGAGGTGGCTTCTCCAGCTGGCAGCTAAGACTGGTGGATAAACCACAACACAAGTCTTTTCAGGCATTAGTATCAAGAGCAAAGATAGGTAGAATCAAACATACTTAGCTTTCTTGGTAAGGAGCTTCTTTGAATCTGGATAGTGAACCAGAATCTCATTAAGACTCTTTTTGTCCAGAATAAAGAGATTAGCAAATCCATAGGCCACGACGTTGGCGGTGCGGCGGTTACCCCCTCCGGCTGATAGAAGGCTGCAACAATGTCAATACTGGGGTTATTCCAACATGTAAACTATATTCTGACAATTATTTCTGTCAGTATTCTAATCACAATGTTTTCTCTGTATTAAATTAACCTTGGGCCGTTCTATATGCATGGACTGACCTCCTACTGAAGCCACATAGCCTTCTAGTTCTGACTGTAACATGAGGTGTAAGTCACAGACTTTGTGCTGCCCTCCATTGATGGAGCCACGGCATCTGAAAATTAGGGCCTTGGGCAACAGCAATTTTAATGCAATGAATATTAATAAGTCACGTTAATATGTAACTTATTGTACTTAATAAAAAATGCCTAACACCAAAATCTAACACGGTGAATATTTCACGTTCTATACAGGAGAAGTTTGTTATAATGCTTAGGGGGAGATTTACTAATCCACGAACAGTCCGAAGGCGTCCGAATGCGTTTTTTCGTAATGATCAGTATCTTTGTGACTTTTTCATTGCCGTTGCGACTTTTTCGCACGTCCCGCGATTTTTTTGTCGCCGTCGTGACTTTTTCGTATATTTTCCACGACTTTTTCGCCGCCGTCGTGAAAAAATCGTATTGGGTTTTCCTCCGTTTACTATCGCTCAATACAAAAAAATCGCAACAGCGACGAAAAAGTCGCGACAAATACGAAAAATCGCAACGGCGACGAAAAAGTTGCAAAATTTCCGTTTCCCTAATGTGTCCTGGCAATAGAATTGCTGGCTTGCTGCACTGGGGTCGTAGGTTGGGTCACTGTGCCTCTTTGAGTTTCTTCCTATACTTCAAAAACAAACAGGCAGATTAAATGGCTCCATATAAAACTGACCTTAGTGAGATTTGGGCCTTCAGACTGTAAGTTCCACTGGGGCAGGGACTAAAGTCAGCCAGGTCCTCATTTGGGGCCACAAAGGCCCAGGCCTAGGGCGGCACAAATTTGGGGGCGACATGCTGCCCCACTGCACCGAAATTTTGCTCCCAAACGGAGCATGGGGGGGGGGGAGGTTTGCTAATAGGGGCAGCCGTGGGCGCACGGGTAAGAAATCCAGCGCTGATGTCAGCACTAAATAAATATACAGATGCCCATTGGGTACCTTGGTGCTAGATACAGAAATGATAAGGTTATTTGGCCTTAGGGAATATGGGTTTTAACCATTTGGAATCAGAATGGGTGAGAGCACTATTCACAAGGGCAGTACAGCTAGTGCATTGAGATGTTGTTCAACTGGAAGAATACATTAGCTCTGTGCAGAGAGTGTGAAGTCAGGGAGCTCTTTTTACCAAGTATTTTAACAAATACAGTGCAATGTAAGAGCATACAGAATGTGCAATCTGACCTTGCAGTGATATAAGTTTGACGGGTTTAGGGGAAAAATGCCTCTTAAAGTGCTACCAACCTTATTTCTCCAAACACAGCTCCTGCCTTCAGGGTAACCAATACTTTCTGGTTATCAGGCCCTCCCAATACTTGAACAGCGCCTTGCTTTATGATGTACATCTCTCTTCCAATCTCTCCCTGAGTGCACACATAATGAAATCATTTTACATGTAAGAGAAACACATTATTATTTATACATGGCCTTTATGGGGTATGATTCTATGTGCCAGGCCAGTATAGTATATTGCTGATTTACTATAGGAGGGGGAGTTGCTAATTTTAGTTGTCATTGATAGAGTCTTCATGTGTAAACCAGTTAATCTAACAAGCTAATTTTAATTGTAATTCTATAGGAAGCCAGCAGAATCTGCCCCATTGAGTTGACTGAGAATATTTGCAAAAGGGGTAATCAATCAAAATCACTGTTAATCCCATCTCAAAGTCTGCTCTACTAGATACTCCTGAAAGTCTAGCTTTAGGGTCAGTTAGGGTAAGATTGGGGTGAAAATGTATTTGCTAAGATATGTTATGAGCTAAAGGGGACCCTGGCCATAGGCAAGGCTTGAACTGGAAACATCCAACAACCACTGCTCTAATGGAACAGTTTCCTCTAGTGACTGAAGTTCCATCAAGAACGTCTGCCTGGTTTTACTAAAGAACTCTGGCTGGTGATAGGGGGTGATAACAGCCACTTTAAGGGGAAATAACATCAACAGTCTTAAAGCAATGTCCCAGTATCATCCAGGCTTTCAGACAGGAGAATGACTGACCCCCCCCTCTCATCCTTATAGATTTACTTCCTTATAGATGTATCCATCAATAACTATTTAATAAACTGTCTGACATGTCCTAGTTTACTCCAGCAAGAACAGGTATTGCTTCAAAAATCCATAACTGTCAGTATCATTCCTTTAAATAAGGTTTCCAACACTGAAATGCTCTGTTGATTTGGGAAAGCCTCTGCTACTGTCTTATGCTATGTATCCCAATACAGCTATGAGCTATAGATATACAATATATATATATATCGAGTAGGGAATGCCGGCACTCATGTCATCAGAGTAAAAAACATACGCCTGGGTGCAGTCTTTGGTAAAAATAAACAAATGTAGAAAATAGCAGAAGCCGCTCTCACAGGTCTTATGAATAACTTACAGTGTTCTTTTATTGCAGAAAGTGAACTAACGTTTCGGCTGTAGCACCAGCCTTCCTCAAAATTGCACAAACGAGTGAAAGTGAACCATAAATACTTGTATGGCGGGAAAATTCAAACAACAACGTGAACCAGTGACGTAACACATTCCATCCCCAAAACACACCCACATTAAATATCTATCTATCTATCTATCTATCTATCTATCTATCTATCTATCTATCTATATATATATATATACACTATTCGCTTTGACTGTTTACTTTTATGCTGTTTAGTTTCTCATTAGCTTGCTTTGGCATAGAAACAACATAGATAATACTGCTGTAGGGAACAAACTATTACAAAATACAAAATTTTACAGATATACTGTATATATTTCAGTGATTCCACTTGGGAAAAATTGCATTTTGCTCACTGCACTTGGGAATGTAATTGAGCCCTATATACTGTATATTGTGCATCGGCCCCTAAGCTCAGGTAAGTGACAGCAGCACAGTGCATGTACTGTGAACCAGCAGAAAAGAAGACGGGGAGCTCCTGGGGGCAGTATCTTGGGCTGTGGTGGCCTTCGGCTGGTACAGAAGCCCAAAACAAAGATGGAGCATTTCTTGCAAGATTCTTTCTTGAGGATGAGTTCTCCTTTAAAATCCCAGTTTGATTTTAAAATGTTATTATGTACATAATAAAAATTTTTGCTGACACCCTCTAGATGTCTGATATCACTTTCAGATCTCATTTTTCAAAATGTACAAAAATGGCTGCGTTGCACTTGAGTTAATAAATAGTTGCCTGATTTTTAGATGATGTATACCTGGTGCCATCCAGTGAAACCCTCGGCTCTACAGCTAAATCCCACCTGCAATGAATTTGAAATCATTATCTCTTGACTTTTAAATGAACACGTTTGCTGCCAGTGTGCACATTGCTTTGAAGGTCCCATCATTCATTCGGGCTGTCACCATGTGTCCATGAAAAGGCTCTTGCTACACACAATTCCCTCTGCTTTGCAGCCCTTGCTTACTCACCATTGGCAGCTGAAGTTTGGGATGCTCTAATAATAAATTAAAATAAATGAGTCACTCTTGATAAATAGGCACTTTTCTTTATTTTTTTCTTAGCGACTTTAACAAGTTTTACCTGGAGATAAATTGACGTAGAGACAGTCATGTCAACTGGGAATATTCTATCTTACAGCAGAGAAGTGCCATGGGCTGAATTTATTGCTGAGCGGAGCAATTTAATACTTAAACTGTGACAGTAATTCCAGCAGGTTAAATCTTCTGGAAATTAACTCTCTGCTGAAACGTATTTTATTCACCAATAGAGTAAATGAAGCAAGTTTAGTAAGTACTTGAAGAGCAGCGCCTCCCACAGGCCAAGCAGTGAGAGATGCTGAATGTGGAAGAGAAGCAATGGGAATCCAGCATTACAATGTCCCTTTTTGGGGGGAAATCATAAATAAAAGCACAAAGCATATATTTTGATAAATAATGTACAATGTCAAAACTGCAGCCAATTAACTGCCTTCAGCCCTATCTAACTCCAGGCCAAGGCTAAACATATTCCATAATATAGTCTTTACCATATCAATTGATTTAGCAAAGTAAAACCACAGAAGGAGGTTTTTATCTCACCTTTTTGCAAACAAAATCGCCTGGTAAGTATACAATAGATTTTAGTCTCAGTAGAAGATCCTGGATCATTTGGCTATCGCACCCCTGTTGAAATAAACAGCAAGCCGTGGTTAAGTTACATAAAATATATACAGTGTATTAGAAATAATCCTGGAGTGGAGAAGGATTGGATTGGCACATACTGGCACCTCATCAGTCACTGTTAGGGGGTGATAATTTATAATGGGAGAAAATCTAGCATAGAGGTGCCAACCAACTTATAGCCCAAAGTGATTGTTACAACCATGTTTCTTAATCTGTTAGGTAACCTTGCAATGAGCTGAATAAAGGGGAACTTGAACCTTCAATACCTTGAATATATCTAGCAGAAAGTATGAGAGAAGTATTGGGGAAGTGCTCAGCACTGTCTCTAGTTAATGGGAAACCACAGAAGGACAGAATGGACTGTTGACAACTGCAAGATTTATGATTAAGCAATATTTGCTATTGCTGGTTGTGTCTGTCATCAAGAGTGTTAAAGAGACCCTGGTCGATACAAACTATGCAAAAATACATGATCCAAGGTTACCTTGTGAAAACTGCATGTCAAAATTATTGTAGAACCAAAGATAGAGGCTTTCAAAATGTCTGGCTTTTCCTAGTTAGCCCCATACCCTTGAATCCCAAACCTTTCGACTGGTCAGTGTGGTTATCAATCAAATAATAGACATACAGGCATAGCCAAGTGTGAGCAGCTCCAACTGTGCAGAGAGCAACTCCAGAAGGTGCAGCTCAGCCCTATCCTTACCGTCTGCCTTAAGTTATCAGGACAGGGCTCATGAGTGAGTTGCGCCGCTCCTACCTTAGGCTCAGAATGACGCTCAAGGTAGGGGAAGAAGTCTATGTGCCTCCCATGACCCCTTTTGAATCTAGTGTAGCCTAACACAGTCTGAATGTCTGCAGCTATTAGTACAATGTACAACATAACATATTCAAAATAGGTATTCAACTTGGAGCACTTGGAAGCATGCAACTTTATTATAGTGATTAAGAGGTCGTAGAGAACTAAAACTAGCCTGGTAAGCGACACTCCGTTTGGAAATCTCTCCCTAAAGCAGCAATTGATTTCATGGGCAGTTTTTGCAACCTCAGCTGTAATGAAACTTACTTTGAACAAATCCACTCTGTCAACAATGGCAAAGTTTACATCAATGGCAATGGCCAGCTGCATCTTAGTTGGCATCTCTTCGAGCAGTTCTGATTCATCTGCAAGTGATTTAGTAGGATTTGGTTACCAAGCAAATAACAGAATCATGTACAGTTCCATGCATATGCCCATTGGGTGACACATCACCACAAGCTTTGCCCGACCATTTGATAGACAACCGTATATAGAATATACTAAGGTAATGTCCCATTTCTGGTTGTTTGCCGGTTTGGAACCTTGTTGTTTAAGGACTTCTAGCATTACCAGTGACCTGCCAGCAGAGGATGTCTATATCTGCTCTAATCTTGAATTGTCCCTTTGCCTGTTGGTTGGGCTGCCCTTCTGATCACTCTGCCACTGTAGGTTCTCCTGATATTGTATTTGATCTCTTTTAAAGACTTTGTCCTGTTTCTGACCCTAATTTATTTCTTCCTACCCTTACCCTACCCTGAAGCTTGAACTTGTTAACACTTTGTCTGCCTGTTTACCCTGTGTATACTAGTGCCTACCTTCTGTTGTGCCTACCTTTCCTTGTTTACCCTGCTTCAGTTTGCCAAGGATCTCTCCTGCCTGTTTCCCAGTCAGCTTCCTCCTTGATCCATACTCCAAACACTACGACCAGTGGCCCTGAGGCATCATTGTAACCCCACTGCTTGTGACATTGTGGCCTTTATGTGTGTGTGTGTGTGTATAGCGCAGTGATCCCCAACCAGTAGCTCATTAACAACATGTTGCTCCCTCCCCTTTTGATGTTGCTCCCAGTGGCCTCAAAGTAGATTCCCATTTTTAAACTTCTGGCTTGGAGGCAAGTTTTGGAAGAGATATGGTTTTACTCCAAGCAGAGCCTCCTGCAGGCCAGCAGTCCACCTGGGGTTACCAAATAGCCAATCACAGTCCTTATTGGGATCCCCAAAGCAGGGTCAGGATGGGCTGCCAGAGCATAGGAAAAAAAACCTGTTGGGTCTCATCCAGCCTTGACCCTATCCCAGCACACAGCTCCCCCTCTCCCGACACAACTAAGGTAAGAATAAAGTATCCATGCTCGGGGGATGGAGTTGGGTGGGCAGCAGAGGCACCTGGGTGGGTTGGGGGCCATGGCAGGGACTCCCCAAAGAACTATTTTTATGCTTGTGTGGCTCACCAACACTTTTTAGATTTGTATGTGGCTCATGGGAAAAAAGGTTGCGGATCCTTGGTGTAGAGGATATGTGTGTTTGTGCACCTATGATTTGACAGTTACTGTACATTGTAAGCCCCCCCCGGAGTAGGGACAATACCATTATATCATGGCACTAAAAAGTAAAGGAAAAGAATATATTTTATAAAATATATACAGGTATGGGACTTGTTATGCAGAATGCTCGGGACCTGGGGTTTTCTGGATAAGCGGTCTTTTTGTAATTTAGATCTCCATACCTTAAGCCTACTAAAAATAATTTAAACCTTAAATAAACCCAATAGGATTATTTTGCCTCTAGTAAGGATTAATTATATCTTAGTTGGGATCAAGTACAGGTACTGTTTTATTATTACAGAGAAAAGGGAATCATTTAACCATTAAATAAACCCAATAGGGCTGTTCTGCCCCCAATAAGGGGTAATTATATCTTAGTTGGGATCAAGCACAGGTACTGTTTTATTATTACAGAGAAAAGGGAATCATTTAACCATTAAATAAACCCAATAGGACTGTTCTGCCTCCAATAAGGATTAATTATATCTTAGTTGGGATCAAGCACAGGTACTGTTTTATTATTACAGAGAAAAAGGAAATCATTTTTAAAAATTAGAATTATTTGATCTTTCTGGATAATGGGTTTTTGGATAATATATCCCATACCTGTATTATATTTGACACGAGGGGCATAGACATTCATCTATGTATATCTGATATTTAGTGTTGCACCATCATCATTTCTTTCTATAGTGAAACAATGCTTTATGGCAGGTGCTTCACATTTTGCCTCAGATCTGTTCATAATCTAACAAAAACACCATGTAACAGAACATTATCTTCCGATAATACAGAGGGGTTTCCTCTCCCTGTCGCTAATGCTTAGATATGTAATTTACAGATACCTAGCATTCCTTGGGAGTCCCACGTGTATTCATACCAAGTCCTCACACGGTTCTGTACGACTTTGGGGATTTTGTTTGAGCTCATGTAAGAGACGGTTTTGTCTACAGAGGCACGGTAATAGCTTTGACCCGCAGTTGCTGCTCCAATTACATCACGCATCTGAGAAGGAAATTCAACAAGATCTTTTATTGAAACAATCTGCCCTGACAGCAACAGATTCAATAAAGCTTCCTGGCAAGAAATGACAGCCTTTAAATCTAAGCAATATGCTTCCCTTTATATCCCAGCTAATCTGGGGCTTAGCCATTGTGTTTTCTGTTCCTTAACTCAGAGATTTTAAAAAAAGTGCCAGATTTGCCTTATTTTGAGAGGCAGAAAGGACAGAGAGGGTATTTAGACTAGTCCCCCGGCACCAGAGAGGCCGCATAGGAAAAAATATGTATAGTATATATAAGACATACATTGTTAGATAGTTTCACTATATCCATTCAGGATGTCTGACCTGTCACTTCCCAGACCCCCTACTGGAAAGGAGCTGCTTTTTATGTAACAGATACATGTCTGCACCTCCAGGGGCTCATTTAATTATACAAGTGCAATGTACAAAGTGAAATTTCAGACACAAATCGCGATCATTTATGATCGCAAGAACAATTGAGCTTTGCACTTTTCCCCGTATTAACCACCATTAACTGTATTTGCTCCAAATTGCCCTCTTTGCACTTTCGTATAGTTGCGCTTGGTGCTGCTCAATCCTTCCTGCATTTAGTTTCCAATCAATAACTGTTGTGTTTAATGATACAGACCCAGTTCCAGGGTTCCGTTTGCGCCCAGTGTCAATAGACACGACACACTTGAGGCTAAAGAATCAGGTGCAGACGTCTTTTCCACAGCAAGTATTGCACGGAAAAACACTGCATTGTGGGAAAACATGGTGACTGCGCTCAAAACTTTGCTCCCTGATGTGGCAGATTTACATGAACCCTTGTGTCTTTTACCCCCAATTCAGTTTTATTCCAACAATTCCAGTGTTATTCCAGCCATTAGGAGAGCTGTGGGTGATGCATCATGGAGTTAAAATGATGTTAGTGTGTGCTGCTTGGAGTTAAAATGATGTTAGTGTGTGATTCTTTCAGCATAATTCCACTGTGCTTATTGACACAACTTGCTGTGGAAACCGTGGAATTACCACCATATTCCGGAAGCAGTAGCTCCAGGGTTTCACAGTGTCAATAGGCACGCTTGTGAGGCAGGAAGGACACAATGGTGCTTTATGGAAGTAACTATATGCAAGTATTTTTAAGAAATCTATGTTATGAATCAATGGGAGGTTTGTTACAGTTGTTGAAGAGTCCTTTGAAAAGCCAACAGATATAACATCTTAAATATTTTAATAATATATCAAAAGTAAAATGTTATTATCTGTTATTAAATACTAGTTGTATACAGATGAGACCATATCAATCTAATAAGGTAGAAAAGAAAGAAACAGCCAGACATGGAACCAATACATATGCACCATTCTAACAGTTCTTCTCAGGCCCTGCTCATTATCAGGCACTCCTGGCACATACACATATATTGCCTCACCTGTCCAATCAAACTTGAGAAGACAAATACCCCCGTGAAATAATTTAACAACTGAAAGACAATTTCAAATACTGTTTGGGGTTCGGCCAGGCCTCCAATGGTGATCAGTGTTCGAACAGCAAAATAGTAACAACGCAGATACCTAGAGAAGACAAGACAGACACCTAGTAATGTACAGAATCATTTGGGAAGCATAATTCTAGCACCTAAAATGTATGTGTGATTGGTGCTCTGTCGCCTTATGGCTGGCTTTCTGAATCCTGTGGGGTTTGGGCCTGATGATGAGAAAATATCACCCTGCAGGAAATGTGTTACTGACAGATGTCACAGATGTGATACCTTCAGAGAGTGGGGGCTTTTATCATTAGTTTGCCATATGATACTTTACCTCTAATTTTAGCTGTGGTTCTTGGATGGGCTTTCTTTCTTTATTAGCTTTATAAATTTAGAGCAAAATCTATAAAAGAAAAGTTTTCCACAAACCGCATAGTATTACCTGTAAATAAATTGATGCTACAGAGTAATGAATACTCCTACTCTGGGTAATGAATGTAATTCCACATATCATACAGGTACCTTGATCATAGGATTCACAGTGCACACAAACAAGCCAAGGCACACATACATGCTAGGCCCCATCAGCCAATGAATGGACAGAGTTCTGCCTTTTACTCCCACACTACTTCCTGCTACAGTCAGAGCTGCATTATTTCCTGTCAGCTGATCTCTGAGGGAGCACACAGCCCAGACTAAATGGCGGCTCAAGGGAAGGGATGTAAAAGGGCAATATTTACTGATATATATATTCCAGTTTGGTAAGATTTTTTTAATAGGCCATTTAATTTGCTATAAACTTTGGTTTAAATTATTGGTTAAGTATTTATTCTGGGGTATAGTTTGTCTTTAAGGGCAGCCCTTTAAAAACCAATACGTAGCTTTATTATAAACACAAATACACATTATAACAACTTTTCTAGATCCTCAGTAAAGAATAATATTATTAACAGATACAGTAAAATAGCAACCAATTTTATAAACACAACTGTCCCTGGCGGAAGGGGAAAGGCCACCAACTGCCCAGTAATTTCTCAGCAATAAAACTGGGTAATACGTGTAATATCACCAAACAAAAGGAAAACAACGTAGAAAACACACATTTTACTTTTGTTGGTTTTAAAAATATCCACAAGGCATTATAACATGCTTCCTTATCTAAAGCATCTCGTCTAGCTCAACTCTTCTATAATAAATGTGTCTAATTTAGATTCTTATATCAAGGAAACCAATCAAATGATAGCGTCTCTCCCTCATAAAATCTGCAAATAGCTATTCAACTGTCATCATCTATAAAGATGAATTGTGTTTGTAAAAAAATGTTTTCATATAAAATTTAAATTTCGAGTGGATAACATATTTGGGGAATAACATATTTACAATATAAGGTACAGGTATGGGACCCCTTATCCGGAAACCCGTTATCCAGAAAGCTCCGAATTACGGAATGCCCATCTCCCATAGACTCCATTTTAATCAAATAATTCAGAATTTTAAAACTGATTTCCTTTTCCTTTGCAGTAATAAAACAGTACCTTGTAATTGATCCCAACTAAGATATAAATAATCCTTATTGGATGCAAAACAATCCCATAGGGTTTAATTAATGTTTTATTGATTCTTTAGTAGACATAAGGTATGGAGATTCAAATTACGGAAAGACCCCTTATCCGGAATACCCTTGGTCCCGAGCATTCTGGATAACGGGTCCTATACCTGTACCAGCAAAGCACCCGCTGTATACATAAGGATAGATAACAAAGAGGCTGCAGGCAAGTCAGAATTTTGTGGCATTCACTAAATTGTATCTCACGCCTTCCGGACACCAAAACAAAGAAATGCCATCATGCAGAGCCACGCTAATATGTTAATAGCTGCAATATCATTTAGTAGAGGGGAAAATAATGGGAGAAATTCAGGTCAGGATCAGAGTTTTATGAGGTTTATTTCCTTTAATGCTCCACCGGTTCTGGCAATATTTTATAACCGGTTTCAAAGGAGAAAATACAGCAAAATAAAAAGAACTTGGAAAGATAATGTTGAA
Source organism: Xenopus tropicalis (assembly GCF_000004195.4). Classification (NCBI taxonomy): domain Eukaryota; kingdom Metazoa; phylum Chordata; class Amphibia; order Anura; family Pipidae; genus Xenopus; species Xenopus tropicalis. The sequence continues at coordinate 125,608,562 of NC_030682.2, forward strand.
CTGACCTCTGCTGCCATTCCCTTTAAAGCTACCCAAGAGAACCATAGCGCAACTGTGAGTCCAAACAATATAATAAAATGTTACTTATATGGCTTTATAGCTTAGACGTGCTGAATATTCTTCCCTAAGGATACTGTTAAACTACAGTACAATTTCCCTTCGGGGACGGTGGGGTTATTTACTGTACCAACATGGAGGTCAGACATTTTTACTTGTTTCATTGTTGGTCCTTTGTTTGTATTCTTCTATATATCGGTATGCCGTATATTTCTATTGCACTTGTACCATCTGCAGCTATAATGAAATAACTGTCCGACCGGGGAAAATATTTGAATGCATAATTATTCTGGCAAATTGTGAATATGACCTTTTGTAATGATGGATTAAAATTCACAGAATGAGATGAATGATTACAGATGTTTGATGAAACATTTTGCACCTTCATGCAAGTTGGAAGAGTGATGGGGCAGCGCTAGTTTTCAGCTGAGAAAGCGATTATGTTTACGTGTTTACGTGTTAGTGGGATGCCTTGAGAAATGGCTTCAAAAACAATGCACTAAAGTTTGTAAGTTCTAAAGGAGTTTCATAGGTCAGTTGATTAATTAATGGATGTGGCTATAGGGCCAATTAGTTACAATGGAGGATTTCTGTATAAATACTTCTCCACACCCCACTTCCCATGCTGTAGCCATCCAGCCAGTGTGAATCTAACCCAATGTTGTCCATATGTTTCAATTATTCACTCTCCCAGGGTACAGATTATAATACAATAAAAATATCATCCAGAAATGTCAGTGAAGCATTTGAGCAATCTGAGGTTTATAAAAATCCTTTCCAAGAGCACACACAGCCCCATGGCTTCTAGATGGATGATGGATAACTCTTCTCTAGTCTTTACTAGACATTGCAATAATTGCGTCTTGCCTGTATGGACCTAGAAAGGACACTTCAAATGGAGGAACTCTGTGATAGAATAACTTTGGCCATACTTGGACCAACCAGGGTTGACATCTCTGACCATGGCCCCTCTTATGGTATTTAACCATTAGGCCAATCAGATGGATAACTTGCTTGGTTAGCCTATCTATGGCCACCTTAAGCCAATCACATTCAGTTGTATGACATAGACAAAATTAATAGGGATGTTTGATAGCAATGTACCTTTGCACTGAAAAGCAATAGGTTTCTTTCCAGCAAGTATAAAGTGGTTTAGAACAGAAAGGTATCCTTTTGGCAAGCAACAGAGGTTCAGAAGTGCTAAGCCCATTTTGCTTTTGATAAATACATCAGTACATTTCTCACAGTTCATGTTGGCTGCATTAGAAGAACTTACATGTTCCCTTTGCCATCGTAAACCCATTTAGTACTGGCAATCCCTTCATAGCTCGATGCCCAGTAATAGATGCAGGCATTGATGTGAAGAATAAACAGAAGATACCCAGTTGTTCGGATAACTCTGCAGAAAAAGCACAACATAGTAACACAGAGGCTGGTTTACTAACATTGGAGATAAATAGCATAGTGACCAATTAGATGTAAATATCTCACATCCAGCAATTTCAGCCCACCTGTTTCTGAATTCTGACTTAGTTTCTATTTTACATTTACCCACCATGTGATGATAAACAAACACAGGGTAAATGATTTAAAATAAAGTTGTAAATCAATGCCTTAGACCAGTGCTGTCCAGCTAATAACATGTAGTGGGCCAATTATATCTCATACTGCATGTTGGAGGGCCGGATTTAATTAAACAGGTGATATCATATAGTGAAACCTGTGGAGCCTCGAGTCTAAGCAGCCTGGGGGGCAAATCCTTTTGAGGGCTACATCCAGACCGTGGGCCTCCAGTAAGATAGCCCTGCTGTAGACTTTGCAATAGACTATAGGGCTCATTTACCAATTCAACAATGGAAGCAACAAAATCCAAACTCTGACAATGTTAGTTGCAACTTGCATCTGATTAGCTATCATGTGTAACAAATGCGTGTATGTCACAATTATGCCATAATTTGTGTCTAAATTGTACTTTGCACACTTCACTTGTCATCGTTAATAAGACCTTATGACTGTTTGTGCTTTTGCTATTATTTAACTTTACAAAAGTGTGTGATCACTGGAGAACTATTAGCTTGATAGAGAAACTCAAAGCATCTCATTGGCAATTGAAGCGCAGGGAAGTCACCACTAACTGTAAGCTGTTGCGCTTAGGCTTTATGTACAAAAGTATCAGGTGTGACATTTGCACACAGTACTGATGTTTTGACTCAAAGATCAAGGTGGATCAATATCTTCGCGAGGTGGTATTAGTTGCTTAGAGATTTGGGCTTGAAGAAACATAAGATATTTCCTGCCCCGGATCACCAAAGCCAGGCTTTACTGTACGGCATTAGCTTCCTTATTCATTCCGTGAGCAGCAGAATACATAGAGTAATCTAGTACAGTTGGCACTTACCCTTTAAATTGCGATCATTTGGGAAAAGCTGTTAGTCTCTACTTGACATCTCATTTTACTGTATATTTAAAAGCTCACCATTTATAATCTATAAATACAATTATATTGAAATTCTCCCAAAAAAAGTCTGTGCTGAAGAAAATGTAATAATTTCTGTTTCGCCAACATTCATCAGGTGCCTAAGCTACAGCCGCTGACATTTGAGATCCTTCGGCATGGATTATTACTAGGATACAAATTTAGAAGAGACCAGCAGGCTAGACATCCCAAATTTATTATTGTCAATACAAAGGGCAAAGTGGAAGGCGCCAATTTAAAACAGTGTGCGGCCATTTAAATTAAAGAGATTAAAACAGGATTAATCTAAGGGACTGGCTTTAAACATATTCAGTCAAGGCAAAAAATCCATAAAAGTCTAAGGGCATTCCACCTAATTTGGCATTGCCCTTGACAGCAATTTCAACATTGTATCATCTTGACATCTTTGGGGATGAGTAAAAAAATGTTTAAGCTGAATGTGGGCTGTAACTTGAACAAACCCAAAGTTACTTTATTATATGGGTTGTGATTGGTGCCCATGCACATATACTAGGGATGCACCGAATCCAGGATTATTCTGCCTTTTTCTGCAGGGTTCAGAATCGGGCAAATCCACGGTCCTGGCTGATACGAATCCGAATCCGGATTTGGAAGGGTTAAATGTCGCCAAGTGAACACAGAAGTGGAAAATTAGTCTTTGGGATTCGGCTGAATCCAAAAAAACTGGGTCCGGTGCATCCCTAACATATACACAAGCATTCATGCACAATGGCGCACAGAAATACAAACTCCTACACATACATAGTTCAGCAGTAGGAACTGAAAAAGAAAGTACCAATGACCGATAAAGTAAAAGTTAGGGTTCTTACAATGGATGTTTTTATATGCATTCCTATACACTGGCATTTTAATTTGTTTTTCCATATGAGAAGGTATGAGTTACAGAACCCATTCTCCCCTGCGTTGCCTGTACAAATGGCACTGCACTAAACTAAAGAATGCTGGTGAGCTGCACCATTCAGGTAAGAGTGGCCCAGTAGACTGGGAAGGATCCCAGTGGGTCCTAATCCTGTTAGATCCCGCTTGTCTGTGTGGGCACTGGAGGCAATCAGTGGTAGGAGGCAAATGAAGGTGTGCGGTGCAGGGGGATTGGGGTCACTGTTGGGGCTGTGATGTGAGACAGCGGTGTGTTTGGGGGTGTTGGCACTGGTAGGTCAGATTTACTGGTGGGTCCTGTATAGCCCAGTCCAACACTGCTCAACATGAAATGCCTCACCTTTGTTCAGTGTGTAAGTACGGGCAACATAGGGAAGAACAGGCTCCAATAACGCATGCCTTCTCATATGAATCTACTCATAGAACAGATTTTCGACAAAATTATGCCCCTGATTTTTCTCCTCACTTACTGCCTGGATCCAACCCCTTGGAACACCACCTTTGTAGGACCCTGGGTGAAACACCCATACAGAACAGCTTTTCCCTGGAAGTCCCTCATGATGTCACATGGTGGGAATAGACCAACTAACCTAAAAGAGTCCGGTGAGTCTGCTTGGATATCAGCACAGCAGCTTTGTACCATGTTACCGACATGTCAGTCAGTATTGCTCTAATGATTATGTTGCATTTTAGGAATGCAATCCTGATTTATTTATAAATCACCTGTAAATATAGGCTTTCTCCATCACGGCCTCTAGTCGGTCATTAAATTCAAAAAATGAAGTGTACTGAAAGAAAAGAGATACAGTTAACAAACTATGTATATGACTTAGCAGATGCTCGCCTTAATTCAACAACGTCAGAATCATTTTTATAGAAATAAATTTACCAAGTGTACAAATTGGCTCAGTTCAGCCACAATAGGTGCTTCAAGGCTGATTCATGTTGATGCTAAATTGAAGAGCAGCATGGTGCAAATATTTTCTGTTTGGTGTTCTATAGACTATATACACCAGACTTTATACCTATTGTTAGTACCCAAAGTCCAGGATTTTACAATATTTCATTGTAAGGACCATCCAAAATTTACCTTTAACAATCGGTTTGCTCTGAACACAGGCTGGAAGCCAAAGACCATGTAGAGTAGATCAAATGGGATTACAGATGCCACGTCAAGCTGTGGAACAACATAACACTGTGTGAGACGCCAGTGAAATGAAACAAATGACATTTAGTTCATCTGCTGCGCTGGATGGTCATGCTGGATACATAAATGGATTATTGCATTGAGACTTACAGCCTACACTAATGCATTAGCATAGAGAACATGCAAATAATCATGGACACTGGCCAGAGGCGCCCCTTATTGCTTCTCCTCCAATAGAGATGTTGTATTTAGTGGCTGCTACACAAATACTGATTAATGGATGTTATTATATTGCATAAAGTGAATTCAATTTGCTGGGTGTATCTCCATCATTCTCAATTGTCTTTGCTTTATATTAGCCCATTATATAATTTTGGTTCATCCAGCTGGATAAGGATTAATCTTCCCTTACTATAAGGCAGTGATCCCCAACCAGTCACTGGTTAGCAACATGTTGCTCCCCAACCACTTTGATGCTGCTCCCAGTGGCCTCAAAGCTGGTGCTTATTTTAAATTTCTGGCTTGGGGGCAAGTTTTGGTTGAATAAAAACCCAGTTTAATGCCAAATAGAACCTCCTGTATACTGCCAGTCCACATAGGGGGTACCAAATAGCCAATCATACCTATTATTGGGCACCCCTGAAACTTTTTTAGGCTTGTGTTGCCCCAAATTAACGGACTATAAACCATCAACAATGCATTCTGAAAAGATCATTCGCCCAAGGGTGCTCTGGGTGCCTTAACCCTAGACCCTGTACTCCAATGAACATACATTTTTATAAGAGGAGATGCCACCCACCAAATGTATCCTGTGGTTTGGATGCAGCAGGTCACATTGTCAAATATGTCCATTGGGGTCAGTGCTACTCAAACCTTTGGGTTTGCACAGAAGGATCTAGAAGGAGGAATCAATTCAACTTTATTGCACCCATTAAAAACAATTTGCATTTTGTTTAATGGACACAATAAAGTTGTACTTATTTACCCCTTCTGGTTTCTTCTGTGCAAACCTGTAGTTTGGAGTATGAAATAAAATGTATCCAGGTCCAGTGATCTATAGTAACCAGTTAGAAGTTTTCCTTTAAACAGGTGACTAGGACATGCTGTCTCCTGACTGGCTACTATAGACATATGTTCTTTGCTCGGCACCTTCTATGCCATTCTGCACAGCAGTCATGGGCCAAGCGTAGAGGAACCCAAAGTGCCAAAAGCACTTAATGAATGGTGTTTTTTGCTGGTAATATTCTGTGCCCATTTATGTGTCTTTTTTATATGACAGTTTTCCTTTAAAGCAATTCTGTTCTGTTATTATTTGTTAAACTGCATGAGGTTTGTCACGGCTTGTCAGACAGATGCTTTTAAAGATTTTTTTTTTTTCCTAAAATTACTCTCCTTTTCCAAATATTACACATTGTTTGCAGGTACAAATACAAACTTGATTTTGCTGCCGGCGTAGCACTGAATGCACAATGAGGGTAACAAACAGAAGAATTATGCAGACTGCCTCTGGTTACAAGAAGCACTGAGGGAAATCAAAGCCATTTATCTGCTTCATAGTTTAGGATTTCCAGTGTTAGAACAAAATATACATTGTAAATTGTAATAACGGAATATATGTCAATGAAAACTGCATTTTATGGAAAAAACACCTGTATGGGGAAAAGCAGGCAGGCAGGTGAGCAGGCGGTTCGGGGCCCTTGAGGGGGTGTGGTGGCCCCAAACACACCCCAGACCGAACCTGTACCTTACGCCTAAATAACAGATTCACATTAACAGGGTTGGAGTGTAAGACAGACAGGCCAGCCAGAAACAGCAGTTCTGAGCAACAACATAGGATTGATGGATCCGGATAACTAAAGTGTATGCACATAAGGTGTATTTTAAGCGTACCAGATCGGTGGTACATGTGTAAATCTAGTCTGCTAATGAAATTGAATCATATATATATATATATATATATATACACAACATTTTTCTTCTGTGGGACTCTGAATATTTTTGCAACCATTCTACCTCTATAATAACATTGTACTTTGTAAGTACTATATCTCTGTGTCAGTTCCTCCACACAACTTTGCAAGGACCCAGCTGAAAAAAGAGGGCCTTAACCATGCTCTACACCAGTGATACCCAACCAGTGGCTCATGAATAACTTGTTGCTCCCTACCCCCTTTGCTGTTACTTCCAGTGGCTTCAAAGCAGGAGCCTATTTTTAAATCTCTGGCTTGGAGACAAGTTTTGGAAGCTCAGAGACACAGTTTTACTCCAAGCAGAGCCTCCTGCAGGCCAGCAGGCCACATGGGGCTACCAAACAGCCAATCACAGCCTTTATATGGCACCACCAAATAACTTGGTGTGTCTCTTGAGTAAAAAACGTTGGGGATCCCTGCTCTACACTAACTAAGCTAGAAACCTAGTTCTAAGTCAAGATAGGGTTAAAAAAGCTTTTAAACTATGGGAGAAATCCCCCATAAAGTATTTAGGTTTTACTTATCCAACCCCCCCTCAATACAGGCATTTTGCCTCTCCTTTTTATAAATTAATAGCATGTACTCACCCGGAACTTTGTAGATTCCCAGTAGTTTGCCTTTGTTTGTTTTCTCTCAGTCTGTTGGGGGAAAGGAACGTTTGCAATGGGCACTTAGATCATATTTATTGTACTAGGACAACTAGATCCAGAAGATTTGGGTTTTCAGATTCCAAAACAATAAATCTAAAAATGTTTTTAAAAAGAAGGTGGAAAGGTACTTTTTAAAACTGAAGCAAAATGCAAAAACATGGTAGACTGGGCCTGTGTTTGTAGTTGGGACTGTACATATTGCCCCTATGTTATGTGGCCAGAAATTCTGGTCTTGTTCCACCACTGAAATCTGCCCCCCTCCGATTTGGTTGCACTTACTATAATGTCTCCTCCTTTTACAAACTGCAGACGCGGCTGAAATATAAAAATGTCAATAAGATAAAGGGCGTCACATATATAGTCTGAGATCATCCAGTAAAGGATGTTGTTGGGCGTCTGTACTGGAAAGACGCAGCGCATTGGAATTAGCCAGCAGTTCCAGTTGAAGGAGACAGCAACAAAAAACAGCCACAGCAAATAGGAATGATCTGGAAGGAAACAGAGACTATAATCAACATATAGTTAATACAGAGGGAAAGAAAAACGGAGCCCACCATAGTCCAGTTTATTATGGAATAAACTGTGTGAAGATTTCCTCAGGGCTAGTAACCCATAGTAACTGATTAGTAAGTAACTTTTGCTGGTAACCTGAACATCCCATTGTTTGCTGTAGGTTACGAGCCCTGCTGCAAACCACCCACCTTTTATTAGCAATTTATATGTCATTTTTATTTTTCCTATAGTACTAACTAAAATTACATACTATAGCATGCACTGAAGATCTTTGCATACTTTGGCAACCCACCCACTAGTCTGAGCTGTGCTAATTCAGATGTTCAGGCATCAGCGGAGCTTCTTATACTCACTGCACATACATCCTACCTGTATAGGCATCAATGGAGCTTCTTATACTTACATCCTACCTCTATATATATCAATGGAGCTTCTTATACTCATTGAACATACTTCCTACCTGTATAGGCATCAATGGAGCTTCTTATACTCACTGTACATACTTCCTACCTATATAGGCATCAATGGAGCTTATTATACTCACTGTACATACTTCCTACCTATATAGGCATCAATGGAGCTTATTATACTCACTGTACATACTTCCTACCTGTATAGGCATCAATGGAGCTTCTTATACTTACTGTACATACTTCCTACCTGTATAGGCATCAATGGAGCTTCTTATACTTACTGTACATACTTCCTACCTGTATAGGCATCAATGGAGCTTGGCAGCTTGAACTTCTGCAAGGATTTTTTTAATGTGGGTCTCTTAAATTTGCAACAGAGCATGTCACAGTAGTGCTCCTTCTCTGCTTCCTCGGCTTGCTTTTCAGCTTGTTTCTCATCTTTGGCCTCTGGTTTCTCCTCTTTTTTTGGAGGAGGCGGAGGTGGTGGTGCAGGCTTGGGTTTAACAGGAGCTGAGAATAGAACATTCACATCTTATTCATCTACTGAGGGGTGCAATGCAAACATGCCTCAGTGCACATCTAGTAAGGCCTCGCACTTGTATCATATCTGATTTGGTCAGACAACTACAAACACATTATGTTGTTGATGGTAAAAAGAATTGGTTTGCAGCCCATACACAAAGTCATGATGCTGGTCTACATGGCTCACATGGCTATGTTTGGTTAGGGGAGATAGATATATCATATAGATATGATATCTTTCAGAATTGGCTTTACTTATATTTATATATGAACTTTTTTCATAAAAGATCGATTTATGCCTTCCCCCATTATTCTCTTTATTTACCAATATTTATGCAGCACTGGTATGATTAGACAGCACTTTTCCATTTACAAACCATCATTTCACATTAAAAATGCCAGTTTTTGGAACAGGAATAATGCCTGCTGCAACACGGCGCCCCTTGCCCTCTCTGGAATATTTGACCACACACCGCAGCTGCAGCTTAGGGAAGATACAATATTGATGTAGAAATGAATAAACTGGAGGTTCACACATGCCAATGTTGAACAATCACTAGCACAGTTCAGAATTAACAATTCTCACACTCCTGGAGAGGTAACATTCCCCAGGCCACTGGGCCCCAGTCTGATCTATCAGACATTCAGCCTAGGGGTCAGCTTTGTGTTCAAGGCACATAGGCCCTATCTCGCGTAGTCCATATCTCTCTGGGTCCCTACCTGGGCAAGGTGCCAGCAGTACACTGGACCCTCTCTTTCTCTTTGGAGCCTCAACTGCTCGTCTATCTAACCTACCACTGACTCTTACCACCTGCAGTGAGCTCCAACAAATCTACCCTACAACTGTCTAACCTAACTAGTCCCACCAGATACCTCTCTGAAGTGGCCTACCTCAGGCTCCCTGGCATTTTCCCGTTCTCATTGGCCAAAAAGATGGTGGCACCCTGTTCACTGCCTTATATAACGTTCCTGGGGAATTCCCTTACAAATGCCAGATAGCAGAACCTGATATAAAACCTCCTCAAGGCAATCCCCTACTCAACCACCATCTAGTGACTATAACTAAAATCACCTTATTGACATACAGTGAATTATTTCTACTCCTAACACTGTGATTCCCATTGACAGCTGTCATAGTGACAGGCAAAAGCCTAAAATCACTGGTGTCTCATAGGTCTAATATATTCTGCTCTTGGGACCATCAGAGAAATATGTTACTGTAATAACAGACTGAGTACCATAGAGCAGTCACTATAACAAAATTACTTGCTGTTGGGCTTGGTTCAGCAGAAGAAATGTCTGGATCTGCTAGCTTATCCTTGTAGTGACTGGTCCTTTCTCGCATGCGTTTGAAGAGATCTTGGAGTTGGGCTTCAGCGTACTCATTCCTCTTGCTGCCTTGTGCTTGTAGGCCTTCCCTGCTGTAAAAGAGTGAATAGAAACCCAATAGAATGCATGGGAAATTAAGGCAAAGCACATGAAGATCTCAGGCCCTGGGAGAACTAATAGGAGAATGAAATAACAAAATATGCACAATGTGAAAATGTTTCATTTTGTGTAAAAAAATGTCTTGTATATGTATTTTTATACAACTGAAGGCTGTAAGACTTTAAAGGTATTCATCTACTGGTGAGAAAAAATAATGTGTTTTATAGTGTGCAACGTATGTTATAAAATATGTTCATAAGGATGATGTTATTGTGCAACACACATAAATCCATCTCCCTGCAGGCCTTGGAAAAGGTGCCATTAAAATTTGCACTATAAATACTTTATAATAAACAGAATTGTTTCTACATTTACATAGTTACATAGTTACATAGGGTTAAAAAAAGACCATCAAGTTCAACCCTTCCAAGTAAACCCAGCACCCACAATCTATACAAACACATACTGACCTATCTATCCACTCACATACAGACCCATACTGACCTATCTATCCACTCACAAACAGACCCATACTGACCTATCTATCCACTCACATACAGACCCATACTGACCTATCTATCCACTCACAAACAGACCCATACTGACCTATCTATCCACTCACATACAGACCCATACTGACCTATCTATATACTCACATACAGACCCATACTGACCTATCTATACACTCACATACAGACCCATACTGACCTATCTACCTCCATACCCATACCTCACCATACACTGACCTATCTATCCACTCACATACAGACCCATACCGACCTATCTATACACTCACATACAGACCAATACTGACCTATCTATACACTCACATACAGACCCATACTGACCTATCTATACACTCACATACAGACCCATACTGACCTATCTATCCACTCACATACAGACCCATACTGACCTATCTATCCACTCACATACAGACCCATACTGACCTATCTATCCACTCACATACAGACCCATACTGACTATATATACACTCACATACAGACCCATACTGACCTATCTATCCACTCACATACAGACCCACACTGACCTATCTATCCACTCACATACAGACCCATACTGACCTATCTATCCACTCACATACAGACCCATACTGACCTACCTATCCACTCACATACAGACCCATACTGACCTATCTATACACTCACATACAGACCCATAACTGACCTATCTATCCACTCACATACAGACCCATACTGACCTATCTATCCACTCACATACAGACCCATACTGACCTATCTATCCACTCACATACAGACCCACACTGACCTATCTATACACTCACATACAGACCCACACTGACCTATCTATACACTCACATACAGGCCCATACTGACCTATCTATATACTCACATACAGACCCATACTGACCTATCTATCCACTCACATACAGACCCATACTGACCTATCTATATACTCACATACAGACCCATACTGACCTATCTATACACTCACATACAGACCCATACTGACCTATCTATACACTCACATACAGACCCATACTGACCTATCTATATACTCACATACAGACCCATACTGACCTATCTATCCACTCACATACAGACCCATACTGACCTATCTATCCACTCACATACAGACCCACACTGACCTATCTATCCACTCACATACAGACCCATACTGACCTATCCACTCACATACAGACCCACACTGACCTATCTATCCACTCACATACAGACCCATACTGACCTACCTATCAACTCACATACAGACCCACACTGACCTATCTATACACTCACATACAGACCCATACTGACCTATCTATCCACTCACATACAGACCCATACTGACCTATCTATCCACTCACATACAGACCCATACTGACCTATCTATCCACTCACATACAGACCCACACTGACCTATCTATACACTCACATACAGACCCATACTGACCTATCTATCCACTCACATACAGACCCATACTGACCTATCTATCCACTCACTTACAGACCCATACTGACCTATCTATCCACTCACATACAGACCCATACTGACCTATCTATCCACTCACATACAGACCCATACTGACCTATCTATCCACTCACTTACAGACCCATACTGACCTATCTATCCACTCACTTACAGACCCATACTGACCTATCTATACACTCACATACTGACCCACACTGACCTATCTATACACTCACATACAGACCCATACTGACCTATCTATCCACTCACATACAGACCCATACTGACCTATCTATCCACTCACATACAGACCCATACTGACCTATCTATCCACTCACATACAGACCCACACTGACCTATCTATACACTCACATACAGACCCATACTGACCTATCTATCCACTCACATACAGACCCATACTGACCTATCTATCCACTCACATACAGACCCATACTGACCTATCTATACATTCACATACAGACCCACACTGACCTATCTATCCACTCACATACAGACCCACACTGACCTATCTATCCACTCACATACAGACCCATACTGACCTATCTATCCACTCACATACAGACCCATACTGACCTATCCACTCACATACAGACCCATACTGACCTATCTATCAACTCACATACAGACCCATACTGACCTATCTATCCACTCACATACAGACCCATACTGACCTATCTATCCACTCACATACAGACCTACACTGACCTATCTATCCACTCACATACAGACCCATACTGACCTATCTATCCACTCACATACAGACCCGCACTGACCTATCTATACACTCACATACAGACCCACACTGACCTATCTATCCACTCACATACAGACCCACACTGACCTATCCACTCAGATACAGACCCATACTGACCTATCTATCCACTCACATACAGACCCACACTGACCTATCTATACACTCACATACAGACCCACACTGACAAAAATGATTGAATAGTTGCCTCGAAACATATCTGCGATGGTGTAAGACTGATTTATTATGCATTTTTGAGTGTATTGGCACCAACAGGCACACAATCTATATTAAATTAGGTGGGAATTGGCCTGAGATGTTCTCATGTGCGGAAATAAAATAAGAGAAAACAACGTACTCGATGCTTTAAAGATTAAATGCAATGTTGCTTTCAATCTAAAACAAGATGCTCCTTTAGGAAAATGTTTGGAATACATGACGGCATGGGAATCATTTTCTAATAAATCTCTCAAGCGCTTGTGCGATCATAAAATACACTTGTTGTAACCTCATCCATAATTCAGCGATCGGCAGCACAGAGAACAATGCTCTCAGGTTTTCTATTTTTCATAACTAACTACTCAGTATTTTACTCAAAACATGAGGCAGAGAGGAAAAAAAATGAATCAGATCCATCAGATAACTGATATGGGAATAGAATCTGGGCACAGGGGGGTTTAAAGAGCAAACCTTTATTTTCTCATTCAAATCAACACTGGATTAACAGGAGGATGTAGGACATTGATCAAATGTCACAAATACACAATGTAAAAAGTTGTAGACTTGTAGACGTCACTGGTAACATTCCAGCCAGGGCCGGAGTCTGCATTATAAATGTACCACCAATGTAGCTGCAGAGGATGCAGTAATGGGGGCAGCATCTCTCATTGTATTTCTGGGTTCAAAGTTACTTGAATGAACTTTAAATGATAATATCTAGTAGGAGGAGCATATTTAATTTTTGAAGTTAATCATTTGCTTTCAAGCAAACTAAAGTCCAACCAATTCAGTTATTTAGTAGCTTAAACATACAAAAAAAATAAAAAAAAACAAAACAAAAATATATGTTATAGCTTAAAGAGATTCTGTCATGAATTGTATGGGGTACGTTTTATTTCTAAATTACACTGTTTACTTAGCAAATAATTAACTTTGCCATTTACAATTTAATTCTTCAAACATCAAATGTATTTTTTAGCTGTAATATTGGTGTGTAGGCGCCATCTCAGTGCATTGTGCCCGAGTCTGAGCTTTCAGAAGGAGCCAGCGCTACACATTAGAACTGCTCTCAGATAATCTGTTTGCGCTTTTGAAAAATTTATTACAATGCAGGATTCTGCCGGAGAAGCTCTATTAACTGATGGGTTTAAAAAAAACCATGGTTTCCCATGACTGTATTCTTTTGATATAATAAAAAGGACAAAGTCTGACAAGTTCTAGTAACTAGGGTTGTCACTTTTTTTTTTGTACTACAGGTATCGGATCCGTTATCCAAAACGATAAAAAATTATCAAATAATTCAAATGTTTTAAATTGATTTCATTTTTCTCTGTCATAATAAAACAGTACCTTGTATTTGATCCCAACTAAGATATAATTACCCCTTATTGGGGGCAGAACAATCCTATTGGGTTTATTAATGTTTTACTGATTTTTTAGTAGACTTAAGGTATGGAGATCCAAAATACGGAAAGAACCCTTATCCAGAATACCCTTGGTCCCGAGCATTCTGGATAATGGGTCCTATACCTGTACTGGCCTTTGGGTCACGGGAGCAGTCAAATGCATAACATGGGGGTAATGATGTTGCTGGGTGAGGAAATGGGCAGAGTGGGCAGGGAATGGGCAGAGTGGGCAGGGAATGGGCAGAGTGGGCAGGGAATGGGCAGAGTGGGCAGGGAATGGGCAAAGTGGGCAGGGAATGGGCAGAGTGGGCAGGGAATGGGCAGAGTGGGCAGGGAATGGGCAGAGTGGGCAGGGAATGGGTAGAGTGGCCAGGGAATGGGCAGAGTGGGCAGGGAATGGGCAGAGTGGGCAGGGAATGGGCAGAGTGGGCAGGGAATGGGCAGAGTGGGCAGGGAATGGGCAAAGTGGGCAGGGAATGGGTAGAGTGGGCAGGGAATGGGCAGGGAATGGGTAGAGTGGGCAGGGAATGGGCAGAGTGGGCAGGGAATGGGCAGAGTGGGCAGGGAATGGGTAGAGTGGCCAGGGAATGGGCAGAGTGGGCAGGGAATGGGTAGAGTGGGCAGGGAATGGGCAGAGTGGGCAGGGAATGGGCAGAGTGGGCAGGGAATGGGGCGAGTGGGCAGGGAATGGGGCAAGTGGGCAGGGAATAGGTAGAGTGGGCAGGGAATGGGGCGAGTGGGCAGGGAATAGGTAGAGTGGGCAGGGAATGGGCAGAGTGGGCAGGGAATGGGCAGAGTGGGCAGGGAAATGGGGCTGTGTATAGATGAATCCGTACTTAAAATGATTAATCCTTTAGCAGAGAGGGTCAGGGAAGGAAGGGATTTGTAGGGTATAATTTTACAGTGCTGGTAAATTAAGTGCCTTATTTTTAAAGGAGAAAGGCAGGTATTATCACTAAGGGCATGCCTAACCTTAAGCACCCCTCAGTGATTATAACCGCTTATCTGATACCCCACGTGATGAACCTGTTCACTTAAAACTGGGGCTTTCTGTTGGAGCTCATTTGCTTTGACCTTCTCCTTTTTTATTCTTTCCTTTGGGCCCGAGCAAACGTATGTGCGGTAGAGTGAAAAAGTCAACTTTTTGCATTTAAGTTTGGCTTTTGTACTCCACTGCACTTGCATGTACAGGAGCACTGGCCCAGGGTTTTATACCTTATATTTTCTACATTTAGGGGCAGATTTACTAATCCATGAATCCAAATCCCGAAAAAGAAAAAGTCGTATTGGAAACGAAAATTTTGTGACTTTTTCGTCGCTGACGCGATTTTTTGTATTTGTCGTGACTTTTTCGTCGCCTGTGCTACTTTATCGTATTCTTCGCGACTATTTGGTCGCCACCGCAATTTTTTCGTATTGAGCGATTGTAAACGGCGGAAAAACCAATCCGATTTTTTCGCGACGGCATCGAAAAAGTCGCGAAAAATATACAAAAAAGTTGCGACGGCGACGAAAAAGTCACGGAACATACGAAAAAGTCGCGACGGTGACGAAAAAGTTGCAAAAGTACCGATCATTACGAAAAAAATGCATTCGGACGCCTTCGGACCGTTCGTGGATTAGTAAATCTCCCCCTATGTTTTTAGGGTGAAGACACATGGGTTGATTAGTTGCTGTGATCGTGGCGACTAATCGCGGCAATTAACCCATCATGGACTATTGTACAAGTCATTGCGACTAATTGCACGCCGATTTGCAGCGCGCCAATTAGATGCTGCAACTTTTTAAAAAGTCACGGTAACTAATCGCCCCATGGGGGTGATTCACTAAAGGGCGATAACACTTATCGCATGCTTTTTTGCGTTAAAAAGCATGAGATAATTAAGTCCCGATTCAGAAAAGTCATTATTTACTTCACATTGTGTTAATTCTCGCATAGAAATAATACTAACGCAAACACATATGAAACCTTAAACGCGCTAAATATCGCATTAGCCTGTGCGACTATTAATAATATTAGTAATATAACCCCTACTTGGGGCAGGCGGTACTTAAAGAAAATTGTGGTTTGTGAGCTATTGGCAACACAATATGGACTTTGCAGTGGGTTTTTTTCAAGTCTGTGTTGGCCCTAGAGTGATGCAGCCGCCAGTTTGCAGGGAAATGGGCATTTTCAGTACAGTAATGGTTACGTGTGTAATATCGTGGGCAGCGGGAAATAACGCACACGGCGGGAATTAACACAAGAAAAACTCTCATCGCAAGTTAAATAACTCAAAGAACATTGCCTCTTAATTATGACAGCTGTCCTTTTAGTGAATCGAGCGTTAAATCGCAAAAAATAAGAAGTGATAACATTTTTAACGCATGCTATAAATAGTGCTCGTTTTATCGACCTTTAGTGAATCGGCCCCATGTGTCTTCACCCTAAGAGCTGACGAAGAAATGCTGCCAGTTGATTGGTTGGCATAGGTTTATAGAGCTGACTTAAATTTCTTTATAGTACCCCTTAGCATCTCTGCCCATGGAGCATCATGCTTCTCCTTGCCCCAAAGCAACACAAAATGCTCCGCTCTATGACTCTGCATCAAAGTGTCAGCCTGGCATACAGGAAACGTAATTAGTGTTGCAATTATCTCTGTATCGCGCCTAATCACACTTCCTACGGATGAACTTTGTTGTACATGAATTACATTCAGCAAACACATTTGATTTTAATTTCCTTTTAATTGTATCACAGTTTCCCAAAACCCAATTGCAGGGGAAATGCTTGTTTTCCCTCTGAGGATTCCTCTTCCTGAGAGGCTGATTTCTCTTTTTATTCCCCAAGAATCAGCCGCTCCATCTCTGCACCATGAATCCTCTAATCTTTTTTTTTTTCCCCCTGAACCCTCTTAGGAGAAATAAAAGTCTATTTTCAGCCCATAAATTCATTCCCAGGTACCAGAATAAATGAGAAAATGATTGAAAAGTTAATTACAAATTTTACACCAGGCACCCTGAAAGAGGAAAGAGAGCGCGACTAAAGTGGCAATTAATTTTTCATTTCAAACACTTTTTCTTTTTATCTCTGATGGACAGCAAATATATTCTATGGCGCTGAATTCCCTCTATTTTTTTTTACTATTATACCGCTTTTTTTTTTCTTTTACAACCTAAGCAACAAGAACATACTTAGTTAATTTCCAGATAACTGATGCAACTTGAGTTAATAGGGAAATGGCTTAATCCCACAGCGAATGTACTTGTAAAGTGTGGCCTTTTGTAACTGTGCTTGAAAGCAAGTGTGTACAGCCGCGCTTAATGTGCAGATCCCATTAGTGATAATAAACAGCTTTGAAAATAGGTTTTGAACCACTAGAACTTATACCTTTTGAGTAGTTTAAAGCTCGAAACGGCACATTATCCATTTTCTAAAGTGCTTTTTGCTATCACTGAGTTGCCTTTAAGGGAAAGGCCACATGGCTGACTAGTTTTTTTAGCATAATGTCCCCCCCCTCCCTTATAATCACTGGTCCTTTCAGCAGAAGCAATTGTACTGCTATCAACATGGCAGATACGGATGTATAAAAAAAACACACTCTTTGATATTACTGAAAGCAACAAAATACGAATATGCCTATGATTGGACAGTAGCTTTTTGGCTTTTTTGATAATTGGCCTCATTAAGTGTCTGATTCCCTTTCTCAATGTAGGAATGATGGATTTCTAGCCACATGCATACCCCCCAACTGTCCCGCTTTTCGCGGGACAGTCCTGCTTTTCATGGCACATCCCACTGTCCCGGATAGTTCCATGAATGTCCCGCGGGATATTCATTGAACTATCCAGCACAGCGGGATGCGCTGGCTGGAGCCGGACGTTTAGACTTCCCCGGCGGCTTTACTCGTTATGCGGCTCCTTATACAGTGCAACAGGCCCTTTTATAAGGTTGCGCCTGTGGGTACGTGTGACGTCATTATGCACGGGCGCAACCTTATAAAAGGGCCTGTCTCCGCCGCACAAGGAGCCGCAGACGAAGGAGGAGCTCCTGTGGGGGGTAATGTGTATGGGGGGTAATGTGTATGGGGGGTAATGTGTATGGGGGGTAATGTGTATAGGGGGCTACTGTGTATAGGGGGCACTGTGTATGGGGGGGCTACTGTGTATAGGGGGCACTGTGTATGGGGGGATACTGTGTATAGGGGCACTGTGTATGGGGGACACTGTGTGTGGCGGGGCTACTGTGTATGGGGGGGCTACTGTGTATGGGGGGGCTCCTGTGTATGGTGGGCTCCTGTGTATAGGGGGCAAAACTGGTACATAGTTATAACTCACTTATAACTGACTGCCTTCTCTCTATATTTGTATTTTATATGTAGGAGTTGCTATATTGTTTTCCTTAGGTAGTACAGTATGAGGGTATAGCACATTTGCGTCTGATCCTGCCATTTCATCTATATAAAAGGAGTATTTTTTAAAAAAATGGGGTGTGGTAATTGGGGCGTGGCCACAAAAGTGGGCATGGTCAAGAAAATTTGCCGCGCTGCGCGCGTCAAAACTTTTTGTCCCTCTTTTCATTTTTCAAATGTTGGGAGGTATGCCACATGGGCATGGCTACTGCTGCTGGGGAAATGGAAATATATTCCTGTACGCAGAATCCAATAAATATTTGTCTAATAAAAAGAGTCAAAATGAAACAAATGAACTGTTGATGGGGAGCCTGAAATGAGCCAACTGAATGAACTGAATGGCCTGAGTGTTTCTGAAATCTGTCCTGTATGTTTGCACCTGGCCCAACGCAGTGGCTCCGGGTACATTTTCTGCCGATTGGCCCATGTACAGGAACTGTGCTACAGAATACCAGCCCAATACCTGCCAAACAGCAACACCCACATCAGCATGCCTTTTCCTTACAGGTCTCAATAGCACTGGGTGCAAAATGATTGAATCAGCCTAATCTGGCCGAGCTAAGGGATGGCCAAAGTACACCAAATGTGTGGATCATCCCATATATGCCATTCTAAGCATATACTTTACTCAGTAAAGCCTTACTCATATCAAGCAGTATTGATTCACAAAGTTACAACATACTGAAAATATACAGAATTGGCCTCTTACAGATATTAATGATATACAGTTATAGAACCCATGGTCCGGAAACCCGTTATCAAGAAAGCTCCGAATTACAGGAAGGCCATCTCCAATAGACTCCATTTTGATCTAATAATTCTAATTTTTTTTTTTTTCATTTCATTTTTTTATTAATAATAAAACAGTACCTTGTTCATGATACCAACTAAGATATAATAGATCCTTATCGGAGGCAAAACAGTTCCAATGGTTTTTTAAAATAATTTTTAGCAGACTTAATACATGGTAATCCAAATTACAGAAGGGCCTCTTATCCAGAAAACCCCATATCCCAAGCACTCTGAATAACAGGTTTCATACCTGTGGAGTTAGATAGAAGAAAGCAAGATAAACGCTCTATATACTGTGATGTACCATTCTATATACTATACTATATATTATGTAACATTCATTATTTATAGCAGTGATTTTGTAAAATGATACCATACAGTACATAGTAATGCTGTAATAAAGGCAGAGTCGGACTGTCCCACTGGGCTACCAGGATAAAAACTGGTGGGCCCAGGAACTGTTGGGCCCTGCCCACATCCCGCTCCTGCACCGCTTACTTGCTATGAAAAAATAAAGATGGCTGTACGTTCCAAAGTGTAATGCAGCGTAAAGCAGCGCAGGAAAGGGAGCGGCAGTTGCTGGGGGTGCAGCAATGGTGAACCCTTGAGTCAGGTACCTGAGGGCCCCAGGTAACCCAGACCAACTCTAAATAAAGGGACAGGTCCAGTTTAGGGTTGCTACATTTCCAGTTTTGACCCAGATATCCCAGTTTTTAGGGGGCTGTCCGGGTCAAAACCTTCTGTCAGGTTTTCAAAATTCTGAAAACTGTGTAGAAACCCTCAGAATTGCTTGTACCCTAGTGCAGTCACTATTTCTTTGAGCAGACATATACTTATACAAGATTGTAGCTTGCTGGGCCATCATTAACAAATACAAGTATTCAAGGCAGGGCACCGAAATCATCCAACGTCACGACTCTCGGCTAGCACACATCCCATACAGATTACATAAATGGCACAGTAAAAATAATATCCAAAATACATTATACTGGCATGCAATCTGTCATGACTGATAGGAAATGTAAGCTGATTTGGAATATATTTTATCAGTCAGTTCTCTCTACATCTTAGCTATCAATTACTTCTATCATATGATCATTGTGAGAGTGAGACTCCATCAGGCCAGAAGTTTTCACAATGGTTTATTTAAAAAAAAATGAAGAATAGGTTTACAGATCATAAAAGGCAAGAAAGCTTTATAAAAATAGAGGCATATTTATCAGTATTCTAATTTAAAAAATAAATGTTTGCTTATTTATCAAAAAATCCAAATATAAAAAATCTTGAATTGTGAGTTGACAAGCTCCAAAAAAAACAAATTCTCAAAAAAATCTAATTGAATAAACGGTTTACATTTTTCCAGGGACCGCTCCAACTGACTTCTACATAACCTTGCAAGCCTTTAGATGCCGAAGCTTTATTTTTGAGTTTTTAGAGGTTTTTTTTTCAGCTTTATACATACTGGATTTGAAGTCATAATTTAAGTTTGTGAGTTTTAGGGCAAAAAAACACAAATCCTAGTAAAAATCAAAATATAAGCGTTGACAAATCAGTCTCTTTGTGTACATGAATTAAAAAAGTGTTCCAGTGTACTTTCCCATTGGTGCATCCTTAGTGAGCAGCTAACCAGTGTATCCAGGCCTTGAGAAGCAGTATTTGAACCCGTATTGGTTGCCTGGTCTGTCTGTACTTATCATTGTGGGTATGGGCAGTGCCTTCTCGTGTCGCCATTGTGCCATATGTATAGGGGACACTCGGTAAGACCAACACATGCCGCTTGGGACTCTTCTGTCCACTCTCTCATCTTATCCCCATCTTGTGTGTATATATAGATAGTTGATAAAGAAGTTTATTCTTAGAGAACTTGTTGACTTATGGCAAAAAAAATGAAACAGCTTTTGACGAGCAGAAGACATTTTAGTCTCGTGTGTGGCTCAATGACTATCATGGCAAGTGCTGATAAAGCACTCCTTGTTAAAAAAAATAAAATTTTATGGAAAAATTATTTAGAACACTCTGTTTGCACTGTGGAAAACTTACCTCATTTGAAAATGCCTTTTTAGGTTCAGTTTTCTTTTGGCATGTACTATACCCTTCATGGCGCTGATGACCAGCGGGACTCTGAAGACTGCGCCTGCATTCAATCTAGGAGCTACTTTATTACTTTTGTTCAAGAAAAAAAAAAGAGAGACAAAAATTGCAGTAAGATGTTGCAGTCAGTACATTCAATTCTTCTACTAAGA
Organism: Xenopus tropicalis; assembly: GCF_000004195.4. Taxonomy (NCBI): domain Eukaryota; kingdom Metazoa; phylum Chordata; class Amphibia; order Anura; family Pipidae; genus Xenopus; species Xenopus tropicalis. The sequence goes on from NC_030682.2 coordinate 125,630,408, forward strand.
GCTGGGTGTGTGCAAAGGATTGTTTTGAACGAGGCAAATAACATAAAGCAATTTACTAGTTAGGCATGATGGGGTAGGCATGATTGAGAATGGTACTATGGATACCCCTCTCCACACTCACTATAACACATACTGAACTCAGCCCTGGATGATGAAAAAGCAAGAGGACAGAAGGAATAAATGTGGTGGCAAAAGAGAGAGCTGAAAAAAGGACAACAAAAAAAAGCAGAACAGTAAGCAGCCAAAAAGGAGAGTAAAAGAAGAGAAATTAAAGGGAATACATTACAGACTGGAAAAAGGGAAATAAAAGAAAATACTCTCTGGACCTCTTAGATATTTCTGTAGTTGTATCTGATTTTATTAGGACATTAAAGGATAAGTAAACCTTTAGGGCTGTGACAGACTGGGAGAAATGCCCGAAAATGCCATTCCACTGGCTAGAATGTAAATGGCCGGTGGGATGGCATACGCAGCACTGAAATAGGCAAAGTTTCCTCTCAAGGCAACTTGGGCAATTTCGGCAAATCGCAGTACCGTGTATGCCATCCCACCGGCGATTTACACTTTAAATCTAGCACTGCCTGTGTTAAGGTCCCTATACACGGTAAGACCCGTTCGCTTGGTGAGATTGCCAAGCGAGCGGATCCTCCCCCGATATCCCCTACCTAGTAGGCGGCAATGGGGCAGTCGGTTTGGGGACTGCATCAACGAGCCGATGCGGCCCCCGATCCAACTGGATTTTCTAAACTGGCCGATCGATATCTGGCCAATTTCAGGCCAGATATCAGTCGGCCAGCCCGCTCGTTTCTGCCCCTACACGGGCAGATAAGTTGCCGAGTCGGTCCAAGGGACCGATAGCGTTAGCTTCTATCGGCCTGTGTATGGGGGCCTTTAGAAGTGCTCTATTCAAGAGAGAGGTGGGCTGGGGGAGGCATGTAGGCACCCCTTAGTTCCCTTGCACTAGAACCCCCAGGGTCAAGCATGACACCTTTGGTCTATTGATTATGCAGACCCAAATAATTTAGAAAGTCTGTGTGAGTCTGTCTGTGCACACAATACAAAGTGACACCTTAAGGGCTCTGGCACTTGGGGAGATTAGTCGCCCGCGACAAATCTCCCTGTTCGTGGGCGACTAATCTCCCCGAAATGCCATCCCACCGGGGAAAATGTTAATTGCCTGTGGGATGGCATACGCAGTGTCTTGATTTCAGTGAAATTGCGTAAGTTTCCTCTCAAGGCTATGCCGTGTATGCCATCCCACCGGCGATTCACATTTTCGCCGGTGGTATGGCATTTCGGGGAGATTAGTCGCCCGCGAACAGGGAGATTTGTCGCGGGCGACTAATCTTCCCGTGTGCCAGAGCCCTAAAAAGGCAGAACCTATAATGAAATTTCAGTAGTCTAATAAAGTGCCAAGACTCCTCCCAGTGCTTCCTTGCTTGTAAAATATATGACTTTGCTTGTTAAAAAGAGTGTTTTTAACTTGCAGCCTCATCATTTTTGGTACAAGCTTATTTACTAACATGGGTGTTAAGCTGCGAGAGTACCGCTGCCCATAGCAACAAATACAAACTTTGTTTTCTTTTTCTAACTTGTAGATGATCAAAACTAATTACTGGCCGATGCCGCTGGTAACTGCATTAGTGCATTTTAGCACCTATATTAGATAATGAGTGCCAGCTCCTCTTCCTGTGTTGCCTCACAACTGTATAGTAACTGTCACCTCCCTACTGTAAAACAGAGTGTCAGCTCTTCATCTAAACTTCATCTAAAGAATGTTAGTTCTAAAACCTAAGCAATTGTGCAACATATTAACAGCCAAGGTAAGATTTATCATTGAATAGACCCTTTATATTGACCTGGTGAAATGCAGAATTTTTGCTTTCAAAAATAGCCAGGCCTTCATTTCTTTAACAGGTTAGCTAACATAGTATTTGCCTTAAACATACTATATATAGTACATTCTGCGCATTAAGCTACTGTGATATGCCCCCCCCTTTAAGCAAAATAGGCTTTGTTTGTCCAACAAACATTGCTAAAGAACAGTTATGATATCCATAAACGTAATAAGACCTGAGTAGTTAAAATTCACTCCAGATAGGGGAGGCTAGGCGGCTTGTGTTACACAACAGAAATGTATTCATGTGGAGTGCGCTGTCCTTATAGAGACCATTTGTAGGTGCAAGTATTCAGAAAGTGGTGCTCATAGCCCATTGTGGATCTGGGCATCTTGTGATTGGATACATTCCATGGGGAATCTAGGGACTGAGTTAGGTTCATGTGGCATTAGCAATCCTTCTTCTACAGTCTGAATGACATGTTTATTATTCCTTCCAAAATGGAGTGAAATTAAATTCTTGTTGGAGAATTCTACTCGCCAGTTTTAAAGCTTTTCAATTTGGTTGTGGGAGTAAAGTCTGCAAATAGTTTCAGATTGGGTTGTACAGTGTTTCAGTGAAAATGAGGAGGATATTCCTAGGGTGTTTCTCATTATGCCCATTTCTCATTATGCCAGTCTCCCAATCATTGTATCTGCTTGGTGAATTCAGCCGATGCTTGGTATGTACCACCTCTCATAGAACTGTCAGTGCATGCTGCAGGCCCTGTTTGCCCATATTGGACATTTCCTCCTGTTCATTTCATATTGGCCACATCCAGTCATTCAGCATTGGAACTGGTGTCCATATTGAACGTTTCCTCTTGTTCATTTCGTATTGGCCACATTTTGTCCATCACTGTTGGAACTGGTGTCAATATTGGATGTTTCCTCCCGTTTTGTACTGGCCACATCTTGTTCTTTTAGCCTTGATGACCCTGATAAACAGCTTTCAGTTGCAGCCTCGGTGCAGAGACTTTGGAAGCACATAAGCACACAAGACAGTACCATGTTCATGTCCTCCATAAACATTTCAGTGATACAGTCCATGTTACAGTCTGATTTGCCTTTAGGCACACACAAACTCTCACACAAACACCGATGCCCCCACAAAGTTACACATATGAATAGTCCGACACACACATGTATTTAACATTAGATATCTGTAACTAGTAAACATTATTATTTGTTGCTCTGAAATGTGCTGGACACAGAATCTAAACTCAAATGATGTGCTTGGCCTAAAACACATTTAATTTGTCTGACTTTGCTACATTGACTCATTTGCCTGATGGAAAAGTCTAATTTAATTTACTGCATGGTTCCATAGCTAAAAGCTGGAAAAATAAGATTATGTGGTTAAGTGACTGAGCACATGACTAAACTGGTAGTGACACACACGCATTCGTCCACAACATCAACTAATTTAATCCCAGGAGCCTACTTATCCGCTGCTATACTACAAATGAGGTGCCTTCCTCAGTCGGCCGCCTGTTACACATGAGGTCAGGCTACACATTTCCTGCAAGTCTTTTACACTTTCAGGCTGACATTTCTGTTGTTCCTTGCCATGTACTCTCCAATATTATCCCATCATTGGATTTTTATCACATTAGCTATGATAACAAACAGCTAAATTGAATCAGCAGGAGTGGCAGTCGCATCATGTAACCTAATCTGATCATTTAAAGAGTAACCGTTGAGCCAACAACGTGATTTTTTCCACAGAGGGATCAGAATTATTCCTGTAAATCACCTGAGGATGACTATGAACACAGCTCAGGTTGGGAAGATGTGACATTGTTAGAAAACAGCCTATAATGGAACTCTTAGCCCAGCAGATATCAATATAGATTTTCCTTGTTATTCTAAGTGCATGAAACATTGGAATTGCATTTCAAGGGGCAAAATAACTTTTCCCAACAATATTTAGCTATTCAGTAATCTCTCAGGTTTCAAAGAGGTCGTAACATTTGTACTGGTGACTAAAGTTAAAGTAAAAACACTGAAAACCTTTTTGCATGCCTAGGAAAAATTGTTTTTTAATTCTTTTACATCCCAAGCAGTTCTGTTATACTTTTCGTTATATCGTTAGTGATCTTCATAACATGCATTTAGACCAACGTGGTATAAAGGTGGCCATACACAAGCAGATTTTAGCTGCCTGTTCCTCATCTTTTGGCAGTTTATCTGTCCCTCTATGGGACACTCCAACAGCCTTAACCAACAAATATCTGGTGGAAATTTGAGCCAATATATTGAAATGGTTTCAAAATCTTATTGGAGCAATAACCACATCAGCTCATTGATATAGTTCTTACTCTGATGGTCTGTATCCCCACCATTGAGATCTGATCGTTTGGCCCTAATAGTGAGCTGACCTCTTTGTATCTGCATCCAAACCTAACCCACTGTATCTATAGACCTGTGCCCAATGAGCGTATCTTTCAATGTATAGTCAGCTTAAGAACCCAGGGCTTATGTATCATGGGTAAAGATAGAAAGTGCTGAAGGACTAAGGTGAATGATTGTACCCCTCAGAGTCCATGCAGAACACAGATCACATACGTGTAAGGAAGCCTTTACCTTTGGCAGGCAGTAAGTAAATGCATCCCTTGAACCTTGTGCCTGGTGCATCTACCTTGAGTGTAATGAATGAGCAGCAAGCAGGAGTGTGCCGGGGGCACCATCCTACTCCCCACTGGCTGCCCATATAGTATGCATGTATTCCATTTGTAATCCACAACTATATATGAACTAGAAAGTAAGACAAAATGATTTATTGCAAGGAAAAGTTGAGAAAAAAGCAAGTTTTCAAATGGTAATTTTGCATAAAGTTTTAATTATGGTGGAGACTTCCAGTCCCAGGCATTATCAATTATCATGATCCAGTGCACAACAGAGGTTAGCTTCACTCGGCTGAATCACACTAGTATGATTTAGATCAGAAAAGAAACGGCTTTGTATTTTTCAGACAAAATGATTTGCATCTGTAAATGGAAGATTCTGTACTAAAACTTCCTTGACATTTCCAGCAGTCAAAAGTCCTGCTTAGTCAGTGTGAGCCAGCTGGGAGTATCTATCAACTGCTGGGGATATGGGGGTACATTTATGTATTTTTCACTGACTGGATCAATAGTTAGTATTATTAGCCGTTATTTATATGGCAACTACATATCCTTAACCCCCTTTACAGAGATTTTACATCAGTCACTGCCCCAGTGGATCTGACAATTTGAGTTCCATATCAAGTTCTATCATTATGATTTATCATTTTTGATATGTATCTTGGTAGTGCTGTAATTGCCTTCACAATACCATGGGGTGATTGCTAAACGTGCCAGTGAATAATTGCTCCTATTTCCATCTTCAGAGCACAAAGCTAACTTTACATAAAGCCTTTTATATTTTATTTGGAAAACATGTTGCAAATGAAATAGTTGCACAAGCAAAATATTACCTAGGAAAAATTAAATCTAATAACCCATCTTTCAGTGCTGGAAAATGTCATCCCACCAGTACCTAATTTACCAAACAGGGTTGTTGTATCCTACAATTTTATTGTAATTCCCTTCTCTTTCTATTCCCATCATTTCTGCCTTTGTGTTCCATCTTCCTCTGTTGTTAGATAGTACAGACATGGAAGTTAGGACCATAGGGGGTCATTTACTGAGACACCAAATACAAATGCAAGAGCACTAAGGGACAGAAAAACACATTTACACATTTACAGGCTCCTTGCGCCTGATATAATGTGCAGAGAGAGCTGCATAGTGCAGTGTCAGTGGGTGCAGTGTAGCCCTGTTATTACTGTGGTTCTGTTGCATCCACTGCGTCTGCCTAACATGCATGTCTGAATGATGCGTACGTTTAGGGACAAGTAGAAGGGACACTGCTAGAATAATGCAAGGTTAGACCCTTGCCTCAGGATGCAGCGCCCTGCAAGTTAACAGGGGTGGAAAAGCTATTAAATTTAAATTTTGGGTCTTCTAGTGCAGAGAGCGTGATTGCACTAGCGGTGCAGCACTCAGTCAATCAACTCTGTAATGGATTTGTGAGCTCAGTGGGGTGAGGGGGCTGGCATTGGGAAGGCTGCATCAGGGCAGCTTGGGGCTGAAAAATGCACCTGAGGCACCTATGTGCGTACCCCCAGCTGCCCCTCATCAATGCAGCCTTGTTTTTGCACTTTTCACCAAGTAAACAGCCTTTATATTATGATTAGACCAGATGTTCCATCAATACAATGTCCTACAATGTTCCAGTGGCCCAGGTAAGTGCTACTGAGATCCTATCCTATTCCCTTTCTGTTTTCCCTCTGCGCCTTCATGTGCTGTAAAGCTAATGTTAGAGGGGGCAAATTGAAAGAGTGGGTCAGAATACCCATTGCTGTGCTTGAAACAGAAGTAGTCAGGAATCTCTGCTCAAAATGCTAGTTTTTGATTGGAGGTTCACAGCTACAGGTGCTTTATATAGATTATGGAAAACAGTGACAGATAGAAAAGGGCATTGACCTTACGATTCATTTTTCATCATCCACTATTACAATTTCAGTTTGGCTATGACATTTTGGTGTGCCATAGGTAGCAGGGTTTAATAGTTCTGTGGCACCCCAATAAGATGCAATCTACAGATACACAACAAAGGGTAAAATCTGGGGAAGAATCTCCTGGCTTCCAGCTTTACAGCTATATGCGCAAGGATGTTTCTCTGCAGGTAGCTATATTTATCTACATATCTGTATTCATTATTGTAAGCAGAAACTGCACAAAAGTAAATATCATCTATAGACACCAATAGCTTATTTACAGACAGATGCGATCATGATAAAAAGACATTATGCTCACCTGGTTATACCAATTAGTTACTCTTTGCATTAACTGTGTCAATGATTTTCAGAATCCTTAATTGGTTGGTAAAGAGACATAAAGCCAATTAGGGACATAAGCCACCTAAGCTTGCTGACAGCCCAAAGCTCCTGAGCCTTTCTAATCTGTGTGTGTGGCTACTGAGTGTAATGAATGAAACACACGGCTGAGGTGGTCCTGCTCCCCAGGAGGTGACCCTGTGCCATTAGTAGATGACAGCAGTGTAGGAGGTATTCTCTCTCATCAAAGAAGCATTGTAATGAGACGACTGAGCTACACTGAGAGCCTGACTGTTCATTGTTGATATAAGCTCTGTGTGTGTGCAGTGAAGGGAACCTGTGAGTGAGGGAGACTATTGGAGGTATTTTCCCTTCCACAGGCAGACAAGTTAGCCCACCATAACACATGTGCTGTTACCTACGTGATGACAGGTTGGAAAATAATGTCCTGCCATATAATCTTACTACTAAGTCTTATGGTTTAGTGTATCTGGAGAGCAGAACTTAAAGGGACTGTTCACCTTTAGTGAAAAGTGAATTTTTTTGCCAGGCATGGAGTTGCTGCGAAATTCCGCATTTTCCCCTTGGCAAATTGTTTTGCAAAACCGCCGCAAAAATTCGAGTAAGGAAAAAGTTGTGGTTGTGTCCAATAAGTTGCGGTTGTGGCAAATAATTCATGGTCACGTCAAATAAGTTGCAGTCACGTAAAAAAAGTTGCAGCTGTGTCAAATAAACCCGCTGATAAAAGTCACGGTCGCATCAAAAAAGTTGTGGTTGTGTCAAGAGTCACATGTGTCAAAAAAGTTTTTTCCAGTGTTTTGCAAATTTTTCAGCAGTTTTCCGAAACAGGACAGATTCACTCATCACTATTCACCAAGAAATGAACATTTAGCATGATGCAGACAGTGATATTCTATGGCAAACTGCCATTTGTTTTTTTTTTATTCTTTGCTGTTCTCCAGCCTGGAATCCAATGAACAGCAGAGAAACCTCAATAGAAACGTGAGTGATGATACAGTATCAGTAAGTGACTGGGGGAACCGGATACCCTTCAAAATGGAAAGAGATGAAACACCACAAAACATTTTTAAATGTAGCACAAATGGCAAATTATCTTAGAATGTTGATGTGGAAAATAAAAGTTAGTTTTAGGGTGAACGGCTCTTATAAACTGCACATATATTTGGGGGAGGAAAATAACTCTGTAAGATGTTTATCAGTGCATTTGAAGGCAAGTGCAGGAACTTATTCCCCCTGTTAGGCTAAAAATGTATTTGATTTTTCAAACTTGGTTTTTGTTCACTTTTAATTAAGACATAAGTACGTCTGCATGGCTCACATCAACTGAAGTCATCTTCAGCCTCATCAAACAAGAGGTGGGGGCATCCTTCCTAAGCTTACACAAGCCTGCAACCTGACGCTCAGCATTTATTCCTATTAATGATACTACAAAGGCAGCCACACACACACAGATATTATTGTATAATCAGTGGCCAGCTAGTCATTTGGTATAAAGCTACATTCATTAAAGGCATTATAAATTATATTGATGTACAGGTATGGGACCCGTTATCCAGAATGCTTGGGACCTGGGGTTTTCCGTATAAGGGGTCTTTCAGTAATTTGGATCTCCTAATTTATTTAGTCTGCTAAATAAATTATTTAAAGGAGAAGGAAAGGCTAGTAAAGAGTTAATCTCAAGCTGCAGGCATACCTTCAGTTGTCTCAATAGTGCCCTTAAGTCTCCCCATATTTATCCTGTTCAGAAGATCAGAAGCCAAACGGGAAGTAAAAACGCTGAGCTGTGTAAATAAAGTTCCCATAATGCCTCACTCCTGCACAGACACTGGGACCAAGTGTACATGCTCAGTTAGTCAGCTTCCTGCTGATTGGCTCAAATCCACATTCCTAAGGGGGGTAGGGAGCTCTTAGCATTCTTGAGGGAGGGGGGAGAGAGCAGGAAGCTGAAAGCTGCATGTCTGTGGATGAGGAAAACAGACACAACTAATCTTTTGACAGAGAAGTCAGTGCAGCATTTCTGTGAGTGCTTATGGCTGTATTTACATAGACCTTTCTGATAAAACTTACTTAGTTTTTACCTTTCCTTCTGCTTTAAACATTAAATAAACCCAATAGGGCTGTTCTGCCCCCAATAAGGGGTAATTATATCGTATTTGGGATCAAGTACAGGTACTGTTTTATTATTACAGAGAAAAGGGAATCATTTAACCATTAAATAAACCCAATAGGGCTGTTCTGCCCCAATAAGGGGTAATTATATCTTAGTTGGGATCAAGTACAGGTACTGTTTTATTATTACAGAGAAAAGGGAATCATTTAACCATTAAATAAACCCAATAGGGCTGTTCTGCCCCAATAAGGGGTAATTATATCTTAGTTGGGATCAAGTACAAGGTACTGTTTTATTATTACAGAGAAAAGGGAATCATTTAACCATTAAATAAACCCAATAGGGCTGTTCTGCCCCCAATAAGGGGTAATTATATCTTAGTTGGGATCAAGTACAAGGTACTGTTTTATTATTACAGAGAAAAGGGAATCATTTAACCATTAAATAAACCCAATAGGGCTGTTCTGCCCCCAATAAGGGGTAATTATATCTTAGTTGGGATCAAGTACAGGTACTGTTTTATTATTACAGAGAAAAGGGAATCATTTAACCATTAAATAAACCCAATAGGGCTGTTCTGCCCCCAATAAGGGGTAATTATATCTTAGTTGGGATCAAGTACAGGTACTGTTTTATTATTACAGAGTAAAAGGAAACTACTTTTAAAAATGTGCATTATTTGATTAAAATGGAGAATATCATCCTTTGTCATTATTCTTCTGCCTGACTATACACCAACTATGGTTTGAACCAAACCAACCAAAATGTCCAACCTGGCCAACTTATAAAATAACCCATATCCGTAGCATGTCTCATATCTAATGATAATATCTGAACATGTACGGCCAGCTTAATGCCTACTAAGAGGGAGCTGGTACAGAGGGTATGGGTTTCTAAGAAGCCGAGGGCACCTGCGTTATCTACAAGAAGATCCAAATTGTGAAAGGCAATGGTTATTACAATAGGCAGTCATGGCAAGAGATTGTTATACTTTCATATACTTTCAGTGATGAGCCAATCTGTCCCGTTTCACTTCGCCTAAAAATGTGCAAATCTTGGAAATTGTTTTTAAAGGGGACCTGTCACCCTAAGAAATAATTTGAAATCCTTTTCTAATGTGTTTGTTAAGCAAAATAAGCATCACTTACACTATATAAGTAATATAAATTGTGTTTCCTTCAGTCTGGGAATTACACAATCACAGGAAATATGCAGGTGCCATGTTGTGGGCACTGTTATGAAGGCAAGCTTTGTATCACCCCAAAACTTGTGTATGTGCCAGAATGGGGGACCAGATGCCCAGGCCCATACACTGGCTACACAATTAGATGGTTAGAAGTGAGGGGGAAAGTGAGAACTGAATTGAAAGTTAAAGTACTTGTCTGCCCCACCTCTATGCCTAAGGCATAGAGGCAGGGCAGGCAGTATATGATTGACAGCTGGAATTTTTAAATACCTATATAATGGGTTTGGATGTATTAATATAAAAATGAGTATGGGTTTCATGTTTAATTTGAAAAGGACTTTTATTATACAGCTTTTTATGTCTGGGTGACAGGTCCACTTTAACATGAGCAACAATTATTTGTCACACAGCAAATTTTCTCGTGGCAAATTTTGTCATCCATTTCACGAAAAAATCTGCCAATAGCGAAAACATGGAAATTCACTGCGAATCCATGTCTGGCAAATTATTATTATCACTAGTAAGATACGTTTTTATGTTAATCCACCCATGGAAAGGTCAGTATCACCAGGAAAACCTTATCTACATACTGTTCTCTTAATCTGTGATATTTTTTTTTCTTATATAAAAATATAAGCAATTCCGCTAGTAAGGACTTTGTTTACACAACAAAAAATGAGGGCTGAACACAAAATAACTGTAAACAAACTGCAACAAAAATCAGGTCATCTAATTAAATAAAAATGATTTTTACACAGGTAAGATAGAAATAAGTAGCGCATCAGAGGAAACATGTCTAGGCAATTATGGCCGAAATAGCCAACCGTTCATTTCTGAGCAAATGAAACCCCAGGGCACTGCATGACAGCCTCTGTAGCCTCAAAGGAGCTTATGTCTATAAAATATACTCAGCTTGTGAGATAAAGGCATCTTCATTAAAAATGTAAATGAAGAAAATAATATGCACATGCAGTACTGCCCATCTTGACTTTCGAATTTCCTGATCTAATTTAGATATATACAAAGAAGCAAAAAAGACGCAAACATTTAGCAAAATGTTAGCAATGGTTATGTCCAATATTAGCATTTAAGGAGGTTATGTAATAAAGGGCACTGAGTTTGCCCAGGAGCAGTACTTTATAGTAACCAATCAGCAGGTAGCATATAGGGTTAACCTGTTTGAAGGAAAACATATTATTGGCGTTACTACAACTGGGCAAACTTAGTGCCTTTTATTACTTATGGAGGTTAGAATCCAAAGTAGTCCAAGAGGTCCTCTGCGAAGGCAAGCACAGTATGCAAACTGCAATATGGGATACAAATTGCCATGGTTTCTTTTCTACCCATAATGCAGCATAAGCCTGCTGCAGCTAATGACACATCCTGCTGAGGGTACCTAAGAGCTACAGCCAGGTATAGGGGGGCTGTAGCGTCATGGTTCCCCAGCACCAATAGGCGCAGTTGCACACCATACATGTAAAGGGGCAGAACTGATGCAATGGAAACCATTACTTAATGGTGCTAGTACCTTAATAATTAGCATCAGTATAAGCTCTGCATCACATCCATTTTAGAGAACTTGCAAAATTACTTGCACACTCTTTTTTACTGTATAACTATGGATGGTATTATGGGTTGAAGTATTATTTTCAGAATGTCTTACTATATGAATTGCATGTATTCGACTGAGTGCCAGGCTTATACTGACTGGGCACTTGCAAGTTATAAAAGTAGTTCAGTATTTAAATGTATGGCTCCCATATGCCTATTGGGTTAGGAAGAGCTCTTGCACACCAAGCATGAAGTATAAAACAATGAAGTTGTGTTTTGCATCTCTGGAAATATTTGAAAGAATAACTTGTAAATTACCATTGTTGCAGAAAAGAATAGCGGAGCACCATGAGGATAAAGATAAAAAAATCAGTCTTTATTATTTAGTCTTCCTCAGAAGCTTCTGAGGAAGTGGCGGGATGCCACGAAACGCGTCAAGCGTAGGTCCTTTGGGATGTACATGTGCCTTTTACTGATGATTGAATAAAGACTGAAATTTTTTTATCTTTATCCTCCTGGTGCTCCGCTATTCTTTTCTGCAACTTTACACTTAGGATCCATCTGGGAGAGGATCCGCGTGTAGCACAATTGGCCCGAGCGGTAAGTGCTCCCGTGTTTTGGTCCGTATTTTTGTGTATAAAATGCCATTGTTGCCATTGAGTTCTCCTTCTTTTTGGTATGGGCACATTGCTATTGAACATTATTCGCCTAGACATATACACATCTGGAATCTGGAAACCAGTTACCTAGGAAGCTCCAAATACAGCAATACATATTCCCACAGTATTATTTGACATAAAACTCTTTATTTTTAACTGTTTTGCTTTATCTCTGTGATAACCAGGTGATGCCTTTTTAGTAGCCTTGAGCATGGTGCTCCACATTATGAACGGATTCTTTTTCTGGAAAACCCCAGGCGCTAAGAATTCCAGATAACAGATCCCATACTTGTACTTGAAATGGCCTCTTTTGTAAATCCCAATAGTAGCACTTACACTTTTTCACCCGAGAGTTTTTTATCTTCTTCTGTGGAAACTTCCTGCTTCCTATTTGAGGAAGGGATTCCATCTTCTTTTTTGCCCGATGCATTATCTAGAAATCAAATCATACAAACACATATAATCAGCAAAATAATAATCTTCTGCTTGGTTCTGTTACAAATCTTCCTGGCTATTAGAATGAAATGAAATCAATAGACTGCAATACTATTTCGCTAGCTTCCTAGACTAATATATAATGATCAGAGGAAGAACCTGAGTTGTAAATAGTTACCAATCCAGTTAAATAAATGGTTCCCAAACTATAGGGCTGGCCACCCTCAGGACAACTGAAGCAGTCATAGGCCTTTACTACTTTTAATAAAGCTCTAACATAAGGTTACAATCAGTCCCCATTTTAGGGGACAGTCCCTGTTTCAGATTCCCAGTCCCTGTGAAAAATAGACACTGACAAGTTTCTCCGCCTCTGTCCCCATGGCAACAGAGCCATCCCACCAGTCAATTGTTGCTATTCCAGCACAGGAAAAAGGAAAGACCTTGGTGTGACATAAATTTCTGCTCATGTGAGCATTGCAGGCCCTTCCTGTGCCCAAATTTCACTGTGGAAATCTGGTAACTTTAGTCTAACCCATATATGAAAGTAACATTCCAAGGCCAATTAAGTCTGCTCCATCTCTATGACTAAACAAGATTACGATCATGAATAGATCAAGGCTTTTGCCTAATAATAATAAAGATGTTTTTGGAAGAAACTGTACTACTATATTGCATTCAAGGTTCTAGTACAGCTCAAATAAACTGAGGGGCTGATTCGGCATTTATCTAAATTTCCACTGGGGAGTGACTTTCTTTAAACACTACACTCCCCAGTGCAAATCACATGCATGGAGTAAGGATGCAGTTACATATGGGTATATCTCCCCTACATTTAAGCTGAATGTCATTTGTGAATAACTGCACAAAGTGCTTTCCGTTTGTGATGAGTAAAAGAGCTTTTTATGTTAACATGCTAGCCTTTCAAAGTGATAATTCTGACAAGCCACATTAATTTGTGCGTGTGGAAACCTTACGTTCTTCCAGCTCATTAAGGAACTGCTTGTTCCATTATGAACACACACTGTAAGTTCTTTTTTTTCTGGCAGTAGTTACTTGTTGGTAAACAAGGGTATTTTGAGGACATTTGTAAGTATTTTCACTTGCTTTGTAATGTTATACTGACTTATTTGTTTTTACAGTTTTAATGATATAGTTTTGAGGAGCCATTGGATACTGTTCCCTCCCACCCAAATGCTGCACCCCTAAGTCCTTGGTCCAACAGGACAATTCTACTTTATATCCTCTGTTATTTGATTTGTTCAGACCCAGCAGACCTCCTTGGTATTTCTGCTTTGAGCTCTCATAGCAGGATTCCATTAAAGGAACAGTAACACCAAAAAATGAAAGTGTATAAAAGTAACTAAAATATAATGTGCTGTTGCTCTGCACTGGTAAAAGTTGTGTGTTTACTTCAGAAAGTCTACTAATTTATATAAATAAGCTGCTATGTAGCCATGGAGGCAGCCATTCAAAGGAGAAAAGGCACAGACACATAGCAGATAACAGATAAAACACTATTGTATTCTACAGAACTTATCTGTTATCTGCTATGTAACCTGTGCCTTTTCTCCTTTTTTTCCAGCTTGAATGGCTGCCCCCGTGGCTACACAGCAGCTTATTATATAAATTATAGTAGTGTTACTGTAGCAAACACACCAGTTTTGCCAGTGCAGGGCAACAGTGCATTATATTTTTATTACTTTAAAGCTCTTTCATTTTTTGGTGTTACTGTTCCTTTAATCACACAGACATCTGGATCCCCTCCATCTATGCCGTGATCCACCTTCCTTTCATGCCACCATCATTCTCCTACCTATACAACTTATTCTCCTACCCTTATAATACAGGACACAGGGGAATGGAATAAAATGATGAATTGGGGTGATTGGTCCCATAATCCAAGGATCTGGCACTTCTTTCAAAGCTGCTGTGACTGCTGTTGAAATGGCTTTTGTTAATAGCAGGGCCTCCTTCATCCACAGGTAATATTTTATATCACTAATTAAGTAGTGGGACACCTTCAGTCTCACTTCTGCCATTTTTCTCCACTGTCGTTCCTTTCCCTCTCTATTTTGAAGTCAATCATGTTTAACGTCTCTCCCCCATGGCACGTAGTATCAGTCTTCTATTCCAACCACTTCCTTTCTTTCTGACAGGGTTATCTATCCTTTCTCCTTGCTTGAATTAATATTTTTTTAAAAGTTCTTTTAGTGTCTTTTTTAGTGATATATCATATAATAAAGGTACTATTTAACTCAACATTGAGTGCCCTGGAGTACATAAATTATACACCATTAATATTTGAGAAAGATGGTTGTCCCCCATTCCAGAGAGCAGTAATTTTGGATGATATTAAAAGATAAGAATGCAGGTAATTTTTGAAGATCTTTTATCTAAAGTCAAGCATAGTTTTTATTCACTGGCAAGCATTTGCAGTGTGATTTCATTATAGCTGTGTTCTTCCAACTCCCTTTATTTCTCAATGCAGGCAGCTTCTTCATTATGAAGTTTACAGATGGATGCTAAGAAGGGTTCTCATGGTACAACTGAAAACCAGTAATAACAACATTAATGTTTATGGCTTAAAAGTGTCCTATTAAATATTTTATCACAGACTTTAATGTTTCATAATGCCACATATTGTCATGGGAACCAATTAAAATTGTTTATAGCTTTATGTGTCTACGCGGCCTCACTTTATAAACTCTCAATAATGACAAGCGAGAAAAACACAAGCTGAAAGAAACATGAAGCCGGGGAAGATGAAAAGAACAGCAAGATACCCAAGGAAAAACATCGGGAAGGGGTTCTGTAATAATTATAAACACCGAGATGTACAGTGAGCTGTGAAACAAATAGTACCCAAGTCTACATAAACAAAGCTTTGTTCCTCCATGCTTTCACATGAAGACCCTATTATACCTAAAGACTTAACATTATAGAATGTCTCTCTGATATTAGAGCAGGTGGCTGTTTTCTTGGAGCAGATTTTAATCCTAGATTTCCAAATGTTCATGAGAATTCTGAGAGATTTTTTAAGGGGAAACAAAAAGTTCAGAGAGGATTAGAATGAATTTAACTGTAATATGGCACGCCATGCATCTGTAAGGACTTACTATGATTCAGTACATAACCTCCATATGGAAACACTGAACAGTATTTCTTATAAGGATAGAATTCAATTATGACCGTTCAGATCAGTGGAAACTGAGAATTTCTCAAGGGCCATCCAAGAGACAGGGCTGAAAATGCCTCGGAATTGCAGACCATTATGTTTGATGTCAGTGAGATAATTGGAGGTTTGTTTAAAGAGATCATTCTCAGGAATATATTTTGGAGATTATCAACAATCATCATCTTCAGAATAAAGTGTAGTTTTCAGCACCAGTCCACAAAGAGGACATCATGTAGCTAGAGAGTGTCCAGAGAAGGAAGAGAAACTCATTATATTGTAGTGGCAGATTAACGTTAGTAAAAAGCAATGGCAGGTGAGGGAAAATGTTCAGAACTGCCCCACCCCATTCACACGAGTAGCAATTACTTGCAAGTACAACTACACTCTATTTGTCAGATGATTGTTGTTTAGAAATGCAGCAGTCAGCAAAATGCTGGCAATTTCTTGTGAGCCATTGCCCTAAGAAAAACTGTCCAGTATCAGGTTCTTTAGATTAGAGATCAGGTATAGTATAGATATATTATAATTAGTATATAAATACAATATAACTATCTAGTTACCCATTTTACTATTGCAGGCACACTCAGCATTAAATTTCAAACTGTCTCTGAAAGTAATGTCAGTACATAAACTATTAATCATGCTTTTGAGTAAGCACGATGCCACACACGAGCCCAGCACCGTCACACCGCTGTCCTTGGAGTACAAATTCATACTGCACCATCCAGCAGACGGAAGGCTAAACCTTGAGAAATAATAATCTTGGAATGGTGTTTATGTTTTGGGCTAGGGCCCTTGGTTCTGTTGAAGGCAAAACACAACCCAAGAGTGTACAATGAATGTCTTGACTATTCTCTGCTTTCCCCATGCACAAAGACAGGTCAGTCCAGAAATCCCCATGCACAAAGACAGGTCGGTCCAGAAACAGGTTTGCTGCGATGGGACTGGAAGAACTTGACTGGCATGCTTTTTAAATATATACAAGTAAATGCAAATTCTGTTATATTGTGTCTTACTGTTATATTGGGCAGTAAGATCATTTCATAGATCATTTTATCCAGCTGGGTCAGTAACTGGCCAAAGAGGAAGATACACTCCTAACCAAACACTATATTAAAGTGTGGCAGGACGTGGTCATAAGCCTAAAGACCAATAAAAGAAATATACTAATACGCAACAATAGATACATAGGCTTCTGCCTAGTGACATATATTTATATGTCACTAGGCAGAAGCCTATGTATCTATTATTTCTTTTATTGGTCTTTAGGCTTATGACCACGTCCTGCCACACTAATATAGTGTTTGGTTAGGAGTGTATCTTCCTCTTTGGCCAGTTTAGGGATTTAAAACCATAGGGGCTATTAACCCTATGGGTCTCTACATGTATATTACTGGCAATATTGTTGAAATCAAGAGGATTTTATGTATTCACTGTGAAACACTTCTTTTAGATCAAGCCTTATTTCCAGGGCATATACTTTATGTATGTTAGAAGTATTTTATAACAAGGCATGCCTATTTTTCCTAATAGTAAATAACCCCTATTGTTTCTTTAAGCATTGCCTATATAGGCACATGATAACAGGAACCTGTTGCAATAAAGAGACAAGATGCTAACTATTCTTCTAATGACAATTTCCCAGAAGAGCAAATGCCAGCAATTCCCAATATTCCTATTGACAAAATGATCATAGAACCTACTTTTAGCCGATCGGGAATTATTTGATTCCATGATGTTTCTTCCAATTCCCGGCTATGTCTCCCTACATAACAGGAGATAAAATAAATGTCAGAGAATTGGGTTACACGCTAATAAGGTATAAAATGCAACTTTTTTATATACAGCCCACCGCACCTTATAAAATATGCGCTATTACATTATTCATATAGTCTCACACAGGAAGGCTGTTTAAACAGTTGTAGTTTAGCTATGAATCTCTCTTACTAATTAAACTATAAATGTAATTATAATTTGTGAAGTGAAGTATAAATCCTGTGTAAAATATGTTAATACTTTAGTTACTATTATCTAGTTAATATTCTTTGTTGTTATTTTTTTGGCCGAGAGTTTACACCTGCCTAGGGGACCTATTTATAATGGTTCAGTACTGTAAGTTCCTATATTTCTTGTGTTTTACTCCACATTCATCCTTAATAACTTTGCCACAGAGACAGAAAGGGCCATAACTGCACCTTGCAGTGCTTAGCGGCGTATATTTACACAATATAAATATGATTTCAATTAACCTATGGCACCTGCTTTCGATTAGAAATGGCAAGCTGTAAAACAGTAAGCGAAACAGTAAGTGACTGATTAGAAATGACAAGCAGCCCCTATTGTGTCTCACTAAGAATATATAATCTTTATATTGAACAGAAAATACAATAGGGCTTATGTACTTCCACAAGTGCAGTTTAAACACTCAGCGCCGCTCAGTGCTTCCTATCTTCTATTCCAAGTTGAGTGCTGTTCCACTTACATTAAACTGCATAAACAACACCAGTGCCCTGATAACTGGGCTTAAAAAGAATATAGGAACATGTACATTTGCAGCTGCAGTGAGCAAAGTGCAATTTCAAGTGCAATTGGTATGTTTTTTTCTCATAATGCTGCACCGTGCCTACCGCAATTGTGTGCGATTCCCAGAAAATTAGAAGTGCACTCCAGGGTCTTTTCATAAGTAATTCTTTATTCCAACGTGGGGGGGATAGAGCCTGAATTTTGCTACAGTGAGAGACATATTGGATCAAGAAGTTGGAAACCCTGGCCCCAAGGGGACTCAATGAGCAGTGCCAGTTTAGCTATTTTTTGAATACACGGTAGGGGTAATACACTCTGTTGGTTATAAACTTTGCTTGATTTTTCCTCTTTTGATGGTTTTTATGGTTGTTACTTCCCCTTTAAATGGGGGAGGTAAGTGGGGGAGTGGTTGGAACACACCTTTTAGTAATGGGATGTTTTATTGTGGCCATTTGTATCTTGAAAAAGGCTCTAGGCTAGAGCCGAAACGTTGATCAGATGCCAATGTTGGAGGGGCCGATTCACTAAAGTGCGATAAAACGTGCGCTATTTATAGCGTGCGGTAAAATTTTTATCGCGTCTTAATTTTTGCGACTTTTCGCACGATTCACTATAAGCATACTTGCGCTATTTTACGCGCGATATTGCATGCGTTATTTAACTCGCGAAGACTATTTCAATGCGGTATTTGCCGGTACATGCGCTAAATAACGCTCGCATTTAGTTGCCGGATATAAATAGTAGCTTTAAATAGTAATATTTTATTGCCAAAAGCTCAATTACTGTACTTTTCTATAATTATTATACCTAGTAATGTATTTTGGCGACTAAATATTTACCGCTACAGTACAGTATATTTTGGCAACTAAATATTTACCGCTACAGTACAGTATATTTTGGCGACTAAATATTTACCGCTACAGTACAGTATATTTTGGCGACTAAATATTTACCGCTACAGTACTGTATATTTTGGCGACTAAATATTTACCGCTACAGTACTGTATATTTTGGCGACTAAATATTTACCGCTATAGTACTGTATATTTTGGCGACAACATATTCACCGCTACAGTACTGTATATTAGTAGCGAAATTCCATACATGCTAAGACTTAAAAGACTTAAGACTGTAAAGTTTAGTAAAAAGACACATACTTGAATAAATAACACTGTAAGTCCATATTTTATTGCCAAAAACTCATTTACTGTTCTTTTCTATAATTTTTCGCCTGCCTGTAGTAGGTGTTAATTTTCGCATAGCCTAATGCGATATTTAGCACGCCTAAGTGATAGTGAATCATGCGATCGTATTCTTTTCAGTGCGGAAATTAACGCATGCGTTAAAACTAGTGCATGCGGTCGCGCGAAAAATAACGCATGCGGTATGGCGACTTAACGCACGCGATTATACTATGGTGAATCGCGCGCTAATTATCGCAACTAATTTAACGCAAAAAAGCGTGCAAGAAATTTTATCGCACTTTAGTGAATCAGGCCCTGAATTTCTTATGAAAAGACCCTGGAGTGCGGTAATAATTTTCTGAATTTGTGATATTTCCCAGGCTGCACCCGGGCACTATTTTGCAGCGATATATACTGATGTTTGGAGTGCGGATCGTACTGTAGATGTATATATATATATATGCAGCAAGGAGAGGATCCATACTCGCAGGACTCCTCTTCTTGCTGCATCTATTAATCTACTTGGAGACTCCTGTACTTCCCTAGTAGGGAGTGAATGCTGGCATCTTCATGGACAATTACATATATATATATATATATATACAGTACATATAATACTGTGTAGACAAAGCTTTGGGACACATAACAGAACATAAGGAGGATAATGACATCAAGCCTAATGCTCTAAGGAGCTTTGACCCCTTGATTCTCTCTCTCAATAATTGCTTAATGTTGGAGCACATCTTCAGTTTTCCTTTCAAGAACCACAGTCCCCCCCAGACAATTATTAAAAAAAACATACAATGTGCATTATGATCTGTATTGTGTATAAATATATATGTAGGGACTTATTAGCAATCCCTATAGCTTTACCATATATTTCTTTATTTCACTGCTACTTGGCGGATGCCCATGTATCTATTTTGTTATTAGTTCCAGTTTGCTGCACAAGAACTCCTGGTGTCCTTGTTTCCATCACTATTTTACATCTGGCAGTGGGAGGTGTAGTTCAACAACACCCTCCATACATACTCTTCCACATATCAAAGGCTTTAAAGAGAGTCCAGTGCACCCCATGCTGTAACCTAACTAGCTACACAAAGTATATTCTAGAATATATATATTCAATGTTATTTTCATGTTAATTACTTTATAAAGCAACAGGAACAACATATTACAAGGAAAAGGGAAAGTAATCTGAAAACAAACTTTTGCCTTTTTGGCACCGAGGGGAAACATGGCTAAAATCAATGACTGTGTTAGTTTAAAAGAAAACAAGGCAAATAGGCCAGAAAGCAATTTTCTGTATTCTCAACATCTTTCTACAGAGTTATATAGTCTTCCCAACTGAAAGGGAATAGTGAAAAAAAAACATTTCTATAATTATATAATCATTTACTATTATTATGTGACTCACTTTTTAATTTATTCTTTGAACTGTATAATGTGAACATTTTGAAATTCTTTTTTTGGGGGGATATTAACATTTCTCTAAATGTGGAAATGAAGGAAAAGTACAAGGGGAGATTTCCAGATTCCAAACAACATGAATTCCCTTTCTTCTCCTGCCTTTAGTAATTCCAGTTGAAATATAGCAGAGGAAAGACTGGACTGTAACTGGCTGTGCCTATAGCTTTGCAAGCAAATTGCCGACATTGTGGGAGTGACTGTTTCTCTAGAGAATATTTGTACAAAGAAACAGGAATGAAACATATGCTCATAAGTGTTACAAACATCTCACCCCTAGTATAGATGGGCCCAGGTGCTCATGCCCCAGGCCTTCAGCTGAAGGGAGCCATCATGGATAATCGCAAAACATAGAAAAAAGGGCAGGCACTCCGGTTTTGTACAAACCCCACTTTGTGGCTTTAATGCTTACCTTGTGGTGTATTTCCAAGCGACAGACTTCTTCAGCTCCTGCCTCTTTGCTGGTAGCCTGACATCTCTGAGCTCTGACCTGCCAAGCTAATCAGTCCTTTAAGTACTACACTTTAGGATTTAGCATCATTTAATTCCATAATGCAACCCTCAGGCCAGATGAAGAAAGCGCATTAAAAGGGATTCTGTCATTATTTTTATGGTATAATTTTTATTTCTATATTAAACTGTTTACATAGCAAATAATTCTCTCTACCGTTGTGTAGGCCCCATCTCAGTGCATTGTGCCTGAGTCTGAGCTTTCAGAAGGAGCCAGCGCTACACATTAGAACTGCTTTCAGGTAACCTATTGTTTCTCCTACTCCCATGTAACTGGAGGAGTCCCAAGCCGGACTTGGATTTCTTACTATTGAGTGCTATTCTGATACCTACTGGGAGCTGCTATCTTGCTCCCTTCCCATTGTTCTGGTGATTGGCTGCTGGGGGGGGCTGATATCACTCCAACTTGCAGCTCAGCAGTAAAGTGTGACTGAGGTTTATCAGAGCACAGGTCACATGACTGTGGCACCCTGGGAAATGAAGAATAGCCCCATGTGAAACGTCAAAATTAATTATAAGAAAATATGTTGTGCTTTTAAAAAATAAAGGATTTTTCTATATAATGCCATTTGACATGTTTTCCCATGTCAGTATTCCTTTAAGAACTTCATAGGGACTGTGTCCATGTTTTTTTCACCCACAATACACCTTGCTCCCTCTTCAGAGTCATTGACTGGTTGCAGCTCATGAATAGTGTTGCTCTCTTTCCTCAGCTTCTCCACTGCCATTCAGCCTTTATAATCACAGGCCCACCTTAGCCCCACCTGTTTTCTTGCCCGTCTTTCCCTAGCTCTATTGACCTTTTTCCCTGCCCAGTCTGGCCATTTTTCTGCCCCTTTATGTCATAGCTTCACTCCCAAATGCCACCACAATCTGCCCCTGACCTGAGGGCCATTATTACACAGAAAAAAAGGTGTCAACCCTACTCATGAACAGAGCACAAATAGTTGAGGTGAATAGCATGTGGTTAGGTATAACTTAGGTTTTAGGTTTTTCTCCACATCGTCAGAATTCTGTCCCTAATTTCTCCCTAAGGAACACTCCCTCAGCCTTTTTAGCTCACTTCATAGCTCACTTTTTGAGCCAATAGAACATTAGAATCATTATCACTAAGGGGTATATTTATCATGCTGTGTAAAAAGTTAAGTGAAGCAATAACGGTGATGTTGCCCAGGGCAACCAATCAGCAATTAGATTTCAATAGTTAGAAAATCAAAGCAACGCATCTGATTGGCTGCTATGAGCAACATCACCGGTGATGTTTTACTCCCCTTTTTACACAGCATGATGAATATACCCCTAAGGGTGCACCCTTTTCTGTCAATAATACCAGCCTTTGGGTTGGAGGCAGGTAGTGACTTCATTTTGGGGTGTGGCTATGACATAAAGGGCGAGGAATAGGTGGGCTGGGCAGGGGAAAGATGGATGGCGCCAGGAGATGGGAGGGGTTATAAATGGAGCAGAGGGTGGCCCATGGTTATAAATGGGTGATCAGCAACAGAAAGGGTCGGGGAAGGAAGGGATTTATTGGGCATTTCAAATTTACTGGCATGTATATTGCTGGTAAATTTGTAATACCGGCAAAGACCATAGCTAGTGATTTACTGGCTAGGCTGGTCAAATGGACAACCCTAATCATCAACTTGGTTTTTCATAAGAAAATACAATACAACAAATAAAACATCTTATGCCCCATTATCCATATTTAGTAAAAGGCCAGAATCAGAAATATTGGAACTGCTGTAAAATTAAACAAATCAGAAGGGAAACAAAGTCAACAGAAGCTGATAGACACCGCTATTCATATAACATTTGCAATAAGTCAGTTAATAACTCAATTTCATTATAACAGTGTTTCATGAAAGTGGAATTAATGAAAACTAAAATAACCCCAGCTTAATAGAGCGATGGCCTTTGGACACCGACATTGTTCTTATTTGAAAGCTGAGGGGAATGATAAGGGGAATCTAGATTGGAAATTTATTCTCAGCACTAAAAAGATTAATGGAGCATATGGCTGTCTGGCTTAGATGCGTAATTGACTTCTTATTTCCTACACTTTCATTTGGAAATAAATGACTATAATTTAATGTAAAACTTTATAAAACTGTATATCAACAACTGTTAACGATTTAGAATAACCAAGGTTACCACCACTGGAATGTGGGAAGTGTAAGTTTGGTTTTGAAACAGTGCAGTACAGGATCAGGAACCAGGAGCGTAGTCAGACTTATAAAACTACTTTAATTAAAGGAACTTGAGTCAAAATGTGGTCCTTGCACTTCTTTATAGTTGCTCTTTTCATTGCACAGTCACTGCTGCTCCTATTGACGCATGGGAACCCTGGAGCTACAACCATGCATCACCTTCTTACCAGGTAGTAGCTCAAGGGTTCATGACCAGTGTCGATGGGCACAGTACACTTGTGCCTAAAGAAGCTCCGTGGTTTCCCATCATTAATAGGTGCACGATTCTTCAAGATAGGACCTGATTGGGGGGCAAGCATTGGCTGAAACATTTAGCTCCAGAACACACAAGTGCAAGGAACATTAAGATGCAATAGTGATGCACAAAATACAGGATTTGGTTGAGGATCCACCCAAGATTCAGCCTTTTTTCAGCAGGATTTGGCCTAATCCATGCCTGTCGCTGAACCAAATCCTTAATATCGTGTGACTTTTTGTCACAGAAGTTGAACATTTTTCTCTGTGTGCAAATCACGCGGTTCTCTTTAGCCCTCCCTTATGCTTATTCGCATTTGCAATTTAGGATTCAAATTGAGTTCGGTGTTTGGCAGAATCTTTCCCAAAGAATTGGGGGTTTGCCTGGATCCTAAAATAATGTATTTGGTGCATCTCTAGAAGCAAGTGTCCCTTATTAATGGCACCAGTTTTACAACTGCAAAAATGTCCTCAACTCCAGCTGCCCTTTATAAATAATGCGTTGTATAAATTCATGGTCAGTATTCCTTAAAATCATTTCGTTACAAGGGGTGTAACCTTACTTTCCTGGCCTGGGAGCAAGAAATACATTTGGTTCCTCTCAAGCCCATTTTGTTACAGGCCTTCTCAGCACCGTGGCTTCTGCACCACCCATTGTTACATTGCTGTTTAATAACTTATAAACCTTACTCTGAACAAAAACGCCTTTAAATGTTCCTAGAAAAGCTGTGTAATTGTGTCATGACATGTGCTATAAATTAGATATAAGCAAGACAGGGTGAATCAGAACACCAAGAGAGATCCCAGATGTACCGTGTTATAAATTACTCAAGTCAGATTATGCCTGAGGTCAGTGTAACTGGATCTGGGCCCAATTCAACAAATCCTGTTCTCTTCTTCTAAATCCTTTGTGACACTGCAAGTTTTCTCACACTTCTGATGTGCCAAGTGTGTTCCATTACAAGTCCATCTTCTTCTATTGATTTCTAGATATCTGCCTCGCTGCTCTTTACCCTACAGATTCAGTGGAACGGACTGTAAATGCTCATTGTTCCTTGGGCAGTATATACAGGGTCAGACTGGGCCGCCGGGACACCAGGAATACCCCCCGGCCCTGGTGGGCCCAGCGTCCCAGACCCGACCCTATTGCTGCTTCCTCTGGCCTCCAATGTCCTCCCCTGACACATTTCACATAAGCGTTCAGGGGAGGACGTCGGACAGGGGCCCCTGTGGGGGGGGGGGGGTTTCAGGGGTGCAAAAATTTGCCAATGGCAAAATGCGGAATTTCGAAGCGAATCCATAAATGGTGAAAAATATTGCTCACCGCTACTGATTGGCTAAAAAACTGGCTGAGATCAGACATGCACTTTATTGAAGGAATGTAATAAAAGGCAATACAAATTTATGAAAATTGAGAATAAAATGAATTAAGATATAAAAATGCCTTTTCCAATATCACATTGTTCATTAGACAATTATTACATTGAAAGTTTTAATTATGCACTTTTTCTTGAAGGGCTTGTGTTTTTTGAAGCAAAATGCCAACTTGCACGTCCTGCACTTTAAAGCTGCATCTTCCTATCAGCATTTACAGGGGCCACAACATTCACGTTCTGTAATTAATATTTGCCTTTTGCAATCAGCAGTTACAGGGGCCACAACATTCACGTTCTGTAATTAATATTTGCCTTTTGCAATCAGCAGTTACAGGGGCCACAACATTCACGTTCTGTAATTAATATTTGCCTCGTGCTATCAGCAGTTACAGGGCTGAACTGGGTGCCCCTATAATTAATATTTGCCTTATGCCAGATGCAGGTACAGGCCATCACTATGCATGCCCTTTAATTAATACTTCTTCAAGCCAGATGCAGTTAATTTTCGCTGAAGTTTCATGAAAAATTCAAATGGCGAAATGTGGAAATTTGATGCGAATCCATGCCTGCCGAAAAAATCACTAATTCTCTTTAATAAATACTTGCTTCGGTCTATCAGCAATTTCAGTTAGCAAGACAGTGCCAGCTAGTGTCCAGCTAGGGGCAGTATTGGGTACCTTGCCAGCTTCATGGTGAGGGCACACAGAGATGGCCCTAGATGGCCCAGAGTACCCTAATGGCAAGTGGAAGTGCTAATGGAAGTTGTTCTCTTCTATAGATCTTCACTTACAGCCCCATTAATATAACTGTTAGGTAAATAAAACTATTCCTTTGCTGTTCGGGCATGATTAAATAGAAATGTGAGGCTTATTGACAAGCACTCGGTTGCACACAAGCTCAGTTAAATCTCATCCCTAGAAAACAAATAGAAATCCAGTGGGCATTTAGTTCAGAGTAAAACCCATATTGTCTGGCTGTCTCCCGCTCCTGCCAAGGCACCAGATGTCACTGCTAATAAAATAAGCCCCACAGCTGGGGAAGCTGCGCTGTGTGACAGCAACCTATCATCAAACTGTTTTTAATCTTGTTTTCAAAATTTCCTTATATATTTGGTAGCGTAACCGCCGCTGCGGCGTGCGATGTTATCAGAGCCACGCTGTGCGTTATATTTGCAATCTCTCTGGTTAATCATTGCCACATTGCCGCCTGTCAGACACCAGCGACAATCACAAGCTGAAGGGAAGATTCCTGCACAGATTAATTTGATTTTTCTCCAGTGCTATCCGCCACCCAGTATTTGGAACCTATGCTTTTATTCATTAGTTGGTGGAGGTTCAATAAAACATGTTTTTTCCTATTTTAATTTATTATTCTTTCCAGTTCTCTTATTTGTGTCTGTTATAGTGCAGAAACAGATATTAGGATATTTATTCACAATGCTTAATGACTAATTTGGAAACACTCTGTTCCTTAGGTGTGTAACAGTAATATCTACTTGTTCCAACAATCAATGGAGCTTGTTTACTAAGTAATTTTGAAAAAAAGTTGATTTTTTTTATACTTCTAGATATTTTCATGATTTTTTGAAAATAACTCAAATAATTCGAGAGTTATTAACGTTTAGGTTACTTTTTTCTCTGTAAAAACAATTTGGCAGATTTGATCTGTCGAGTGTTCTTGTGTCCTATTGAAGGCTTTATATACTAGAAATGTTCAAGTTTAACTTAAAAATTGTTAAAAATGTGAATGTCCATTGTCAAAAACACATGGTATATATAATACCAACACTCAGCGCTCTCTGGTGAAGATCTTGAAGGAAGGAAAGGTAATCTTCTGTGTTGTTGAAGTGTTCATAAAGGAATGCAGCTCCCTCTTAAACCAACCCCTTTGAGTGGGTCTCAGAAATGTATGCAGGTGTGACAATGGAAGCGCATATAATTCATAAAAAAAATTATAAAACAATTATAAAAAAATAAAAAACAAAAAACATATAGTGCAATATATTTATAAAATAAACAGAGCAACCACTGTGCAGAGTGTAAACAGTGAAACCACTCCCACGTATGCTGTAATTCTATATGCTCACCAGATAGCAATGGATAAAAGCCGAATGTGCATGAAGTAAAACTTTGCTTGAAGGAAATACCAAGGTCCTCAATATGGTGAAACAGAGAGGAGAAGCAACAGGTAGTGTGATACCATTTATTAAAATGAATACTGCATAAAATAGGCTACTTACAATATGAAGCAGTCAACAAGGCAAAAAGCAATGTAGCTCGACGTGTTTCGCGTGCTGAACGGTACGCTTCCTCAGAAGCAATAGGTCGTACACTGTCCCCCAACAAACTTAAATAGTATGAATTAATTGAAACCAGCCCACCTAGGTTTACATTCCATTGTCACACCTGCATCCATTGTCAGCCTGCCATTTTGCTACACACTTTCAAGGGGCAGTTAATTCATTGTTTTCTATTACACCCAGTTTCAAGACAAACTTTAAGAATAAGGGCACAAAGAATATTTTTGGTTTACCCAGGTAAACACATTATTGTTTTCTAAGAGTGCCATTAATCGAGTTTAATTCGAAATTATACCATATCGAGTTTATACGACTTTCATGGGCAGAAACAAACACATTTTAATAAATCAGCCCCTTAAAGGAACAGTAACACCAAAAAATTAAAGAGTTTTAAAGTCAATCAAATATAATGCACTGTTGCCCTGCACTGGTAAAAGTTGTGTGTTTGCTACAGTAACTCTTCTATAGTTTATATATAATAAGCTGCTGTGTAGCCCTGGGGGCAGCCATTCAAGCTGGAAAAAAGGAGAAAAGGCACAAGGTTCATAGCAGATAACGGATAAGCTCTGTAGAATACAATAGTGTTTTATCTGCTAAGTGCCTGTGCCTTTTCTCCTTTGAATGGCTGCCCCCATGGCTACACAGCTGCATTCTTTATATAAACCATAGTAGTGTTTCTGAGGCAAAACACCAGTTGTACCAGTGCAGGGCAGCACTACATTATATTGGAATTTCTTTTATACACTTGAATTTTTTGGTGTCACTGTTCCTTTAATGATGGATGAGACCATTAAGGTGGATAAAATAATGAACAGAGCTCAAGAGCTGTCTATGTATGCTTTAAGGTCTCTAACCCTCTGTTTGGACTAGAGGTGGGAGTAGAGGAGTCCAACTGGGCTGATTGAGTAGAGAGATAACAAAGTGATGGTCTTAGTCTTGAGAATCACAGCAGAAGTTCCTGAGGATATACAAGGACTGGAAGTTCTGAAATATAGTCTGGAAGATGACAAACTTTAAGAATAAGGGAATATGGAATGTTTTTTGTTTCACCCAGTTTTTGTAGCTCTATCAAGGGGAACAAAATGCTCCAAATGACACTTTTTTTAACTTAGATATTGATTGAATGTGCCTCTTTCAGTTTTGTACAGCGCTGCGGAATATGTTGGCACTTTATAAATAAATGTTAATGTAATGTAATGTGTAGATAACTATCACTTGAGAACACAGCACTGACCTTCAGGCAACCCATGGAGCCCATGTACCATCACCCTAACAGGTTGCAAGATAAGAACATTGTGTGTATGTGTGAGGTCCATTTGCCAAGGGTACAAAATGCAAAGAACAGAAGCAATACACAATTTAATTGCACTTTGCTCTCTATCCACTTTCTTTGAATTTTCACCCGTCTCTGTGATCTGAACTCAGAGGCCTGTTGTGACCCCTGTGATTCCCATGTCCTCACTGTCCCCAAACTTTCACATCATTCTGCTTTCTTGTCCAATTAATACTTGTGCACTCTCTTATTAACCCCACCCTATTCTGTCTTTGTCTATGTCACACTATGTGAGCTGACTGCATCCAGCCCCTTGGACAACCCACCCTAATTACTTTTATTATATCTACAAGTTATCTCTATCTATCTGTACTTACTCAGTCAATAAAAGGTATCACCTAACCTTATATTTTCTTCGATCATTCAACATAAGAGAATATGGTGACGTGACTTACCATATTACCAAAGTGTCTTCTATGGGAAGAATGTTGATTCCACAATAAAATAATATCACACCTTGTCTATAAGGGCATATACCTGAAAATACTATAGCAAATGGCTTGAAATGGTCCCTCACCAACCAATAGAATCTGAGACACTATGCTGGTGCCAAAGCAATGGGTGCATGTGTAATCCTACAGGAGGCATATATAACACTCTGCTACAGCTGAATGCACGAGGTTGCTAATACTTCCTTTTCATTTAATAAGCTTTATCACTGTGTGCTAAATGGAAAAGTTAATTGATTTCAATCTCCATAGGTGTCAGAGATTGGTCCTGCGGCAATGGCACCAGGTTTGCTTCCTGGCATGGCTGATATTAGTTGTGATAACTGGGTTAATTAAACCAATGATCAGCTATTAGCAGAGGTAAATGCCTCTCTAGGCAGTCACTAACTCTTCCAGCCAGATCCGTAATATGGGCCTTTCTAATGCATGTACACAAATGAATCCCTCAGTGCTTATTTACAATCATTAGTAAATCTATTTACACCACATAAGGATGATGGTATCGGTATCATCATCCTTATTAATAATAATAATAAAGGTGCATAGAAGAACATGTTTAAAATATGTTGGTTTGAATGCTTTATGTGACGAATTCTCAGAGGAATGCCAATTTTTAATGCATTCTGTAGTTCCAAACATTCAATATATAACATATACTTATGTCTTATGTTTTCTTTTCCATTCTAATTTCATGTTTGGTCAGAAAATAGGGGACCTGTTTTTAGCTCAGCAGTGAAAAGACTAATGGCACACTTTAATGACAGGCCGAATAATGGATTTATTGTAGCTCAACCTTGGATTAGAAAAAAAATTGATTTTACCTGCGGACAGCTAAATAGCATGTTAGTGCTGTATCCGAAGCTTACAATTATCCTTGTGCTGTCACAATTTCACAGTCCCCAATAAAATTTCCATTCAGAGAAACAAGCTGGGATTTGCATTGTGGCACAGCTACTCAGTCGCTCTCCAGAGCACAAGCTATTAAAGTCATTTCATAAGAGCTGTGCCCAAAGAAACTGAGCTAATTACATACAAAAGTGCAGCCGCGCAGTCGGTTCCTCAGCAATAATGGCCAGCGCCTGAATTCAAATACTAATGTACTAATGTGATTGTACCTGGTATACATATTAAATGCTCAATGTCATTTTTGGTAGGATATTTTATTTGTGCTGCTATATGTTCAGCAGTCCATTTACTTACTGACTGTTAGAAAAGCATAAATAGATAAATTAAAGGTATCAGTGAGTGAAAGCCTTTGTGATTGGATGCTGACATAGAATTCTGTCAAATGAGAGTAACAACTAATATTGTGTTGTGTTACAAGTAATTTTCTGCTATAGAAATTGTAGTTTAGGTATGGGACCTGTCATCCAGAATGCTCGGGACCTGGGGGTTTCCAGATAAGGGGTCTTTCTGTAATTTGGATCTCCATACCTTAAGCCTGCTAAAAAAAATAATTTAAACTTAATTAATTTTTAAATTAATTAAACCCAGTGGGATTGTTTTGTCTCCAATAAGAAATCATTATATCTTAGTTGGGATCAAGTACAGGCACTGTTTTATTATAACAGAGAAAAGGGAAATCATTTAACCATTAAATAAACCCAATAGGGCTGTTCTGCCCCCAATAAGGGGTAATTATATCTTAGTTGGGATCAAGTACAGGTACTGTTTTATTATTACAGAGAAAAGGGAATCATTTAACCATTAAATAAACCCAATAGGGCTGTTCTGCCCCCAATAAGGGGTAATTATATCTTAGTTGGGATCAAGTACAGGTACTGTTTTATTATAACAGAGAAAAGGGAAATCATTTTTAAAAATTAGAATTGTTTGTTTATAATGGAGACTATGGGAGATGGCCTTCCCATAATTTGGAGCTTTCTGGATAACAAGTTTCCAGATAATGGAACTCATAACTGTATATTCTAAATAAATATGGAACTCAGGTTTGTTGTATTGCAGTTGGGCAGCTTTTGTTTGACCTCCTGACACAAATTGCTTTCATCTACAGTATGATACCAATTACAAGCCATATTATGTGACTCCAGATACATGTAGAAATTAGTGAATTAATATAGCATGTGTTTCTTTGGCCTCATCAACTAATCACATTATAAGTGTAAGTGTAAGGGGTAAGGTTTTGCCAACCTTTATCCAGGGATGTCCCTAGGAGGGTTTTGGCTAGCTAAAGGATAGGCCTCTTTTACACTTGGGAGGGGGAGCATGTTCCTTGGCAGTTCAGTAGTTGTCCAGGGGGTGTCAGGGTTCCCTAGTTTATATAAGGGGGAACCCACATGTGCTTGGCCTCTTCCTCACTTGCTGGAGGTGGTGTGTGCTGAAGGACCTGGAACAGAGATGGGTTCCTGTTAGAAACCATATGGCACTATATAACAATTAACCATGATTAACAGTACAGCTATGGGATGTGTTATCTGGCAAACTCCATAAAAATAATGGAGACTAAAATTATGGAAAGATCCATTATTCAGAAATTCCCAGGTCCCAGGATTCTGGATAAAAATTCCCATACCTCTATAACCTGTAGGTACAAACAACAAGGCTAAGGTTTAAATACAACACTGGATGAATGTGGAGTGAAAGGTGGCATTTGGGGAGGACAGGACAGAGTTTGTAATGAACCTTTTCATGCATTTATATAGGAATATTTATATGTATGCCCAGTTAAGTATTATGTTCATGTTCATGTATAATTTTGTTAGATTAGTAATTATATGTTAGAGATAGGTGTTTATGTTATTTTATAAACTACACAGGTTTGGGCCTTTTCAGTTCAATACTGTCATAATGAGGGGATATCAGTATCCTTTGAGGCTGTTGTTAGATTTCACTAACGTGGTGGTGTTTCAAGGAACCTATGAAATAGTTTATTTGTTCAGTGATACCTACTGCATATACAGGTATGGGATCCCTTATCCGGAAACCCGTTATCCAGAAAGCTCCGAATTACGGAAAGCCCGTCTCCCATAGACTCCATTTTAATCAAATAATTCAGAATTTTAAAACTGATTTCCTTTTTATCTGTATTAATAAAACAGTACCTTGTAATTGATCCCAACTAAGATATAATTAATCCTTACTGGATGCAAAACAATCCTATTGGGGTTAATTAATGTTTTATTGATTTTTTTAGTAGACTTAAGGTATGGAGATCCAAATTGCAGAAAGACCCATTATCCGGAATACCCTTGGTCCTGAGCATTCTGGATAATGGGTCCTATACCTGTACTGTAAGGTTGTGCTGATACAGAACCATAGTAGGTGATTCTAGGAATATTAGACCTATAACTGGCAAATGGCATAAATATAACCTATAGCACTTAATAGATATGAGCAGCCTGGGCCTTCTGGTTGCACCAAGGGAAATGTGGCATATACATTGGGAAACTAGGGTGATAAGCAACAAATATTATTTCTGCTACAGATGTGTAAACATGTATCACAATTTACTGCATTTCTCTGTTTATATGTAAAAATAATATATTTATGTTGCACCTTGTTATTCCTTGTAATCAGACCTTTGTAATCTCTCCAACATGTCTACTTTGTTCTGCTGCACTCTAACAGTTAGATCATCTCTATTCTACAGCGGTGTAAAGGTAAACAATGAACATTTCATGTGTTCTGCCATTTAAAGCAAATGTAAACCCTGAGCATAACAACATAGAAACAACTTTGAAAATAAGCACTCTTCTAAGCACTTTTGAAATGTAAAATTGATGAGCAAATTCTTGTTGCCATTGATGAATTTGTTTGGGGAAACTGCCACAAATACTCATGGTTGCATATAAAAAATCTGTGGACAAGTCAAAAAGGTTGTGGTAGTGGTCGCATTAAAAATTTTGCGATTGCATAAAAAAAGTCACAGTCACATATAAAAAAGTTGTGTATGTCAAAAAAGTTGTACTTCATTTTGCTATTTACAAATTTTTTGCATGTTTCCAAGTTAGTAATTAATAGGAAACAAGATCGCCCCCTGCTGTTTATTTCAAATTTCTGTTTTTTTTGCGAAAAGGAATATCTTGTACTGTTGCTTAGAAAATGATTATTATTATTAACATTTATTTATAAAGCGCCAACATATTCCGCAGCGCTGTACAATAAGTGGGTTTCATTCATTGGACATACAGAGTAACATATAAAGCCATCAATAACAGATACAAGAGGTGAAGAGAGCCCTGCCCAAAAGAGCTTACAGCCAAAATGATCAGCAGGCAGCGCTCTTGTTCAAACTTATTAGAAACTGCTAATATCTTGAAAAATATAGAAAAAAATACTAAAATTAGAAAACTGTAGAAAAAAAACTTAGAAAATTGTAACTTGATAACTTGTTTAACATGATAACCCAGGATCCATCGCTCCACTGAGTCCCAATTCATTTGATCTGGCTTCATCTATAACCACCCAGGAATACAAACTGGTAGGGGGAGTTCCCATAGCGGTACTAAGCTGCTCCTCTGCATCAGGTTTATATAGTGAATGAAGTACCGCCTGTTGTAAAATATAGGGATATTATATATTACTTATATATCCCTGAGGAGTTCCATTGACATATACAGTTCCATGCCATTCCATAGAGGTCATGGAACTCCGAGGTGACTTGTAATATCCTCATATTTTACAATAGGGGGTACTTTATTGATAATAATATACGTTTATAATATATAATATAATATCATATAAGTTTTTAGTGAGTCATATTTTTAACTGATGACATCACAGCACCATTTATAAAGATATCATTTACAGTTTGGTCAAATAGGGAAATGACCAAACTGTATATTATAACTTAATAATAATATATCTTGTCTAGCTGTACTTGCAACTTTCAAACAGCATTTTGGTTCAGCTATAAATGAATGATGTATATAACAAAATGTGTCTACTTTCCACTTTAAACTTCGGCAAAGAAATCAGTGATTAAAAGTGTTTTATACTTTGTGAAAAACGTATGTATTTTATTCTGTATCTCCAAGTGAAGATTTATCATGCAGCATGTTATCATTGTGTCCCAGTGTAAGGATGGATTCTATAGCTTAATGATAGATAACTCAATGCACCATTGCTTTGCCAATATGTATCCCTTTCTGGGAAAATCAGGGTTGTAAAATTCATTAGTAAGGTAAGTTGCTTGGTATGATTAATCACCTAAGTAATGGTGCATATTGCTATAAATCTTCTTAATGGAGGAAAAATTGATGAGATATAATAGCACAACCTATCATCATTTTTTTAAATTAATTATTTTGCTTTGCATTCATCCCATAGGCATGACAAAATTACCATTTGTTTCCAAAAGAATCGTTTTATCCATACTTTAGATCAGGGGTCCCCAACCGCCGGGCCGTGGACCAGTTACTTGCCGTGGTCAGCATGGCAGTAGGCCACAGCGCACCCCCCCCCCAGTGTGTCGCATGTATAACGCGCCTGAAGTTCGTGCCACGCCCTGCCCCCCTCTCCTCTCCCCCCGATCCGTGGAAAATTTTTTTTGCCTCCTACCGGGTCGTGGTGCTAAAAAGGTTGGGGGCCCCTGCTTTAGATCACCATTGCAAGTACTGAGTTATGGGGGGGTTTCTTGGAAATAAAATTGTGTTTTATACTATTACTGACTAATGACAAATTGCAACTGAGGTTTTACAGATTCAGTGGGGCAACAACCTGTGTTAGCACAAATGCTCCTATAGGAATGGGTCAGTGGTACCTCAGACCTATCTAGAACCGTTGTTACACACTAGTGCTGGGTACATATGGGCGGAGCCATTCAACCCCACATCAGAACAAGTGGATTATTGGGTGGGATGTTCTGAATCCCAAAGCTGGGATTCAACTGAAATCTAGTGTTCCACCGAACTAAATCTGAAACCCTATTAGTCATGTGACCTAGGGGCCAATTTATTAAGAAATTTGAATTCGAGTTTTTACAGCAATTAATTTTATTTTTGCACTGAAACTACAATTTTGGGAATTAGGGTTTCTGAAAGTTACCAACATTTATTAGGCACAAAAAAAAAAATCGGCACCTAAAAGCTTGCAAGTTCATGAAGAAGCCAATAGGAGTAGTCCATGGAGTTGGTAGACTAGTTGGAAATGACAAGTAGAATGTGACTGTGATGTATTCAAAGATTTTACTTATTTTAAAGGTTTACTTATCTTTTAAAATGGCAGTTGTTGGACACAAGAACACACATTATAAACAGAGAGTTGTCTGCATCTGATGTGTGGCCCATGTGACGCATTGTGCCCATTCTGCACCTACTTGCATTCATCTTCTTCCTGTGCTTATAAGCACAGCCCGACTTCTAATGGTCATGTGATGGATTATGGGGGCCATTTACTAACATTATTATTTTCTTTTCACAATTTTGTGGTTTTTGTGTTTCTTTCATTCGACAGCAGGAGCAGGTATAAAGAACCCTAAGTAGTAATAAGCAAATCTGTCCCGTTTCGCTTCTCCGTAAGAAAAATTCATGAAACGGTGAAAATGTCACACAAAAAATTGTCAAGCGCATCACTTGTTTTGACGCACTGCGTTTTTTGATGCGCGCAACAATTTATGTTGACATGGGCGACAATTGTTTTGTCGTGCACTGAATTTTACCGCAAATCCAAGCCCATCACTACCCCGGGGATGACCCTGACCCTAGGGATGAAAGCGGCACTGAGAGCCCCCGGCTTTGCACCTTTGAGAAATGTAACACCTTCCCTTTGTTCCCTAAAAGTTTATTGTTGTGCAGAACTTTCCCTAAGGTAGTAACTGCGTTGATAGTTTGTGATAGATGCACCGACTGCTAATGTATTTAGAAAAGTTAGGAGTGTTCTATTGATCTTGATAACAAGGCCTTGACGCTCACAATCACTTACAATGAATCACATCCTGCGGGAGAAATTGATGGTGTCAGGTTTATCTCGCAGCTCTTTTACGTCTTCTCTTTGATCACAAAACAAAACCCTTTTCTGTGCAGACTGTTGACCTTGGAAATGGAAATTGTCTCAGGCTTTCAGCCATTTCATTGCACTATTTCCATGTACAGGTTACAGGTAGTTTTAGATGGAATTAGCCTCTGTTTATGTTGAAAGCACATTCAAAACAATGGGCTCTATGTATTTTAAAGATTACAGGTATCTTTTACCTGAGAAAACAAAGTCAAATTAAGTGTTTTGATTTGTTAGGTTTAACCTCCCTGCTGGTCACTCTGTCCATGGAAGGTGCTCCTGCTACTGGGATCTGTAATCCAGAAACCTGTTATCCAGCTCCAAAACAGGGAAGCTCATCTCCTATAGACTCTATTAATTAATTTAAATGTTTAAAGTTACACCTTTTTCTCTGTAATATTGAGACAGTACCTTGTATTTGATCAAATCCTTGTAAAATGATTGTAGGCAGCTTGTACAATGAATTCATTAAGCAATGACTGCGCTGCAGGAAACTGAGCCCTGCCATGACCAGTTGTACATATGTCTTGCTAACCATATGGCAGCTGTGTAAGAATGTAGGACACAATAATTAATGTCTTAAGTATTAATTATTAATTAACAGATCCTGCTTTCTCTGTTGAAACTTGTATTTGTATTTGTACTAGCATTTAAAGGGGTTTTGGGGACTAAACCTTACTAAACTTTCTCTGTCTAATGTATGACATTTCAAGACATTTTAATCCCTACTACTGGCTACAAATTCCTAATTTTAGTCTTAATCAAAACATTTATTGTGGGTCAAGGACATGAGCCCCATCTTCCCTTTCCCAGCACTACAGTACAGATGGAAGCCTAAACATAATGTTAAAAAATATCATTAAGGGACCCTCAGCAACTCATTAATGCACAGAACTTGTGCCCAGTTACATTTTTTTCTAGTTCAATGGCTCAAACAGCCTAACAACAGAACATCTGTATCATCTTTTCTCCCCAAGAAACAAATGTAGTCAATGAAATATAAAAAAAGACAGCTATTAAAAAATGACAAAAACAGATTTAAAAAACGAAGAAAAGGTCTGTATTCTCCATTAGTGATGAGTGAATCTGTCCCGTTTCGCTTCGCTAAAACGGCGAAAAATTTGTGAAACGGTGAAAATGTAGTGCGTAAAAATTCCCACGACTATTCTTTTGACGCCCCCGACTAATTTTTTGACTATTTATTTGGACGCCGCGACTACTTATTTTTATGCCGTGACTATTCTTTTGATGCCGCAACTATTTATTTGACGCCAGGGCAATTCTTTCGACACCCGCAACGATTTTTTGACGCATGGCGAATTTTTCCACGGTGAATTTTTTCATCCATTTCGTGAAACAAATTCGCATCGAATCCATGCCTGGCAAAACATTTAGCCCATCACTATTCTCCATATAATATGTTCAATGATACTGCATTGAGGGCTGGAACCCTGTAGGCTACTGCTGTAAGAGAGAGTGAGGCCATTTCTCTTCAGCTGTAGAGAGGGAAAATCTGTTTGTGTTTTGCAGTAGGTACAGTAGGGGGCTATTTGAAAGTGTTATGTAGGGTCCTGTTTGTATTTTTTGGGGGGTGAGTGAAATTGTAGGGACTCATGTAGGTATGGCATAACCTGCTCCTCCACCACACATGGTAAAATGTGGGGTGGTGTCAAGACTATGACTGCTTTGTTTACTATAAAGATTGATTAGAAAAAAATTAGTCATTACTGTTTTTAATATTTATTTCTTGGTTTGTCAACAAAATATAAACATAAACATAAATATGAAGATGGGTAAATCAATGTAGTTATTTTTCATCAGTCCAAGGACATCTATACTCTTTAATTTAGATGCTTTATTCAACATGTCCCTCTATCAACCTTCCAATGCTAAACTGAACAGTCTAGTGAACATAGTTAGTTATTCCTTCTATTTCACCAGTTTGTATGTTTGTTATTGATTGTGTTGCCACTGGTATTGACAGACTGCTGAATATGTCCTTTCCAACATACAGGAAATGTGTCAGTCAAATATCTTGCCTTATTACACCTGAGATGTCCACAGACTACAGTGACATGTTATGGGTTGGTTAATTCTTAACCTTTTTATTGGTAATTAAAAAAAATACGGTCTTATTCTGCCTCTTTTTAAAATCTAAAATGGTCAGGGTCTTTGATCCCAGTGACCAAAATATATTCTCTATGGGGCTAAATTGTTGTTTATTGGTTAACTTTCTATAAAAGCCCTCTTCCATTCCATTCCATTCATAACAGGAGAGCATGACCATTTTTATGATCAAGATTGGCATTCATCTTTTTACATTTTGATTGCGAAGGGCAAACACTGTGGGAAGTCATTAATGAAAGCAAGCCAAAGCCAGAAGCCAAATAAAGTATAATTATATTGTGTGGCACCGCATTCACAAAGATCAATAACCACGAGGAACACAATGAGGCACATTAAAATGAAGCCACAGGAAGATGTCATTTTCTTCAGTCATAGAACCAGCTCCCATAAATTAAAAATGCAATCACTTTAATGGTCACGTTTCTGCCCTATCATTTAAAAGTGTAGTAATTCACTGCTATAAATGTTCTGCATTTGATGATGATTATAATTATTATTATTATTAATAAAGGGGATGTTTCCATTTCAAAGAATGTGAACTATAAATTAACCCAGAAATCAAGAGACATGTAGGGGCTGATTTACTAACCCACGAATCCGACCCGAATTGGAAAAGTTCCGACTTGAAAACAAACATTTTGCGACTTTTTCGTATTTGTTGCGATTTTTTCGGCTTCTTTACGAATTTTTCGTTACCAATACGATTTTTGCGTAAAAACGCGAGTTTTTCGTAGCCATTACGAAAGTTGCGTAAAAAGTTGCGCTTGTTTCGTAGCGTTAAAACTTACGCGAAAAGTTGCGCCTTTTTCGTAGCGTTAAAACTTAAAAGGTGCAAAGTTTCACGTAAGTTTTAACGCTACGAAAAAAGCGCAACTTTTTGCGCAAGTTTTAACGCTACGAAAAATCGCCAGATTTTACGCAACTTTCGTAATGGCTACGAAAAACTCGCGTTTTTACGCAAAAATCGTATTGGTAACGAAAAATTCGTAAAGAAGCCGAAAAAATCGAAAAAATACGAAAAAATCGCAAAATACCGATCATTACGAAAAAAACGCAATCGGACTCATTTCGACCCGTTCGTGGGTAAGTAAATCAGCCCGGTAGAGTAGCGCCACAGGCCTGAATTTGGTTCTTCATCACCCTGTGGGTAGGTTCCCACTGTAACAAGCCTATGCCAGGGCTATAGGGAAGATACCAACAGCCAGATGCTTCTGCCAACAACTAATGATAGAAACACAAGGCTTATTTAGAACAATATTGGTTAGGTTATCACATTAACAAAACATTTTCAGTATTTGAGTATTTGTGTCTCTATAAGATGAGTTGTTATTATGTAATTAAGTCCCAGCACTTCTCTTTTAAACATGAATGTATAGAGTGAGTATCAGATTCTATTGAAACCTATGCAGCCCGTTTCATAAATGCTCTTTGTTAAAATGGAGTTCTCATGGCCGTGGTTATCAGTGAACCATGCATGTATCACCAGCTGATATTAGAAAACAAATTCCCTAAGATTAGATTTTCTTTTCAAGTAAGGTATCCCCTACAGCCAAGGGCAAAATGGGTTAGAGGGGGAATCCAGGGGAAGTGAAACAATGACTGATTGGAGAGACATGAGCATGGGTGCACGGGAATAGAGCAGACAATAAGGGAATATGTAGAACACAGTTTGGAATGGGTAAGATGGGGGGCAGTAAGTGGTGCAATGGGGAGCAAACGTGTCAGGAACAGACAATGAACTAATGAAGAACAACAGTGAAAATATGAGTGCATACATCAGCGGTCTCCAACCTACCCCATATATGGGCTATTTAGTAACCGCTGTATAGACTGGCAGCCAACAGGAGCTTCTGTTTGTCATTACACCAGGATTTTATGCTGCCAAAACCTGCCCCCAAGCCAGGAATTCAAATATAAGCACCAGCTTTGAGGCCACTGGGAGCAACATCCAAGGGGTTGAGGAGCAACATTTTGCTCCTGAGTCACTGGTTGGGGATCACTGGGATACAGTGAGAGATGGGGAGAAAACTGGCAAATGGGTGAGTAAGGAGACAACTAGTGCAGGTGTAGGGAGCAGACTGAGGTGAGGCAGGGAATGAATACATGGGAAGCAAATAGGGGAGTGACAGGCTACAAGGGAATAGGGAGCAGACAGTTCAGAACAGAGGGAAGGGCAGGCTATATAAGCTAGGCAGCAAACTGCTTATTTATATTCATTTTATTTCAGCTGTTTCTTTATTCTACCAGAGCATCATCATAACTTAATTTGTCTGCACCGGAACTTCACTAATGAAGTTAACATTTGGAGGGCTTGGTTTGCTGCTCTGTAATTTCTGTTTTATGATTTTATTTTAGAGGATTATTGAGGTTTCTGGCTTTATGTGGAGATGACTGTTTGGGGAGGTGGACTCTATAGAGTTTTTCCAGGTAAAAAAGGGGTAAGGAATAAGGGTTATGTTAAGATAGCAGTTTGGGGGAGCACAGAGGGGGGGGGGGGATTGCAGTTGGTGGATAAGGCTGTCTGGATGGAAGCTGGTTGAATTCCATTGGGAGAGAAGCATTTCTTTTACAACAGGAAGATAGTGGGAGTGAGAGCTTATGTTTGCTAATGTGGAGCGCATGTGTTAGATTGCTCAGAAGGATATAAGCAATATCTAAGGTTACCATTCTGTCCTGTAAGAATAACCTGCCAAAAAAACAACAAAAAGAATAACTGAACTAAAAGGAATGAAAGAAACATATGGTTGCAAACTTTATTGCTTACATTCTAAAAATGTAACTAATAAACATGATTTAAAAAACACAGCAATGTCCTATACCTGGAGATGAGTGAGTTCCATTGGGGGCCTGTGGGACAAACCAGATTATAACATTGCTTGGATAAAAGCTTAATGGGAAAAATCTGTCTCCAGCCTGAATTAAATGATGTATTAATACCCATAGCAGCTATTTCTGCAGAATGAAAAGGGGACATTTAAATAGGAGGGTCCCTGAGCACAGAAATACAAGTGTGGAAGGAAGCCAGGATTCAAAGTTCCTCTATGAGAAGGCAAGAAGGGAACTTGTCACAGGAAAAGGGCAGCGGGGAAAGAAGACGTTCTCTTATCCAATAAAGGGAAGGCACTTCCACTACCAAGAGAGACATAAACAATACACACAGGAATTATTTAACATATATTTAAGGAAAATTGGCCAAAATATTGTTAAATATTGTTCAATTGAGCTAACAATTTAAAAATCGATGGTAATGGGAATGCACTATGCTACATTTAGCACCACATCCCTTTAAATATGGTGGTGTGTAATATGGTAAAATATACATCCCTGCATCCCACCACAATACCTTGATTTACAATATAGTACAGGTTATTATTGTGCATTAACTGTGTAATTAGGGGGTGCAATATTAGCAGCAGTCAGATGAAATATTAGTTGTGGCCTCTTGCTTGCTGCTAAATGTATATTCAAGCAGTAGAATTCTTAATGAATCGCATAAGTCAGTGTAGGACTGGCCAGTAGGGATGACTTTGACGTAGTTGGCCAGCTTGAAGTATATTGCAATATATGGACAAACAATCCCTGCTTTGGGAGGTCATTTCTTGGTAGCTTAATGCACAGAATGTCTTAATGTCCTATATATATTGATAATGGGTGTGTGCAGAGGATCTCTTGTTGTTGTCTCTTGCTTGCTGTGCCATGTTGCTTGCTTGCTCTTCCATGTTGCTTGCTTGCTGTGTCATGTTGCTTGCTTGCTGGGCCATGTTGCTTGCTTGCTCTTCCATGTTGCTTGCTTGCTGGGCCATGTTGCTTGCTTGCTCTTCCATGTTGCTTGCTTGCTGTGCCATGTTGCTTGCTTGCTGTGCCATGTTGCTTGTTTGCTGGGCCATGTTGCTTGCTTGCTGGGCCATGTTGCTTGCTTACTGGGCCATGTTGCTTGCTTGCTGTGCCATGTTGCTTGTTTGCTGTGCCATGTTGCTTGTTTGCTGTGCCATGTTGCTTGCTTGCTGTGTTCATTTCTTATTTTTTATATTTTTCCAATTGTTTTCCTTCCTCTTCTGCCTTATTCCAGCTTTCAAATTGGATTCACTGGCCCTAACAGCCAAAACACTATGGCTCTGTGAGGCTACAATTTTATTGTTATTGATACTTTTTAGTATTTATCTTTCTATTTAGGCCCTCCTCTAATCATATTCCCTTCTCTCTTTTATACCGCTGTCTGGTTGCTTGGTTAAATTGAGCCCTAGCAACCAGATAGCTGCTGAAATTCCAACCTGAAGAGCTACTGAAGAGAAAGCTAAATATCTGAAAAACTACAAAAAAAAGTCTGACTGATAATTGTCTTGGAATATCACTGTCTACATCATACTAAGGGGCACATTTACTAAGACACGAATCTGAACCGAATTGGAAAAATTCCGATTTGAAAACGAACATTTTGCGACTTTTTCGTATTTTTTGTAATTTTTCCGGCGTCTTTACAACTTTTTCATTACCAATACGATTTGCGTGAAAAAACGCGAGTGTTTCGTAGCCATTCCGAAAGTTGCGCAAAATCTGCCGATTTTTTCGTAGCGTTAAAACTTGCGCGAAAAGTTGCACCTTTTTCGTAGCGTTAAAACTTAAAAGGTGCGACATTTTGCGCAAGTTTTAACGCTACGAAAAAAGTGCAACTTTTTGCCCAAGTTTTAACGCTACGAAAAATCGCAGGATTTTGCGCAACTTTCGGAATGGCTACGAAAAACTCGCGTTTTTTCGCACAAATCGTATTAGTAATGAAAAAGTCGCGACATTTTTCCCAGAAAAAATCGCAAAATACCGATCATTATGAAAAAAACACAATCGGACGCATTCGGCCCATTCGTGGGTTAGTAAATGTGCCCCTAAAGGTTACTCTACAAGTGAACAACCCTTTTAAGGTTCCTGAAGGCAACGGTTCAATATGTGTAGGAGTTTAGTGGCTTGGTTCACCGGCTGAGGGCAAGTGACTGAACATACTGAATCCAGAGGCCATTATAATGAAGGTTGAAGGTTGAATCTTTAGAGAGACAGGTACACCAGGTCAGGGCAACTGAAAAGTAATGTTACAACATCAAGCAGAGACCTTGCTTGCACCATATGGCGTTACCAGGAATTCTATTATGTTACAAGGAGAAGCACCACTGTTTATCTTGGTAAAGAGCAGATTTGTAATGAAAAATATTTTCCAGAAACAGTAAAATGTGTATAGGCATCAGTACCAAAGGAGGGAGGTGAAACTGCAAAGCAACCTATACCAGCACAGACAGGTGCAAGATTCAGATCATTATACCTGCGCTATTAAATACATTATTATACCTGCG
Source organism: Xenopus tropicalis (assembly GCF_000004195.4). Classification (NCBI taxonomy): domain Eukaryota; kingdom Metazoa; phylum Chordata; class Amphibia; order Anura; family Pipidae; genus Xenopus; species Xenopus tropicalis. The sequence goes on from NC_030682.2 coordinate 125,674,287, forward strand.
CTATTAAATACATTATTATACCTGCGCTATTAAATACATTATTATACCTGCGCTATTAAATACATTATGATACCTGCGCTATTAAATACATTATTATACCTGCGCTATTAAATACATTATGATACCTGCGCTATTAAATACATTATGATACCTGCGCTATTAAATACATTATGATACCTGCGCTATTAAATACATTATGATACCTGCGCTATTAAATACATTATGATACCTGCGCTATTAAATACATTATTATACCTGCGCTATTAAATACAATATTGTACCTGCGCTATTAAATACATTATTGTACCTGCGCTATTAAATACATTATTGTACCTGCGCTATTAAATACATTATTATACCTGCGCTATTAAATACATTATGATACCTGCGCTAATAAATACATTATTGTACCTGCGCTATTAAATACATTATTATACCTGCGCTATTAAATACATTATGATACCTGCGCTATTAAATACAATATTGTACCTGCGCTATTAAATACATTATGATACCTGCGCTATTAAATACATTATTATACCTGCGCTATTAAATACATTATGATACCTGCGCTATTATATACATTATTATACCTGCGCTATTAAATACATTATTATACCTGCACTATTAAATACATTATTTTACCTGCGCTATTAAGTCTAAATAAGATATTTTCGGTTTTCTCAGTTGTCAGCCTTCTATGTGCCCAAGTCATTTCCTTGCTACATGGCTAATTCATTCTTTTATCAGCAGCTTCACGTCGGAAATGGTTTTACACTAAATATCAGCTCCTTGGGATATTGTTATTTCATGTTATTGATGTATGTGCTAATTTCCCAGCCATTCTAATTATATAGCCATTCAGTTTCATTTCTCACCCAGAAGTTCAGTTAATATTAAATGGATGTTTTCTTTGCCATCTCTGTAGCCGTACAGCAATTTGTTATGAAGGACTCTCTGCTAGAGGTTCATTAATGCCTCTTTTTGCTTGCCATCTGAGCAAACACACACCTTAAAGGAAGGATCTTTTTTATTTTATCCATTAGTGTGATTACCAGAGCTTAATATTGTGGTAATATTCCAGATTTAACTGTACAGTATCATCAATTAAATGGCCACAGATTGGACAACACTTTTTCCATCATGCCTTTTTAAAGTTTTATTATCTATTTGTATAGCACCAACATATTCTGTAGTGCTTAGCAAAGATTATACATTCTAGTATTCCACATCTGCAGTACCTACCCAGAATCTACAGTATATGCCCACATCTACTGTATATCGCTCTTCCACAAGGCCTGACATTCCCTCATTATTCCCGATACTAGAGGTACAATTTCACCCTACTACACTTTTTATATTACAGCCCCAGTCCCTTCCCAGAGGCTATTATCCCCCACTGCTATTATAGGCACCATCTCTCCCTACTATACCTGCTATCCCACAGCCCCAGTCCCTTCCCAGGGGCTATTATCCCCCCACTGCTACTATAGGCACCATCTCTCCCTACTATACCTGCTATCCCACAGCCACAGTCCCTTCCCAGAGGATATTATCCCCCCACTGCTACTATAGGCACCATCTCTCCCTACTATACCTGCTATCCCACAGCCACAGTCCCTTCCCAGAGGATATTATCCCCCCACTGCTACTATAGGCACCATCTCTCCCTACTATACCTGTTATCCCACAGCCGCAGTCCCTTCCCAGAGGCTATTATCCCCCCACTGCTAATATAGGCACCATCTCTCCCTACTATACCTGCTATCCCACAGCCCCAGTCCCTTCCCAGAGGCTATTATCCCCCCACTGCTACTATAGGCACCATCTCTCCCTACTATACCTGTTATCCCACACCCACAGTCCCTTCCCAGAGGCTATTATCCCCCACTGCTACTATAGGCATCATCTCTCCCTACAATGGCTACTATATTCCAGTCACAGTCCCTTCACACAGATCTTTAAGCACACGGCTACTACATCTTGTTAATATACCTGTTATCCCCAAAAATATTCCTTACTGGCCCAGACCTCTCCTGAATACAAAAGGACTACTCTTTAGGAATGAAGTAAATCTCAACATTTTCAGAAACTTTGGTGGTTTTAGTGATCTTTAATTTTCCAGACCTGCTCTTCATTATATTGACGTATAAACCTGAAATTCATCTCACGTGCTCTGTTCTCATATTCAGCTTAAAATGATTTCTTAGCAGCCTTTTATAACATCCAGCTGTAGGAACTGCTCAGAGATGTAACTATATTTGCAGAAATCCAATCAAATATGCAAATGTATCAAGTCTCTGTTTTGTTACATGATGAAAAAAAGCCTTGGCCCACTACTATTAGCATAGAAATGTTGTGCATTGATTGCCATATTTCCCCTGATTGGCATTATGCCATTTGTATATCTGAATGGAGCTTAATATAAATAAACCACCTGGAATTATCACTTAATTACGTTGTGCATAATGAGCATAATATTCCTTATTCGATGTGCATTTTCCACCTTATTTTGCAGGTCATTTTTTTTCATTGTCATCTTAATCTAAAAGGAAAAGGAAGATGATTTTTAAAAATAAAAGGCATGACTGTTCTGTGCACAAAATTAATTATAACCTCACATACAGTACACTGTATTTCTAACAATTTCAGGATATAGCAAATAAATAGCATAAAACCATGATTATAAAACGAATATGCCTCCTTTTACCCATAATGAGGTACACTAGATGGCCAAAGGATTAGGATACCAAGGGAATTAATATGAAGTTGGTCCTCGCTTTGCTGCTAATAAGAGTCTTTAACCTTTAAGATCCCTATACACAGGCCGATAGAAGCTGCCGATATTGGTCCCTTGGACCGACTCGGCAGCTTATCGGCCCGTGTAGGGGCAGAAACGAGCGGACTGGCCGACCGATATCTGGCCTGAAATTGTCCAGGTATCGATCGGCCAGGTTAGAAAATCCCGTCGGATAGGGGACCGCATCGGCTCGTTGATGCGGTCCCCGAACCGACTGCCCCATTGCCGTGTGCAGAATTCGATCGTTTGGCCCCAGGGCCAAATGATCGAATTCACCTACATGCCTCCCCGAAGGTGGTGATATCGCCACCCGTAGGTGGGGATATCGGGTGAAGATCCGCTCGCTTGGCGACATCGCCAAGCGAGCGGATCTGCCCGTGTATGGCCAGCTTTACTCTTCTAGGAGGAGTTGGAACATTGTTGTAGGGATTTGGTTCCAATTCTATGATTGGGCACTGATGTTGGCTGATGAACTCTGGCTCATGATTGGTTTCCATTTTATCCCACAGGGGGGGCCAGGGCTCTGTGCAGGGCACCCATGTTCTACCACTAACATTTCTGCAAACTAATTAGTATGTTTAGACTTTACTTTTATTTTGCTAAAATGAGAAAAGGCCTCCTGCTGAAAAGAAGGAAAAATGCAATTTTCAACAATGCCATTATATAATGTAGTGGCACTTGTCTCAGCCCAAACCATTAGAAGGACTGTCCGGATGCTTTTGTGCACACATTGTAAATTGTAACAGTTTTTTACTTGATTTTAAAAACGGAACAGCAATGGAATGCTCAATAACCATCTGTGAATAAGATGTTTGCCTTATATTAACACTCACCATATATGCTTCATTTCTCTGAAAGGGGTTATCACATATTGGCTGCAGTATATCATTCATTAGACAGCTAAGGGACAAGGCTCCCAAAACTGGGAAAAATGCAGTCAGGTTGAGTCACATTTACTGCATTAATTCCTAGTGGTTTGTACTGGAGCTGCAGTGTTGCCAACCCCCATAAAAACAAAGAGTAGCACAACTGGCCCTCCTTTTCAAAAAGCAAAGCAATATTTTGGGTGTGATTTATCAACAGTTGAATTAAATTTTTTTCCATTCTGATTTTTTTTGTGTGCTGAAACTCCCATTATTGGAATTATAGTTCCAAAACCTTGTATGCTGTATTTATTATATGCAAAAAATCCATCTCTAAAAGCTTGTGCAGTTTTTCAAGTTTGTAAAATGTATTTCAGTCCTTTTTTTATTAATGATTTTTCAATGTTTGAATTTTATTTTAATAAATAACAGGGTTTTTTGTAAAATGCATATTAATTTGAAGTAGAAAAAAAAATCTCCAATTCACAAGCTGGAAAATTGATAAATAAGGGCATTTATCATGATTCTACCCATGATAACGCAAGAGATTAAAAATGCTGATTTTTTTCGGCTTGTACAGGTATGGGATCCCTTATCCGGAAACCCGTTATCCAGAAAGTTCCGAATTATGGAAAGGCCGTCTCCCATAGACTCCATTATAAGCAAATAATTCTAATTTTTAAAAATGATTTCCTTTTTCTCTGTAATAATAAAACAGTACCTGTACTTGATCCCAACTAAGATATAATTACCCCTTATTGGGGGCAGAACAGCCCTATTGGGTTTATTTAATGGTTAAATGATTCCCTTTTCTCTGTAATAATAAAACAGTACCTGTACTTGATCCCAACTAAGATATAATTAATCCTTATTGGGGGCAAAACAATCCTATTGGGTTTATTCAATATTTAAATGACTTTTAGCAGACTTAAGGTATGTAGATCCAAATTACAGAAAGATCCCTTATCCGGGAAACCCCAGGTCCCGAGCATTCTGGATAACAGGTCCCATACCTGTACAAGCAAAACGCCATCTAAAAGCTGTTGAGATCCTGTAGAAGTCAATGGCAGGTGTTGTTTTTACAACTGGAAGTTCTTTCTTTGCTTTGTTGTTTTGAGTTTTTTCTTTTATTGTTCATGTTTTTTAAAAGGCTGTTTTTATAAATCACTTGGCAATTATGGTTTTAGTGGAAAAAACTCTAAAACCACAAAAATGAGAATGTTGATAAATGGGCCTCCCTGATTTTATCTTCCTTCATTCTTTGCACACCGCCCTCCACTCTCAATCTTTTCCATGACTGCGGTAGGTGCCAGGGATCCTCTGATTCTCTGTGATATTTCAGGGAGATCCCAAAGATCATATGAACGTAGCATCTGCTCTTCTGCTAAATGATATGGAAGAAATAAGGCAAAGCTAGAATGCGTCTTCTTCCTTACAGAACAAAACAATTATATTAATGCAGAATAACAACACAATGCATATTCTTCTCAAAATCTACATCTATGGGCCGATTTATTAGTGACTTTTAAATACCCGGTAATGCCATTGTGTTGCCTGTGACTTCTACTATGCTTATGTGTTAAAACAAATATATATACATTAATCCTATAAAAAATATTCCGATTTGGCGACACGCCACACACCGAGGATGCACATTCTAATACAATAACTGAGCGAATTCATAAAACCCCTATCTTGGCTCATACTCAAAACATAAACAAAGTCCCTTGGTAGTACAGTCTGTATCTAATGGAAATGAAAAAACATATTCCTTTTGATATGAACAGAAATATAATGTATAATCTATCTATATCTATATCTATATGGAGAATGCATTTCATTAGCAGAACAGCAATATGACAAATGTTTGTCTTCTAAGTGCTTCCAAAACACTGTAACCAGCAATTTGGTTCAAAATTCTACATTTTGATGCCAAAGATCTTTCAGCTGCACAGTCCTGTTGTTAACCCTACTCCAAAGTAGAATCTTATAATTGGAATCTGAGTCAGGTTAATTAACGAGAATGGAAGCCATGACATTTTCCTCCATAAGGGTTACTGCTAATCCATCTGAATTTTAGTGCAAAGTACATAAATATTTAACTATGTCATGTGCTGGTTTGTTGTACAGTATATTATATAAACCTAAATCGCTATTACTCTACAAATTAGTCTTTTATATGGGGAGAATGATCACACAAACATTACAAAGCAATGCCAAGCAGTCTAGTTTTAATATCAACCATATACAGCACATTGCACATTGAATATTAATGCAAGCCAATGTCAAACCAATCCGGATGGGGTTCCTTACTGCCCCTTGCCCGCTTTGGAGGTCTTCCTTTCCCTTGAATGGAATTCCAATAGAACAGTGCACTCCAATTAATTAAATGTAGTGGGCCAATTATTTATCATACATAATGTGACTGGGGGCCATTAAAACTCTTTGGAGCACTACATCTGCCCCACGGGCCTCCAGTTGTACAGCCCTGCTCTAGAAGACATCATGTTTGCAGTGGGGTGGCCGCACTGTGTATACAATATGCAGGTTGGAGTCAGGAATATTTAGTCAATATGCTGCATATTATCTGCAGGTACCACACTATACACCCCCCACACAATGGTGCCAGATGTCTAATGTTATTTTTGGTGGTGTAATGTTTTTTTGCTTGGTGTATTTTATACTGTGTTCAGAGCCAGCAAAAGACAAGTCCTTACCTCATATTTAAAAGCAGGTAGAATATACAGGCTCAATAAATTACTCCAAAGTGCCCTCTTGTGCTTTAGACTTAGCGATGAGGTCTTATGAGGAAAAGAAGAAAGAAAGAAAAAAAAAATAGTGTAATACTGTTATTACTTCACAATGTGCACTCTCGTGTGCTTTTTAACACCAGTGATGACTTTTACTTATATCACCCTTTTGTGCCCAGTTGTGATATCCCTTTCTGATTGCCAATCTACTTACAGACCCCCTTGGGTTTATATGGCTTTTTCGTATTTTTTGCTACTTTTTTGTAGCCGTTATGACTTGCGTGAATTGTCACAACTTTTTCATAGCCATTACAAATGTCGTGAATTGTCATGACTTTTTCACAGCCATTATGACTTTCGTGAATTGTCGCGACTTTTTCATAGCCATTACAAATTTCGTGAATTGTCGCGACTTTTTCATAGCCATTATGACTTTCGTGAATTGTTGCGACTTTTCATAGCCATTACGACTTTTTCGTATTGAGCGCTCGAAAAAGTCACAAAATACCGATCATTACGAAAAAAATGCATTCGGACCCTTTCGGACGTTTGTGGATTAGTAAATGTGCCCCATAGACTTAGAGACATTGTGCAAACAAATGGTACAATAAAGTTTGGGAAAGTGGGAAAGCAGAGAGTCGTGAGCTACAAGCGAACTAATTGGATGCCATATAAACCCAAGGGGGTCTGTAAGTAGACTGGCAATCGGAAAGGGATATCACAACTGGGCACAAAAGGGGGATATAAGTAAAAGTCATCACTGGTGTTAAAAAGCACACGAGAGTGCACATTGTGAAGTAATAACAGTATTACACTATATATATATATTTTTTTTCTCTTTTTTTCTTCTTTTCCTCATAAGACCTCATCGCTAAGTCTAAAGCAGAAGAGGGCACTTTGGAGTAATTTATTGAACTTTATTTGGCCTGGGACACGAGCTATCTGAAGTGAGGAGCATGCACTGAGAATTGCACTTATTTATATTTGTAACAATATACAGGCTGCTCCAGTAGCCCTATAGATATTGTAGCCTCATATTATGTACTACAACCTCTAATATTTAACCTGCAGATGCGCCACAGATAAAGCAGTCACAGATTTCACAATTTTAATGAAATAAGTTTTGATCACAGTCCATTAAATGTAGGGAAATACCAACTGAAACTATATGTGGATCATATTATTAGCGCCAATATTGCATTCAAACATTTCACAGGCGTTTAATCCAGTTACTATATCTTATTCTTATTGGTAATAAATGGTTTTGTTGGATAATTGTTGAAGTACATTGGCCATGTTCTATTGCCTATTACAGTTGTAATGTTTCTTATGCAAATTGTGCATTTTAATGGGGCTTTATGAGCTAAATGACCCAGGCTATAAATAGTTGAAAATATCAGAGAGAACAGAAGTAGGTCGGCTGGTGGATGGGAGCCATATCTGCAGAAAGTCAAACTCATTTTCTTTGCTATGATTTGCACCTTGGTAGGATTATTATTACTATTATTATTTGATTCAGCATCTGGCATCTTTCACGCATCATGACATTTTTACTCAGTAATAATAATGTTGGCTGAAAAAGAGCCTTCCAGATGGAGGCAATGTGGAACATGCAAATTGAAATTTGAAAAAAAAATCTGCTTAGTAGTTTTCCAGAGAGCTCTAAAATGCAACGCTTGATCACTTCTAATTTTCTGGGCCAACATAGCAGAATTTCCTCTTGACAAAATGCTGATGACCTGTGCAGATTTTTCTGAGCTGGAAGGTGAGTTCCTTCGGATTCTCTTGACTGCTCAGTGCTGCAACTCTGTGCTGGAAGGCTACTGTTTTCATTGGAATGGAATGGTTATATCAGGAAAAGATAGGCAATCCCAAGAAAAATGTAGCAAAGGGTTATATTCATTTTTGTCTTACATGGGAACAAAAAGGCACAAAGTAGGTTCAACAAATAGTGATGAGCGAATCAGTCCCATTTTGCTTTGGCGAATCATTCACGGAACTACAGAAAAATTCATGAAACAGCGAAAAATTATTTTTGTCGAATGCACCTTTTATGACGTGACCGCGCCCATTTTGACGTGACTGCAGCTTTCTGCAACCGGGGAGGTCCTTCTTTTTCTTGCCCTGAACCTGTAACAAGATATCCGGTGGGGGGGGGGGGGGAAGGGGTTGTCCTCCTAGCTTAGTCATGCCCTTCTTCCCTTTCATTTTACTCGGGTCATTGGGTTCCCTCAGTGCTTAGTTTCAGAGCCCTTGCACCCAGGCCATAGCTGTGCTTTGTATAACTACAGGGCTCTGTTGCTCCGTGAGCCTACTGGGACTCAGTAGCTTGCCCATTTGAATGATACACAAACTAGGGAGTATCGAAGGGTCACCTTTAGCCCTATACAGTGTTATATTCATGTGAAAGGTGAAGGCCTGTGGACAACACATGCCAGTTTGCAAATAGTTTTGCTCATAGTGCTGAATAGGTTAATAGTAATAGAGTGCAAAATCTTGTTACACATTGGAAGCCCTCCAGTATGTTGCCATCTCCTGGCATGTCCCAAGCTTCTATATCATTCAGATCTCAAAACGCACAGCACTGGCGGATGCAAGAGGAGCCATGTTTGTGTTGCCTGCTTATTGCAGGAGGCTCCCTTGTGGATGTTACTGCTGCACTTTGTGTTTGCACAATTTGCTAATTGCTGCAACAAAAGGGATAGTCATGGAGCCTTTAGCCCAGGCTGGGACTGGCAATCTGCCATAGACAGTCACTATTTATTGGGCTGGTGGGGGCTGTTTGGGTCTCTGTGTGCTTTGAATATCAGGGCCTATTTTGAATTCCAGTCTGGACCAATCTTAGCCCCCTGATTTTGTGGCCCCTAGCACTTTCTGCAGTTGTGTCGTGTCATTTATAAATTACCCCTTATTGGAGAAATAGTTTTCAGCTGCCAAATGTGAATTTATTTTTCTAGTGAAAAAAAACTCACAAAATACACAGCATTTCAGACTTGCCAAACCTTTTCTTAATTCTGTGTTTGTCCTGCAAATCCTGCTGCCTGCAAACGGAAAGGTGACTTTCACCAAAAATGCAGGGAAAGTCCGAGATGTTGTTCTGTTTCCAGATGTTGATTCAAGATTCTTATCTTCGTGCAGACAGGAGTTCTTTAATAATAGAAAAGCCATTTTGGGCTATTTAGTTTGTCTCTAAGAAAAATCGTCTGTGCCCTTGGGTAGCAATGAAATAAACAGGCTGCTGAGAAGTGATAATAAAAAATCCACTGTATGTTTTGTTTTCCTTCAATCTTTCCAGTTGTTCCTACACATGGAAATGTTCTACATGCACGGAGTACAAAGAAGAATTTCCCATTTAAATGGCTGATTATTCATTTGTCTCTTCTCAGCAAACTTCATTGGCAAACTTCTGTATACAGTTCATGAAAGGTATTTTCTGGGAATATCAATTAATTTTTGTGTTTGCTGTGCATATTTCAAGAAAAGGGAATGTATAGGCAAGTTTGCAGCTTCTGGATACTGGTCACTCAGAAGGAATTAAGATGGCACTTTTTAACTAAAATTATGTGCTGTATGTTGTGATCCAGATACAGGACCGTTATCCAGAATGCTTGGGATAAAGGATCTTTCCATAATTTGGATCTCCATACCTTAAGTCTACTAAAAAATCAATAAAACATTAAATAAACCCAATAGGACTGTTCTGCCCCCAATAAGGGGTAATTATATCTTAGTTGGGATCAAGTACAGGTACTGTTTTATTATTACAGAGAAAAGGGAATCATTTAACCATTAAATAAACCCAATAGGGCTGTTCTGCCCCCAATAAGGGGTAATTATATCTTAGTTGGGATCAAGTACAGGTACTGTTTTATTATTACAGAGAAAAGGGAATCATTTAACCATTAAATAAACCCAATAGGGCTGTTCTGCCCCCAATAAGGGGTAATTATATCTTAGTTGGGATCAAGTACAGGTACTGTTTTATTATTACAGAGAAAAGGGAATCATTTAACCATTAAATAAACCCAATAGGGCTGTTCTGCCCCCAATAAGGGGTAATTATATCTTAGTTGGGATCAAGTACAGGTACTGTTTTATTATTACAGAGAAAAGGGAATCATTTAACCATTAAATAAACCCAATAGGGCTGTTCTGCTCCCAATAAGGGGTAATTATATCTTAGTTGGGATCAAGTACAGGTACTGTTTTATTATTACAGAGAAAAGGGAATCATTTAACCATTAAATAAACCCAATAGGGCTGTTCTGCCCCCAATAAGGGGTAATTATATCTTAGTTGGGATCAAGTACAGGTACTGTTTTATTATTACAGAGAAAAGGGAATCATTTAACCATTAAATAAACCCAATAGGGCTGTTCTGCCCCAATAAGGGGTAATTATATCTTAGTTGGGATTAAGTACAGGTACGGTTTTATTATTACAGAGAAAAATGAAATCAGTTTTAACATTCTATATTATTTCATTATAATGGAGTCTATGGGAGACAGGCTTTCTGTAATTCGGATCTTTCTGGATAATGGGTTTCCGGATAAGGAATCCCATACCTGTATTCCTTACTGGAGTAGCAGCACAGAAGGCCTTAGCCAGGAGCTCCTAAAAGATCAAATGAGAAACAGTTACAGGTATCAAGAATGCTTGGGACCTGTGGTTTTCCAGTTAAGGGATCTTTCTGTAATTTGGATATCCATACCTTAAGTCTGCTAAAAAACATTTAAATATTAAATAAACACAATAATATTGTTTTGTTTAATTATACCCTAGTTGGGATCAAGTACATGGTACTGTTTAATTATTACAGAGGAAAACATTTTTTTAAAATAAATTTGTATTATGTAAATTATAATGGAGTCTATGTGAGATGGTCTTCCTGTAATTTGGAGCTTTCTGTATAATTGGTTTCCAGATAATAGATTCCATACCTGTACCTAGAAATAGGATATATATTCAATGGAGATTTTTTGTTGATGTAGACAATATACTGCACCAACACCTATTATCATCCCATTCTATAGTATAGAATGTACATCTATATATATAGAATCTATAGTATACAATATAGTTTTTAACTAAATCTTTTAATTGGAAAACACTTTCAATAATAGGATTTGATTTGCTTGCCTTAGCAACAGCAATGCTTTATCCATTCCCCTGCTGGTCCCACTGGATACAAATAGGATAACTATTTGCCTAGCATGTGAAGTTTCCATAAATTAGCAAATAACTCAAAAAATGCTCATTCATAAAAGGAAAAACTAAACTTTTTATTATTTGGAAGAAACTGGAAATAAAATTAAGCATATGAGTCAGACAAAGAAAGAATGTTGAATGGGATATTATCACAGTACATGGATCATTATCTTTACTATCATTAATATGTATAGTGGCGAATTGGACATAATTGTATCAAGAGAATTGCCCATCCACAATGATGGCGTGAATCTGGAAAACACTGCATTGTGGGAAAAAGACATGCACATGCAGACGTAAATGACAAAACTATTATAACAAACAATAGATTAAAATACAAGGGGCAAAAAAGAGAAAGTAGGATTGGAATAGTTGCAATAGCTTATGATCTAAAAGGATGGTGAATAAATGACACATAAAATTGTTGAAAAACCTTGATAATGATTCTTTATTCTTCCTTCTGGTAACTGAAGGTATATGAATCTGGCCTCTTTAAAGGGGATATTTTTATGGGGTTGAAAAAGTAGACTGGAAAGAAGTATATTGAAGTAGTATAATACTCTCCAACTAGAGAATAGGTGTTGGTTGTTCCCAAGCAATTTTATGGTAATATTGACAATGTTGCTACACGAGTGGCAGAGTTTAGGATTTGGAGTTGTAAGGGTGAGACTGGAAACAAAAATAGCTGCTAGACAATATGTCTGGGGGGGTAAAGGACACTGGCATTGATAACTGCAAGCACAATCTCCACTAAGCACTAAGCACTATCTATAGAGAAGAGTAAGGAAAGTTTTGCATATACACCCTAAATACCCTGTATTTACATAGATAGCATCTGTTTGCCCCATTTAGATAAGACATTTTAAAACAAGATCGTTCATATTTTCGGTTCATACTTTGAACAGTATATACATTTGGTATTGGCTATTTTATTAGCGCAAATATTGAATGTTATATCCATAAGCTTTGCCTAGAGAGCAGGCACATTTACTTTTTGCAGGAATGCAACTGACTTTATCCTCACTTCAATATACTGTATCATTTAGTTTTGATAGAAGGGAAGAGATTTTCTTTCAGCTGACAATACACCATGTATTTTACTCTACATATATTGTACAAAGCAGATGAGCAGTACACAGCAGGTGTATATGGGTCAAACAAATAACAGCACAAGCTCATAATTGAAATAGAAATTAAATATCAAACAATGCAGTCAAAACCTTCTGAAAACAGAGGGAAATCACATGCCTCATGCTATATACATATTAGCCCTGAAACAAAAAAAATGGAGAGGCTCTTATCCCTCACATAAGGAATGAAGGGCAGATATATGAATTACTCCATTACATCCCTGTGGCAACTATGCATCCAAAATCACGGGTCTAAGAGTATAGATACAATCTAACCACTCAGGGAAAGTGGTTTCTGAGGTTTAAAGACAAGCCAGGGCAAGAACTATATGGTGGACAGTGGGTAGAAAGTTTAAGAGATACTGTACACAGGGAAATGCCTATTTTGACACCTCAGGAGAGATAATTAGAACCCAAAGGATTATTTCTGCTACTCCTTTGCCATAATAAGCCACTTTTAGATGTCCACAACCTCAGTTTTGTTGAGCCATCCCCCCCAATGACTTTCCAAAAGGGGACCCTTGAGAGGTTTAAGGAAAGGTGGCGGAAGGAGAACGAGACAATACCAGTTTACTCAAAGGCGGAATTAAATGTCTAATTATTACAATATATCCATCTTTTAATATTCCTATTGAAATAAAAAGAAGTAACAGTGGTATTTTAAAGAAAAGCTGCATTTCCATGGGTAGCGCATCTGTTGCAGCCTTAAAATCCATGGCCTTTTTACACTGCGTTATTGCTTTCCCGAACCCAAAGTGCGGCTGTTTTAGTAGACACCTTACAGCTTGAGAAATGTATGTCTGCGCAGATTTCTTTGAAGCGTCTGCCTGAAACCATGAGGAGCTTCTAGATAGTGACATTTAAAAAACTTCTTTTCAACAAGCAACCATATGGCTTTCCCAAAAGTTAAGAAAGCTTCTCAATGAAACCATCTGCCATGTAGCCATCTGTTTTACATGCGCCTGTTCATAAACAAGCACAGAAACGCCTGGCTCGGTGTCACTTTATTCCGTTTCCATAGTTTTATTATGTATTGAGTTTAGTTGGAAACAGGTCCACTTGCGTGGACATATGGCTTGACATAGACATATGTTGTTACCTGAACTATATTATAGGTCACATTGCCCTTAGGTAAGCATGCTAATGAACAATCAGCTTTGGACTGACCCACCAAGACAAAACGGAAAACTCCCAGTAGGCCATTTATTGACTTGAATATGAGTCAAATGCTGGTACCCCTCTCCCCTCACCCCAATAATGCTCACAACCACAACAGTTTAGGTGGAAAGATCACAGATTAGTTCAATACATGTATAATACAATAACTTAAGGATACATTATCCAACCAAAACAGCTAAAGTTTGCATGTAACAGTAAACAATCGCTACATTTTCAAGCTTCAGGCTAAGCCTCCACCATCTAACTTCATTGACTAGTGTGCCTCCTTGCCCTAAGACTAGCCCCAGGCTTTTCCAACACCAACTTTACCTTAACGCTTCTGCCAGTAGGGCAACCCCATTACACTTTAAGCTGTGACATACCAACTCCTACACCACCTGCTCCCCTGCTGTTCACCAAGGTAAAAGGTTCCCACACTTTGTTTACATCCTATTTAAAGGTTCAGCCTTACCCCTTTTCCTATCTTTCTTTCCACACTACAACTTCCATAATGCCCAACCTGCAACCCCCACTTAATGTCCCTCATTTGTCCCTTAGTCATGCCCCTTAGTCCTATGCTTGCTGCATACAGCTTATTTTCCTGTACATGAGAGTAGAAGGGAGCCAACTAAAGCAGATATAAGGCAAAATGGAGAGGATAAGAAAGGGGAGTTGAGACAGGAGTAGAATTTATTTTGGGGAGTAGGACATGCTGTAAAATACATTGGTAGTTCCCTTAGAGGTCATATCAACACTGCGACCATTGCTTCATACAGTGCAATTAAAATCTCTCAGACTCAGTTTGAATGTATTCATATTTATCTATCATAACGGTGAAAGAATTCTTAGCTTGGGAGTCCATTCTAGCCCGGCACAGTACATTTTTTATGAGCAGAGCAGCTTAAAAGGAAATGCAGAAGCTTCTGTGCATATGAACTAAGAGCTGCATAAGAAATATACCTGTGTATATATAACTATATTTTCCTTTCAGTCAGAAACCTTAAGAATGTGACTCAGTGTCATTTTAGATAAATAATTTATGCTAGTAAAATGTAACATCTACAGATTTGTATTTTTTTTTAAAAACTCTGTTTACTCTGTCGGGGAAATTCGGTTACTGGAGGCCACTGGAGGAGAAAGGCAAAGCTTATTTGATACAGGCTCCGTGGGTTCTGAGTACACCAAGAGTCAGAACTTAGAACAAAGAGATCACAGGCTTTTTATAGTTTTTTTTTTACATGGGAACATACAACATCAGAACGTGTGAGTATGGGAGTGAGAAGGAGCTACCGGGGGCGAGAGCACAGAGACAGTGCTGCACCAAGAACTCCTCTTACAGCCAAACAGGTGGCTCTGCCCTCAAGACCATGGTAGTAGTAACCCAGGCTTGATTGAGAACAGAATCCATCCAAGTCAGGGTGGGCTCGGTGGGGGAATCTGCAAACACAGAAGTTTGTTCACTAGTAACCCAGTGAGAAGTCATAAGCCATAAGTCACGACTATGGTAAAGTGCTTGCTGGGCTTCAATGGGAATAACTTTTCAGTGAAGAAGCCGGCACAAAGGTGCCTTAAAGAATTTCCAGAAATAATTGAAAAGCTTACCTTTGCACAAATATAAATTCTTTTTATAATAAAAAATGATGGATGCCATTAGAGAACATATAATAGCAATACAATGAAAGCAGGTTAAACAGAAGAGAGAGAAGAATGGGTTCAAAAGGTATAAAGGGAAGAGGGATGTGGCTTGATTACAGATACCAAGGAAATAGTGAATTTGAATGAGAAGAAAATGGTCAGTAGTATTAATGCTGAGGAGAAATCCACAGAAGGATGTGGCCAATGGCAATGTTCTGCAGGCTTCAGGCATTTGCCATTTAAAATAAAGGCCCTTTTCCCCCATAAGATTATCTTAGTAGAATATAGAAGTCAAAAACACTGCATAGCAGTGGATTATGTGTGTGAGGAAAGTTAGTAATATGGTAGAAGACAAGATCCTGCAGTAGTTTAAAGGGTAGCAGTTAAAGCAAAGGGGGACAGTTTGAATCAAATGTGGCCTTTTGAAGAATAGACTTGATACAGGCCTGTTTATGAATCAAGACATTCCATAAGCCATGGAGTACTGAATATATCTATGTAGCAGCACAATGTTTAAGTAATCAAGAGGGCATAGAGTCAAAGGGGAGCAAGTTGGTAGTGGTAAGGACAAGAGAAGAGAATGTTAATAGTTGAAGTGTGTAGGGATGGTGATCTGTTTATGAATGTAATCCACATTATATATGAAGAATTAACAAATTCCTTAGGGAAGTATTGAACGCTGAGTGATTCCGTTAGTGAATGGTGCTACACTACTAAAGCTATAACAAAGGTTTTCAAAGTATCTTGGATTAAACCTCGCTTTCAGATATAAATTAAATCTGGGTTGTCCTTATTTCATAACGTCAGACATGCACTTGTGGACTTACATGAGCCCTTATATCTAGTAAAACGCATTCTCATATACTGGGCACAATACAGCCAAGAAAGGGAAAATATTAGAGGGTAGTTTGCCCTTTATTGTGTGGTATGTTCAGAAGCCAAATGCTGCCAAGATGGGGAAGCAATAATTCTGTGTTTCATGGGGCTTCTGCTCTCTACAAATCATCCATTTAGTCTAAATATTCTGCACTAAATTGAAATGTGTAGACCAAAATTAGGTTTTTTTTATCTGATCTATTGCAACCCGTCAGAAATAATTAAGCAGAATGTTGGGCCTAACAGGTTAATGTAAGCCATGTTTAAATGCCTAAATCCCCGCATTTCTTAATACTTCTGAACGTTTGCAGAGCAGCCCAGCAGGTAAATCACATGTTAGAAAATAGTTTTCACCTTGTAGGTTGCTCTGAAATTATTTTCTTGATCTCCTGTAGATGCAGAGTTCAGTTCTTTAGACAGCAAAATATGGTGTTTCCTACAAGGCAGGATTAGGGAATTAAGAAAACAAAATAAGACTGAACTATAAAATGTGTTGGAGCTTTTTCCTGCCCATGCTCCATTATATTCTGCCCATGGCCCCTATGCTGCCTGAAGTCATTTGAATGCATTTTAGGCCTTATCAATAGAGGGGTTAACTTTAATTTGGGTGTGACAGATTTACAGAAAAATTCATGGATGCTTCTTTATGGCCTATCTGAACTAGAATTTGAACATGTGGTTTATTTCACCATTAAAAAAAAATCAGCCTTGGTCAAGATAGACTCTCGTGCCTGAAGTTGATATGTTGATTCTCACTTTCCTTCCATTCCTGTATCAAAACTGACTCTCCTGCCACATCCCTGCATCAAGTTTAACTCTCAGAGCCACATCCGTGCTTCGCGTTTGACTCACATGTCTGATGTCAATATGTTGATTAACTCGCTTGCCTTCCATTCCTGCATCAAGATTGACTCTCCTACCACATCCCTGCTTCAAGAATGACTCTAGTCTCTCATACAACAAATGATGCATCAAGATTGATACTCCTGCCGCACCCCTGCCTCAAGATTGACTCACATGCCTGCCATCGATGCTTTGAATGGCTCACTCGCCTTTCATTCCTGCTTCAAGATTGACTTTCCTGGTACATACCTGCATTAAGATTGACTTGCATGTCTGCCATTGATGCATTGATTGACTCGCTTACCTTCTATTCCTGCATCAAGATTGACTCTTCTGCCACATTCCTGCATCAAGATTGACTCTTTTTCCACATTCCTGCATCAAGATTGACTCTTTTTCCACATTCCTGCATCAAGATTGACTCTTTTGCCACATTCCTGCATCAAGATTGACTCTTTTTCCACATTCCTGCGTCAAGATTGACTCTTTTTCCACATTCCTGCATCAAGATTGACCCTTTTTCCACATTCCTGCATCAAGATTGACTCTTTTGCCACATTCCTGCATCAAGATTGACTCTTTTTCCACATTCCTGCATCAAGATTGACTCTTTTGCCACATTCCTGCATCAAGATTGACCCTTTTTCCACATTCCTGCATCAAGATTGACTCTTTTTCCACATTCCTGCATCAAGATTGACTCTTTTTCCACATTCCTGCATCAAGATTGACTCTTTTTCCACATTCCTGCATCAAGATTGACTCTTTTTCCACATTCCTGCATCAAGATTGACTCTTTTGCCACATTCCTGCATCAAGATTGACCCTTTTTCCACATTCCTGCATCAAGATTGACTCTTTTTCCACATTCCTGCATCAAGATTGACTCTTTTTCCACATTCCTGCATCAAGATTGACTCTTTTTCCACATTCCTGCATCAAGATTGACTCTTTTGCCACATTCCTGCATCAAGATTGACTCTTTTGCCACATTCCTGCATCAAGATTGACTCTTTTGCCACATTCCTGCATCAAGATTGACTCTTTTGCCACATTCCTGCATCAAGATTGACTCTTTTGCCACATTCCTGTATCAAGATTGACTCTTTTGCCACATTCCTGCATGAAGATTGACACTGCTGCCACATTCCTGCATCAAGACGTGAGCATTTTGTTGCTGGCTGGCAAGTGTTAATCAGAGAGAGCAGGAAGCATGCTCTAATTGGAACCAACAACAAAACTCCTTAACAACAATGTAATTTCACCTTACAATTGACTCCAATGCAATTTGGTTTTACGCATCACTAGTAACCAGCTGAGAGGCAATTCAGGGCACCTCCTCTACAGTCCATGTTTGTTGACATGTCTGCAGAGATAAGTGACATCACAAAGCACTTGTTCACATTGAATGTTCACATCCATATATTCACATTCATGTCTTTATAACTGGCTGCTCTTTTATGTAGCAAGTAATTACACATATAATGAGTGGAACAATACATTCAGCACTCAAATCCATTTAGCAATATCATTCTGTATTTGTAATTACTTTAAAATGTGTCTTTTGGAATCTGCTAATATTGGTTTCTAATGACTTTTTCTACTTACAGTGATAGTTTGTTGGCAACTGCCAAGTTACACATTTCAGTAGCATCAAGGTCGACCATGGATTATAAAAATGTTTTTCCATCATTTTCTCCTTAGCATTTTTAAGAATCAAACATTAATTAAACATCAATGTCTGTCACTGGTGTTTGTAATAAAAACACAGCCTTGATATAAATATAAATTCATGTCAGTGGTTTGGTCCGTTTCTTTCATATACAAATATATCATAACATAGTTGCCTAGTTAATATGGGTGGAAAAAGTCAGAAGTCTTCCCAGCATCACATAAATCAATATTGAACCCTGTTTTCCAGTTTGCTGCCCAGTACCCCAGTTTTGAGTATTAGTATATAAGACAGAAATGATAATTACAATGTCATCTTGAATGGTCATTTGTGACTACATTTAAAAGCAATGATCCAAGGACACGCCCCTGAGGAACTCCACAAACATTTCTACTTGAAAACGGTTCCTTTATCACAACCTTTCAGTCAGCTCTCTATCCTAGTATGAATAGTATGGATAAGGACAATATTCCTTAATTTAATCAGTAACATTTCGTGTGGTGCTATAGCAAAACCACATCAACTGCAATGCCAAGGTCTTTCTTTATGAAGAAGATGGTTACTTTTGTTTTGCAGGATCTCTCAAACATAAAACTAAGCGAGCACATCCTTATAGTGGTGCAATTTAAAATGTATTTTACCATCTTTTTTAAATACCCTTCCAAAAGCTTTCCTGCCATGGATGTCAACCTAACAGGCACATAGTTCCTTGGCTGAGAGCAGTATCCCTTTTTCAATAATGACAGCATCTTGGTACAATTCCAAACATCAAGGAATATTTCAGAATTCCCAATGAGGAGCACATACAAATCATATATAAGCAGCAGAAGTTCAACAGAAAGCTTTACAGCAATACTAGCAGACAACATGCCTATAATTTTGTTAAAACTGTGTGAAAACATCTTTGAGCCACAGTCGCGACTTTCCAAAAATTCTGTTGGAAGAATCATCTGAATCTGCATAAAATGTTTTGGTTTCTTAGCAACTCTTTGAAGAGATCTTGCAATACATTGCTGTAAGAGTGAAAACTAATTCTTCCCATTGGATATTAGTGCTAACCCCACTTGCCACCACACAAACCCCTTAAAGAGTAACCTAAAGACACAGATCAGAATACATATAAACCTGAGATTCTGATAAGCGAAAATATTGCATCATATGATCTTTGCAATGTAAGGACTAGAATACTATAACACCCTAGGGTTAGCAAACAAACCTTAAGGTTTTGGGTTTAGTTCATAACGCAATATCCTGCAGTGAAGCAAAATCCTCTAAACCACTGGTTTTTGAGGTTTCCCAGCTACCACTCAATGAAATTCTCAGCTTTAAATGTACCTTCAACAGTCCTGAGTGTTATTCCAGTTTGCAAGGAGTTTGTTTCTTCTCTGTGTGGGTTTCCTCCAGGCACTCTAGTTTTCTCCCACATTCTAAAAAATATAGCGGCAGGTTAACTGGGACTTTTGATTGTAAGTTTCACTGTATAGTCTGATGCCCTCTGGGACAAGGTCACATAGAATATTCTTGAGGCCTCCATCCAGGACCCCTGTCTCCCGTCACAGTGCCCAAGCTTCACACAACGCTCCTTCTCTGATGACTCCAGGGTACCTGTATCTCCACAGTGCCCAAGCTTCTTCTATGATCTTTCTCTCTCTACAGCTTCTCAACAAGGCCACTACCCTAATCCTACTCACAATCCCTACCTGATGTACAATCATGCCCCTTCAAGATAAGGTCTACAGTGAAGAAGGTACCTAAAAGCCCATAGTTTTCTTGGAATAGGACTGAGAGAAGGACACTGCCTTGAAGGGACACTTCAGCTTATACATACTTAGTACAAACCATGTAACTAACCAAGTTTCCCTTTTCTAGTTTCCCTTTGCAGTCATACGGAATGCCCAACTTTATTAAGCTTGAGATATAAACCTATATATTTATATATTTATAAATATCTGTTTGCAAGTACAGTAGCAAGATCTCCTGCCAAGCACATGTTCAGGTCAGTTTCTAAATATGAAAAACCTATGACAGTAATATGTATTGTATAGAATTGTATTGTGTTGTAGTTAATCTTGAAGGAGAGGGCTGGTCGTCTTTGTACAAATAACATTCTAGCAGCAGAATTCAATATTATAAATTAATATTTATATTTTAAATTTAGGTTTGGGTCAAAACATGTATAAATATAATATTAAACTCTAAATTCCACTTTTTGGAAAAACTTGATTGACTAACATTAATTTTAGAACCTATAAATCTTAGTAATATTTAGGATACATTTTTAAAAAAGTTCAATTCGAAGCAAATATTTCTTTTTTATAATATTCATTCAACATATTATTGTACTAGTAACATTTCACAGTGCTAATAACATTTTACAGCATCACTGTATATTTTTCTCATGATCTAAATCTCAGAACCAGCTAAACCCTCCGGGGAATGACCTTTAGAAAAGGAATTGTGTACTACAGCGACAGTTAAGATAATAGATTTAACCATATTCAGTGTCAGATAGGTTGGCTTGCTGCAGGTTTAGTGTTCCGATGCCCAGAAAATTCAGTATCAGAACATTTTTAGGAAATATCCAGGCTAGCCACTAAATATCCTCGCCAAATGTACCTTTAGCCTCTATAAAAATCTGTGTAATGCACTGAATGGAGCAGGGGCTGTAGGGTTATACTGGGCACATCCACAACAGCAGCATCCGGCTCTGCAGCAAAGGAAAGCGACCCGACAGCCGTACAAATCTACTACTTTCTCCCAACAGCAAAACAGACACTTTTTTTCCTACTAGAATAAATTAGATGTTCAAAAAGTTAATATGGATGTAGTTTAAAGTGGGTGTAGTTTAAAAATAGAAGTGGCCCAAACTGGCTTCCATTATCAGCTCTCCACCACATTAGCCAGACAAATTCCGGCTTCGGTACCACAGAATTTGGACAGCACATGCTAGAGCACCAGGTACCGGTATGAAAAAGAATGTGATTCTAACCATACTATACCAAACAGTGGAAAGGTAAATCCCAGTGCCTCATGGTACCCACTCTCCTAACGCGTTTCGCACCACTGGGTGCTTCATCAGAGGAGGTGTGGTATGTTCATGTCATTGAGCAGAATGCAGGGCTGTTTTTAAGGCTCTGTGAGGTGTATAACTTAATTTTGGTATATAATATATGCTTATTATAGGGTTTAATAGTAGCCCTGAAAAATGTATAAATTAAATGTTGGGGGTATAAAAAGGAAATGACATGAACATGCCACACCTCCTCTGATGAAGCACCCAGTGGTGCGAAACGCGTTAGGAGAGTGGGTACCATGAGGCACTGGGATTTACCTTTCCACTGTTTGGTATAGTATGGTTAGAATCACATTCTTTTTCATACCGGTACCTGGTGCTCTAGCATGTGCTGTCCAAATTCTGTGGTACCGAAGCCGGAATTTGTCTGGCTAATGTGGTGGAGAGCTGATAATGGAAGCCAGTTTGGGCCACTTCTATTTTTAAACTACACCCACTTTAAACTACATCCATATTAACACAAACATTTTGAACACTACATTAATATTAATGGTAGTAGCAGACAAAAAAAAGATGTTGGGGGCTCTCTGCAATGATATCACCCATCACTCATATGTAATAATAGTCTGCAAAAATCCAAAAAGTAGGAAAAAAGCTTCAGCGGATTTACTGCAAACCATTTATTGTGGGTAGTGGTATGTAAATGTATGTAATAAAAGTCGTTTTAAGACACACCCTTACATCTATATGTTTCCGTCTCCCCTGTGGATAGCACAGCAACCCCCAACATATAATTATACAACTTAGGGAGCCCCTAACAACTATTTGCAAAAGCTAACAATCTCCCAGAACAAACCCCTGCCAGGCTCACCCAGGTTCACCTCCCACAGGCAGTATAGGGCAGGCAGAGTATGGCACACACAGGCAGGGAAGGGCAGGCAGAGTATGGCACACACAGGCAGGGAAGGGCAGGCAGAGTATGGCACACACAGGCAGGGAAGGGCAGGCAGAGTATGGCACACACAGGCAGGGAAGGGCAGGCAGAGTATGGCACATAGGTCTGAGGTGTGAATAATAAGGGGGCTTACAGGTGTGAACAATACAGGGTACGAACAATGCAGCAGCTTACAGCCTGAATCTGAGGTGTGAACCATGCAGGGGGGCAGTTAATGTCAGTACTGATACCATTTAAGGCTTATACAAAGATAAGCAGTCACAGCAGTAAGACAGATGGAGGGCCACACAGAGGGGGGTCGCGGGCCACATGCAGCCCATGGGCCACCAGTTGGACCGCACTGATGTGTACAATAATATGAATTATTTTAGTGTAAAGTTTATATTTTGTTTACCAAATACTGTTAGCATGAAAATATACAAAATTATACAAAGTAACTTACTGCTATTTACAGAGAAATAAAAGTGAATTTAAACCCCAAAATGTGATTGATGTAAATATAATAGGGGTGCTTCTCTGAGCACTTTTGCAATTTACATTAATTTTCTATTTTTTATTGACTTCTGAGATATTTGCATATTTAGACTGCTAATACTGGGCTTTTGGCTCATCTGAGAGTCAGCAACCTGGGGGTTAACTGAAGTGCAGAGAAAGCATATAGTCAGTTAAGGTGGCCATACACAAGCCCTTCTATCTGCCCATGTATGGGACTCAGGCCTGTCCAAACAATATATGGCTAAATATCGGCCAGATATCAATCGGCAGCTTTAAAAATCCCACCGGGGGAGGGATTGTATTGGATCTCTGATCCAGTCCTTATCCTGACGTCCTGTATTCTGTTGTTGGCCCAAGGGCCAAACGATCAGATCATCCCAACGTTGGTCCCTCATCTTTGAATGTATGATCAGCTTTAGTGTTGCTGCCAATCTGACCTTCAAAGAGAACTTACAAGAGACATACAAAAAGGGAATAATAGAAAAAAATATAGATGAGGAGGAAATTTGGAGAGAAAAAAAAGGAGCCAAAGGGATGGACTTTATGGACCATAGACTCCATTTTTATCAAATAATTTAGATTTTAAAAATTGATTTTCTTTTTCTCTATAATAATAAAACAGTACCTGTACTTGATCCCAACTAAGATATAATTAATCCTTATTGGGGGCAGAACAATCCTATTGGGTTTATTTAATGGTTAAATGATTCCCTTTTCTCTGTAATAATAAAACAGTACCTGTACTTGATCCCAACTAAGATATAATTACCCCTTATTGGGGGCAGAACAGCCCTATTGGGTTTATTTAATGGTTAAATGATTCCCTTTTCTCTGTAATAATAAAACAGTACCTGTACTTGATCCCAACTAAGATATAATTACCCCTTATTGGGGGCAGAACAGCCCTATTGGGTTTATTTAATGGTTAAATGATTCCCTTTTCTCTGTAATAATAAAACAGTACCTGTACTTGATCCCAACTAAGATATAATTACCCCTTATTGGGGGCAGAACAGCCCTATTGGGTTTATTTAATGGTTAAATGATTCCCTTTTCTCTGTAATAATAAAACAGTACCTGTACTTGATCCCAACTAAGATATAATTACCCCTTATTGGGGGCAGAACAGCCCTATTGGGTTTATTTAATGGTTAAATGATTCCCTTTTCTCTGTAATAATAAAACAGTACCTGTACTTGATCCCAACTAAGATATAATTACCCCTTATTGGGGGCAGAACAGCCCTATTGGGTTTAATTAATGTTTCATTGATTTTTGAGTAGACTTAAGATATCCAAATTACAGAAAGACCCCTTATCCGGAATACCCTTGGTCCCGAGCATTCTGGATAATGGGTCCTATACCTGTACTTGAAATTGCAATGTTTCAAAAAGTGATTATCCTAAAGTGTATTCTGATTTATATGAAGGAGTGGTTTAAATACAAGCTGCTTTGTGGGATGTACTATAAGAAATCCCTGCAATGTTTAGGGGTATAGTTTCTCTTTAAAAGTGGGTGTGGCCATAAAAGTTAAGTAAAAATCACAGCTTCCATTCCCCTGGCTCTCCTGCTGCCTATGAACCCCATTACTAACAACAACTGGGCAAGGTTTGGCTAAGAGACATATGCTAGCTTACAACTACAATATTAATGCCAGTTTTTCTTCTAACATAAAGCACAATAATACAATGTTTTTCTTTTTTAATTTTTGTTGGCATTTCTTTATAGTGCCACTTCTCACTGTACAACTAAGAAAAAAATAGGGAAAAAAGAGAGTGAACAAATGTTCCCCTACAAATACTAAAGGCCTTTGTTTTCCATTGAATGAAGTGGTAAGAGAGGTTATGGTTACCTGTACATTCTCATTTAGCTGGCAAGCTCTTCAACTGTATTTAAAAAGTGAACTTACTAAAACAATATAAATCTGAGTATCTTCCCATCCGTAGACATATTAAAATAAATTGCCATTGCAAAACCGGGACTGAAGCAAATGATTAGAGGATAGTGCATCTCACTTACACCCAGCAAAGCAGTTCCAATTGAGTTAAGCCTGGTAATTTATATACACAGTGACTAATTGGCTGGGATTCATTTTTCATCAGCCCTGTAAAGTCATTCGCTCATCTCACTCCTGAGAGTTTGTTTAGGAGCAGGCAGTGCATATTTATCTATAATTCAAAACAAGCCGAGCCACTTTGTGTTATTAGGCCAAATAGGGTAAGACTTTAAAGGCATCAGCTATTTCAGCGTTGCACAAATTCATGTTAAATTGCTCAAATTACTCGTTTAAGCATTTTTGTAAATTGTATAGTTTTTTTCAGGTTCCAAGATATTAGTAATTTTTGCATCTCTAATATAATGAAGTTGAAATCACTGCGCCACCTGCTGGTTCCTTCTGCCAACTGGGCTGACAGTCAGGAGGAGATTTCAGTGGAAGAAGAGAAAACTCTTTTGATGTTGCTCTGCTTTGAAAGAGCCAGAGAAGTTTATTCTAAGCAGAGCAACATCAGAAGCCTTTGATATTTTTTTATTTAAAGATTAAATAAACCCAATAGGATTGTTTTGCCTCCAAAAAGGATTAATTATATCTTAGTTGGGATCAAATACAGGTACTGTTTTATTATTACAGAGAAAAGGGAATCATTTAACCATTAAATAAACCCAATAGGACTGTTCTGCCCCCAATAAGGGGTAATTATATCTTAGTTGGGATCAAGTACAGGTACTGTTTTATTATTACAGAGAAAAGGGAATCATTTAACCATTAAATAAACCCAATAGGGCTGTTCTGCCCCAATAAGGGGTAATTATATCTTAGTTGGGATCAAGTACAGGTACTGTTTTATTATTACAGAGAAAAGGGAATCATTTAACCATTAAATAAACCCAATAGGGCTGTTCTGCCCCAATAAGGGGTAATTATATCTTAGTTGGGATCAAGTACAGGTACTGTTTTATTATTACAGAGAAAAGGGAATCATTTAACCATTAAATAAACCCAATAGGGCTGTTCTGCCCCCAATAAGGGGTAATTATATCTTAGTTGGGATCAAGTACAGGTACTGTTTTATTATTACAGAGAAAAGGGAATCATTTAACCATTAAATAAACCCAATAGGGCTGTTCTGCCCCCAATAAGGGGTAATTATATCTTAGTTGGGATCAAGTACAGGTACTGTTTTATTATTACAGAGAAAAGGGAATCATTTAACCATTAAATAAACCCAATAGGACTGTTTTGCCCCCAATAAGGGGTAATTATATCTTAGTTGGGATCAAGTACAGGTACTGTTTTATTATTACAGAGAAAAGGAAATCATTTAACCATTAAATAAACCCAATAGGGCTGTTCTGTCCCCAATAAGGGGTAATTATATCTTAGTTGGGATCAAGTACAGGTACTGTTTTATTATTACAGAGAAAAGGAAATCATTTAACCATTAAATAAACCCAATAGGGCTGTTCTGTCCCCAATAAGGGGTAATTATATCTTAGTTGGGATCAAATACAAGGTACTGTTTTATTATTACAGAGAAAAAGGAAATTTGTTTAAATATTTTGGATTATTTGATTTAAATGGGGTCTATGGGAGATGGCCTTCTCGTAATTCAGAGCTTTCTGGATGGCAAAAGCCCTTTACCATAAAATTATCCATAATAGGTTTCTGGCAGGGCAGGGTAGGAGACAAGAGTCTCCTAGGGGTTGGGAAAGGAAAGGCAAGAAGCAGGTGATGAAGATGAAAATACTGGCAGTGCCAGGAGTAAGATTCTCAAGCAAGTTTTCAGTGTGTGAATGTGATTGGTCCTGGAGGGACGCTGTTTCGTTTCACTGTGTACTGTACTGTATATGGTCGGAATGACAATAAAAACCTACTAGACTTGACTTGACCTTAGATTGTAAACTCCACCAATATATAGTAAGCTACTAAAGGCAGCCACAAATGGAATGAGTGTTCCAAGGAACTGGCCAGCCTTTGGTCTGTGTATACACTCCTGCCAGAAGAACTGTAAGGATTGAGTGGGGAATCTGGTTAGCAGAAAACCAAACCAAAGTTTTACACAGTTATCAGCTGGTTTTGTCTGCTTCGGATCAGGGAATTCTAATGATTTGCAAATTCTAATCCTAGTTACATTTTAGATTTCTTGTTACATTATTTAGTTTATTTTACACTTCACCATTGAAAGTAAATAAGTGAAATGTGATTGGCTGTTGGTGGCTCCGCCCACTTTGTTTTCTAACTTTGAACGACAAATACCCAGTGACTAACTTTGGAAAGTTTAACAACCCTGGAATTAATACTTTAAATAATGGCATCAGTTTAAATATAAACCAATGAAATTTAATGTGTGGAAATGGATTGGCTGTTGACGGCTCCGCCCACTTGTTCTAACCCTGAAAACTTAGTCAGCCAGTGACTGACTGCAAAGGGAACCCAGACATAAATAGTGTGAGAAAGGAAGCATTTTAAATTTAAACCAAAAAAAAATCAATAAAGTAGTATGATTGGCTGCTGATGGCTCCACCCACTTTTTAAAACCTAAAAATGCAGTCCCCTAGTGACCCTGGTGTTAATACTGTGAGACTGGCAGCAGGTTGAATTTCCACCAAGTCAATAGGTAAAATCTGATTGGCTGTTCACAGCTCCTCCCACTTTTGGGCATCCAGCAATCATCATATTTTCATTCAGGCTGACCCCATGACTATGTGATTCAAGTTTGGGGAGTGTGGCCTCAAAGCTGTAAGGTTGGCAGCAGTTTCAATTTCCCCATTAAAGTCAATGGGTGAAATTTGATTGGCTGTTGTTGGCCCCTCCCACTTTGGGTCATCCAACAAATGTCACTGTTTCATTCAGGGTGACCCCATGATTATGTTATTCAAGTTTGGGGGCTGTAGCTTCAAAGCTGTAAGTGTGGCAGCAGTTTGACAATCTTCCCTGTCAGAATGGGAAAATTGGGGGGCGGGATCGATTAGAAAAGCACTAGCAACCTGCTCCACTATAGGGCGAAGAAGTGTGGGGAGTTTGGGTGTTGTACCCCTTAAACTGTAGGAGGAGTAGCATTTAGAAAATGAAGAATAAGAAGCAGAAGAATAAGCTGAAGTGGAAGAACAGTATTCCAACCCAACATAAGAAGGTGAATGGAAGGCTTATACCCCCAAGGGCAATGATCCGCCGGTCTCCTCCCCGGACGCTGCATGAACCCCCAAATAACATCAAAGTGCTAAGAACTGACGGTAAAGCAGCAAACATTAATCTAATGATCCATATAAAGCTTTACTTGATTAAGGGATACTCATTTGGGCGCCTATCTATACGATACTGAAGAGGTAACTGAAGTTAAACAGAGTAAAAGTCTCTACTTTTCATTTGGATGTATCGTTACAAACCTTCCTTTAGCATTATACTGAACCAACGCGCCCATCTGTTAGAAATATACAACATAATGTTTACTGTCTCGGTTCTAAAGAAGAAGTCAGACACTGGAGTTATTTATAGAAGTTTATTTCTGCGGGATGACAAGCCGCTTATGTTTGGGTTTTTTTTCCTTTTTGTTGAGCGCACAAGAAAAGTGAATCTCATATAACAGTCTCCACTGTTGCCTGCCATTCCTCTCTCAAAGAATATAGTACAACAAGCTGACCAGCACCTGACTAGTGAAGAGCGAATCTGTCCTGTTATGCATCGCCCAAAAATGTGCGCACCCTCCGCACCCCGAGTAGTTCCGCCAATGATCTTGAGTGCAGGCAAGCTCATCAGTTGGGTGAAATATGAGTATGCACTGCAGATGTTGCTGCTTGAAAGCAAGAATCTGATCTGGTTGCTATTGGTTACTAGACCATGGCACAATTCATGCAGTGTCGGACTGGCCCGCCAGAGCACTGGGAAGGAAACCCAGTGAGCCCCAATGGCCCAGACCTGATCCCCGCAGGGTGCTCTACTGATCCGCCAGTCTCCCCCCCTGACACGCTGCAGGTAAGTTTCATTTAGGTACACTTGGGGGAGGGGAACGGACAGGTGTTGGGGGCCCCTGCGGAGGTCGGGTGTGAAGGCAGGGGCCAATGGGGGGAGCAGGGGCCCCTAAAGGCAGACTGCACCCCCAGTCTGGCCCTGAATTCATGCTTTTTATTTTATTAGTTCATATGAGTCTTTTCAGTGATTCTGATTCTGTTTTGGTGCTTTTTTAGCCCAAATTAAGCTCAAACGACAAGTTAAACAATACTTTATCTACCCTTTCATTTTTAACAGCCTCTTTAGCAAGGTGGGGGCAAGGTAGAAAGTATAGGGGCAGTGTAGACAGAATACAATAGCCAATATTAAAGTGCCTACACTGCGTCTATTCCCCAGGACTTGTGCAAAGACCAATCCCACACTGAAACCCTGTGCCTTCTATGTAATAGGTGTAACATGTACATATGAAACCCATGGACACCCACATGTTTGCCCCACTACTTACATGTTATGTATGCACCATAATGTGGTCAGTGTTTATGGAACAGTTGAACTGGAGCTCAGCTTGCTCTCGGCTAGTTGGCAAAACTGTGCATTAGTACATGGACTCTATATGCTTTTTGTGTTTTAAAGCCACCCAATGAATGTGAGCTCTAGTACTGGGTATAAACATGGTTTCCTGGTTTTTTATCTGTTATTAAACTCTGTAGGAGCAATAACCTTATTGCAATACTTTAACATGTAACATTCGGTAATTGAACGCCTGTATGGGAGGTTCACTCTTCAACTCGCAGATAATATAAAGCAGCAATTTTCCATCTGCGACAGTGACAGCTCATCCAGATGGCACATTCCGTTTTTCTTTTTTTTCTGGTGCTTTTTAACATCTGTCATTTTTAGAAATTAAACACATTCTCCTTACCACAAATCATTTGGAGGATTATTTCAATGCTGAGGAACTATTTCTGCAATGTGTGTAGACTAACAAATGGGCACATAATGGGTCATAATCGCTGATGTTTTACAGGATGATAGCATAATAGCAAATTATATGGATAATGTAGAAAAATTCTAATTCCTTACATCTGTGCAACCCTTTTGGAATATGTACTGACAGCGCTGTATCCGGCTGTACCCTGAGCCTTCTGTGAATATTATAAAGGTATCTAAAATGCCTAATAGTTCTGGTGGCTTTCTAATAGTACTTCTTTTAGTCCAACTTTTTAAAGAGCCACGGACAACTGTCCGACAGGGCTGGATTCTGTATACCTGTAGCTAGTGACCAAGCTGGGACAGGCACCCAATCACAAGATGGCGCAGATTGCCCAACATTGGTTTTAAGCTTTAATATTCAAAGTCTGTGCCATTATAAATATAGGCATTGTAATTATTTAAAAAGCGAGGATCTGCTGCCCAAGAGGGTTGGATTCTGTATACCTGAGACTGCTGACTACAAGTTGTGTGTGTGGCTTTCAAATATTAGAAAATTGGGACCAATTAATTTAAATGGGAGCGTCTTATGACTGGGTCTTCAGATAAGGTGGTTGGGGAATTTTTAGTACCCTCCTAAAGCCTTTTATTATTAGCTGGGGCCAAGCTGAGAGTTGTAGATCAGTAACAGGTAGAAAGCCCCAGGCCGGAGATGGATACTGGGTCATTACAAAGAAGGTACAAGATGCACTCAGGCACACTAGAGTAATAAACCGTCCTAGTAGCAGAGCAAGTCATTCCTATATAGGGCTGCACAGAATATCAGAAATAAATAAAGTCCCACATAGTATAGAGGTTCCCCAATGTTTTGTGGCACAATAGCAGGCAGTTATAATGCCTCGGGCAGGTATTTCATTCTTGCTTCCTTATATACTGTGGGTCTCATGTAATCATAATGTTTATATTTAAAGCCAGTTAAGCCATCGAAAGCTAGCTATGCATGGGCCAAGGTAAGGAATTTACGAACATACGCTCATTCAGGTAGGTGCAGAGGATGTTGCAGAGTGTGGGGGCATAGTGCTGAGAAGAAAAGTACAAAAGTACAAAATCTTTTATAAAAACATGGCCACCTTGTTGAATAGTTGAAGTATGTATGTATGTATATCTTTATTTATAAAGCGCTACTTATGTACGCAGCACTGTACAGTACAATACATTAATATAAACAGGGGATTATTAAGATAATAATAGATAAATACAAAGTATAACAATAAATACAGATAGATACAAAATAAATACAGCTGCAATAAGTTAAGAGTCAGAGAAACAAGAGGATGGAGGTCCCTGCCCCGTAGAGCTTACAATCTATATAAGTCTATTGGGAAATTGTGTATGTGCACTCTAGTTAATTCTAATGACATGTTTTAGATACTACCTTTCCATGATGGGGCAGTTACTTCTAAACGACGGCTATAACTGGCGCTGCGTTTATCACAGACAATCCTCAGCTGCCAGAGGCATAAAAAAACAGAAATACCTCAAAACCTAAAGAAAAGTATCCCTGTACTTTCTAAAAGCTGCGGAATTAATTAACATATGCTTTAGCTGTTTATTTTTTCAATTTAAACATCAATTCATTTCACAATCCATTAAACCGCTAACTGCGCCACCCAACCTTACGTTTGCATTCCCAGCGAAGTTGATGAATGGATATTTTGCTAACAGAAGTTTAGCTATTTTTAATGTACCACATTTATATTCTATGCAAGTGTTGCTACCAGTGGCAATCATGGCGTGGGGTGCACGAGACTGTGAAAAGGGGCTGAAAATGCAATAAAAGGGGGGTTGCCTATTAAAAGGGCCAAATGGCTTTTTTATGAACACAAGGGCGTTTTGAAATTTCTAATGTAGTTTGCCGCGTTTTTTGCCCATTATTCCAGTGCAATTACGTTCAATGCATCAAATCGTGACACAAGTGTGATTTTAAAGAATCAGATGCAAGCTGCAATCACAGTAGTCAGTTGAGAGTGGCATCAAAATGATGTTTGCCAGTGATTCTGGAAAGTGAGATGCATCTATTGACATGGATCACTAAAGCCCAACCTTTTTTACTCGTGAGCCACACTCATATTTAAAAATTGTTGGGGAGTCACACAAGCATGAGAAAAGTTCTTTGGGGATGCCAAATAAGGGCTGTGATTGGCTATTTGGTTGCTCCATGTGGCCTGCTGGCCTGTAAAAGGCTCTGGTTGGAGTAAAACTGAGTCTCTGTGCTTCCAAAACCTGCCTCCAAAACAAAGATTAAAAAATGGGCACCTACTTTGAAGCCACTGGGAGCAACATCAAGGGGGTGGTGAGTGACATGTTATTCACAAGCCAAAGATTGGGGATCACTACACTAAAGGAACCTTGGAATTCCCATTATGTTCAGGGTGACAGTGTCTCTAGTGCTTCCTAATGTCAGTTGTGCAGGATTGATCAGACTGAGTACAGCAGCACGTGGAAGTGTTTCATCAATAGCGTCATTTAGCAAAACATTTTAGTAGGCTGGTGGGGGCCTGTTTGGGCCTCTGGGTACTTGAAATGCCAGGGTCTACTTTGAATCCCAGTCTGGACCTGGGCCATAGACACATGTATCTGCTTTCTCCTCTCCAGCCCTGTTAGTGTTGTGTACTCAGCACTGGGGAGTGGGGAGAAAATGGTGTGAGTTTGGTGGCAAATAGGGTGGGTATGGCTGGGATGGGGGGAGGTAAGGTGAGGCATTCATAAAATATACAAATTGTTTGAAAATACGTCTTTTATTCACATCTTTTTTGTATCCTCATCAGGTACAAAGGTACTTTAAAGCTCTGGACTAGTGATGAGTGATTCTGTGCCGTTTCACTTTGTCAAAAAATACATTCAAAAGTGCATTAAACTCAATAGGCTTTTTTGGCAGCAACTTTTTTCATTCCACACCAATATTTTTGAGGTCCTTGGAGTCTACGGTTGAAAAATTTCATTTACCACTACTCTTTGTTAACAAATGATACAAATTTGAGCTTATAATATAGAAAACAAAGTTTAGACTGTATTTTTGCACAATTTTTTTGTAGAGGAACAGGAAAGTGTAATAGCAGGTATCAATAAAATGGCTGTAAAATTGCAACAATGTTTCCCTCAACAACCAGATAACTAATGTGTTAATATTCTACTCAAATTCTTCTTTTTTTTCACCCTCCCTCCCTCTTTTTTTGTCTTTTTTAATTACAGTTCTACAGGCCAAAATCTGCCAGCTGCTGCCACTGCCAGAAATAAGCAAATCAACTGTAAAAGGCACTTATCAAGATGTATTCAGAGCTTTAAAAGAACTCTGGAAATAGCAGTCTTATTAGGCAGAAAGTCAGTGGCTTACTGAGCTGGGAAATGCGAGATGCTTTTGCTACTCTGTGCTTCTTCTCAGGCGACTGTATTCACAAATTCTGATTGGCAGGGAGCGTTAAATTTAGTTCATAAAAATCCCAAGACACGGTTTTGCCACAGTCTGTTTATATTTTCTCTGTTTTAGAAATTCAAAGAAAATGCTCTACATGTCAGTAAAACGAAACCAATATATACATTTAATTTGCAAACAAAATTCCCGTCAAGTTTTTATACATATTCATGTTTTCCTATTGAAGATCTTCATAGATGGAGAATAATAAAGATTTAGGGAGATTTAGCTTCCTCATGTGCAGGCGCCCCCCCCCAAGGCACTGTATTTATAAGGAGCTGGCAGGGGGAAGTATGTAGGTATTCTTGTGCCCCTTGGCACTCCTGCACTTCTGTCCAGGCTCGGACTGGGCCAGATGGGCACCAGGAAAAAAACCCAGTGGCCCCGGCCCTTGTGGGTCCCATGGCCCCCATCGACCCAGTTCCTCCACCAGCGCATTTCCATCTCCATCGCGAGGAAGTGCAATATGCAGTGGGGGCGGAAGATTTGATGATGTGTAGGAGATGCATTGTAGCTTGGGACTGGGGTGGGGGCCATGGATACCTCAATCTGCCCCTGGTCCAGGGTAATTTAATGACTACAACTGCTTTTTCTATTGCAGTTGTGGGATCAATTATCCAAAGACCCATCATCCAGAAAGCTCCAAATTAAGGGCATTTCCCATAGACTCAATTTTAATAAAAAAATTTACATTTTTTAAAAATGATTTATTTTTCCCCATAATAATAAAACAGTACCTGTACTTGATCCCAACTAAGATATAATTACCCCTTATTGGGGGCAGAACAGCCCTATTGGGTTTATTTAATGGTTAAATGATTCCCTTTTCTCTGTAATAATAAAACAGTACCTGTACTTGATCCCAACTAAGATATAATTACCCCTTATTGGGGCAGAACAGCCCTATTGGGTTTATTTAATGGTTAAATGATTCCCTTTTCTCTGTAATAATAAAACAGTACCTGTATTTGATCCCAACTAAGATATAATTACCCCTTATTGGGGGCAGAACAGTCCTATTGGGTTTATTTAATGGTTAAATGATTCCCTTTTCTCTGTAATAATAAAACAGTACCTGTACTTGATCCCAACTAAGATATAATTACCCCTTATTGGGGCAGAACAGCCCTATTGGGTTTATTTAATGGTTAAATGATTCCCTTTTCCCTGTAATAATAAAACAGTACCTGTACTTGATCCCAACTAAGATATAATTACCCCTTATTGGGGGCAGAACAGCCCTATTGGGTTTATTTAATGGTTAAATGATTCCCTTTTCTCTGTAATAATAAAACAGTACCTGTACTTGATCCCAACTAAGATATAATGAATCCTTATAGTGTTTAGATATTATCATTCTGCAATACAATAGATTTACTTTTTACACTGGTTTCCAACAACAATGCCGTTACATGACTAATAATGGTGTGGGAAATTCTAGTGTTTTTATGTAGTTTTCCTGTTTTAGCGTGATTTATTGTATTAAAACGCTGCCTTAAACTGTATGGTTTGTGGGAAATGTTGTATTTAATATATTGGAGTAAAATAGAAATTTGCCAAGAAGCAAACTCCCACAGTTTAAATTGCTGCTGCTCTGCACAAAATTCTTGGCAGCACGAGGACTTCATTTATTTTCATATGTCAATGATTTGCGTATGTAGCAAATTGTGTTCAAAACAAATCCTTTTTTTTAAAAAGAACCCCCTTGATTTTTGGTTCATTTCAGGATAATTAATAGACACAAAGAATTGAGAAGATTAAACCAAATCACATTAGCTATTAGGGCCAACTTAAGGACAATATGGATTTTACTTGGATGTTCTAAACAAAGTTGATTTGTCTGCTTACCTAGCTTTAAAGGCATTGTTCAACTTAAAATTAACTTTTAGTATGAGGTAGAGACAATTTGCAATTGGTCTACATTTTTGTTATTTAGCTTTTTGTTCTGCAGCCTTTAAGTTGGAAATTTCAAAAGCTATTTGGTTACTAGGTTCAAAATTACCTAGCAACCAAGCACTGACTTGAATATGAATAGGAAAAGGCCTGAATAGAAAGATAAGTAACAAACGTAACAGTGACAGAACAGCTGTAGAATGGCAAGTAATGGTAACAATATATTTTTCAGTTGTTTTTTTGTCATTTGGACACAGGGTGGGACTGGGGGGTAACAGGCCCACCGGGGCTGCCGCCCAGGGACCCCGCACCCGCCAAGGTGCCCCCGCCGGCATCGTCCCCCTCAGGGGCCCTCACCGTGCCACCTAACCCCTCCAACAGGGGCCCTAGCCACTGCCCAGTGTCCTCCCCTGATTGTGCGTAAGTGAAATGCGTCAGGGAAGGGACACCTGCAGGCTGGGGAGCGGGTCTGGCCCACTGGTTTTTTTCCCAGTCTGACCCTGTTTGGACACGCAGTTTGAATTGCACTGATTTGCACTATGTTCATTTAAATGCAATTGTCATTAATTTCTTTCCTTTCATCTTAATTATTTAGCTTGCTGTTGGCACTGTCACTGACTTTTAACACCTCATAGCACAGAATGGAAAACATTTTCTTGACAGTCAGAATTGTGTTAATAAATGTGCTAAATTTTGAAATGCTGGGAATACATCTGGATACCCAGATAAAATTGTTTGAAATCCGCCCCTTAGCAGGTATATTATGGCTTATTTAGGAGCAAGTTTTCCATTGTTATTCTGTTATTCAGAATGCTCAGCACCTGGGGGTTTCCACATAAGGGGCTTTTCCGTAATTTGGAGCTACATACCTCAAGGCTACTGAAAAATTATTTAAACATTAATTAAACCAAATAAGATAGTTTTGCCTCCAATAAGGGGTAATTATATCTTAGTTGGGATCAAGTACAGGTACTGTTTTATTATTACAGAGAAAAGGGAATCATTTAACCATTAAATAAACCCAATAGGGCTGTTCTGCCCCAATAAGGGGTAATTATATCTTAGTTGGGATCAAGTACAGGTACTGTTTTATTATTACAGAGAAAAGGGAATCATTTAACCATTAAATAAACCCAATAGGGCTGTTCTGCCCCAATAAGGGGTAATTATATCTTAGTTGGGATCAAGTACAGGTACTGTTTTATTATTACAGAGAAAAGGGAATCATTTAACCATTAAATAAACCCAATAGGCTGTTCTGCCCCCAATAAGGGGTAATTATATCTTAGTTGGGATCAAGTACAGGTACTGTTTTATTATTACAGAGAAAAAGGAAATCATTTTTAAAAATTAGAATTATTTTCTTATAATGGAGTCTATGGGAGATGGCCTTCAAGTAATTTGGCACTTTCTGGATAACAGGTTTCCAGATAATGGATCCCATACCTGTACTTAAAAATGAAAATGCAATCTAAAATTTATTTGGAAAATGAAAGAGAGTTAACAAGCAGATATTATTTGGGGGTTTATTCCAGTGCCGGGGCTAGCCAGCCAAGCCCAAGGCAACCCAGCCAGCCACCTCTTTCCCATTGTGCCTCCCCACTGTCAACACGCATGTGTGCATGCATGCTGACAGTGAGGAGAAAGGGGAAGGGCAATACCCTAGGACAAGGGGGACAGGGCCATGGAATAGGGGAGTAGAAGAGGTACATACCAAGCGTCTGCCCAGCATTGTGCCCTAGGCACGTGCCTCTTTTGCCACCCCTAGTTCCAGCTGTGGTTTATTCTAATGGCTTCTGTACTCTATAGAATATTTGATGTCACTGGATATAAATGTCCTCCTCTTTATATAGTAATTATGCTAAAGGGACATTATATCGACCCACTATGATTTATAAAAAGCCATAAACATGTTTGATGACAAGAAAACGCCTACTCCCTTGTAAGTGAAATGCTTAGTACCTATGTTATTGCCCAATAAATCCTAACAAACATACTAGCATTTCATGATTAATTCGCCAATGGAACAAGGTTTTAGTGAAATCAGTTGGGGGTGTGACTGCACTACCACTCAGATCCTGGGTTTAGATCTCACCATAATTACATGATTGGTGGCCACTGCATGTTTCATTAAAATGGTCACTATACCCCAAAGTGTACTAGAAGAATTGTGTTTAATGCAGGGCAATACTTGGGTTGCCATTCATTTATGGTATATCTCACTATGTTATATAAAGAAGAGTTGTCCCTTCTATGGAAAGTGCCCATCCCTCATTTCCACCCACCCCACAGTCTAGGGTCCCTACCATTAGAAAGTATAGTTCATAGTGCAAGCCTAGGTCTGCAAATAGATTGTGTATATAATGTCAGACCTCAGCTCCTAAAATACACACACTCACAAACACGCTCACTCCAGACTTAACTTCACCAAGACACAATTAACCTGTCTCTGTGGGTTTTGGGACTTGGGAGGAATGTGGATCACCTGGAGAAAACCCTTTTAAACCCTTTACACACTTCTTGCAAATCGTGCCCAGGACAGGATGAAGCCTGTGATTCCAGTGCTACAAAGCAGCAATTCTAACCTCTGTGTGGCATCATGCTGCCTGTTTACCCATTTGCCATGGCATGGACTACAATATGCGAGGAGCGCCCAATGGCGTTTCTTCCTTCTCTGGCGCCACCCATCCAAATTGGCACCCCGCCCATGGCCGTCACATGGGTTGCGGCATTGGTGTGGGGACATCACGTTGCACCTGCCACAAAAATTCTAAATAAATACACACTGAGGACCCTGGTTCGATGCCAGAGTATAGGACTTTCATTGTAAGCTCATGGGTGCTTCCTAAATTAATTATTTGGGCTGATTTCCAGGTACTTGACTTTGGTGCCTAATTTTGACTATCCTGTTTGCTGCCTGAATGGACCTGTGCGTGTATTTCTCTGTGTCCTGGTCTAATTGCTTGCTTGAACACAAGCTTCCTCATTGGTCCAGACTCCAAACCAATTAAGAGGCGAGCAGGCTCTTACCCTTCTACTATTCCAGGAAACCTTTAACCTTATCTGCGATTATCAATTTAGTGTTTGAAATTGCAAAATGATTCCCTAGATGAAGAATTTCCCTGACTTTGCATTTAGGATTCCTAATAATTCTGCCTATCCACTGATCTTTATTGTAAGGGAAAAAGCTACAGTAAGCCTGTATCTAGTATTACAATAAAGTTCTATTATGTCATATAGATAGAATGATTAAATATTAGTATTAATGATATACTTATCAGGGCTATACCTTTTATATGTTACCAGTACCTGCTCTGCCCAGTGTCCATGAAACTTAAAGAAGGACTTGGGGCAAATGTGGAATCACAACATAAACCTGAGTCTGGTTTGTAGACATTGTTCCCACATATCTCTATGTTGTTATTTTAAACTATCACAATACTAAAACTGTGGTACCATATTAGCCAGTGGCAAAAATAATAAATAAACAACACAAATATAAAAGTATTACAGAAATGATACCTATATTGGCTAACAATAAAGATACATTGTAAGCGTTTGGGACGCAAAGGCAGGCAAAATACAAATGAAAGCTGGAATGGCACAACATATATAC
This sequence comes from Xenopus tropicalis, assembly GCF_000004195.4. Classification (NCBI taxonomy): domain Eukaryota; kingdom Metazoa; phylum Chordata; class Amphibia; order Anura; family Pipidae; genus Xenopus; species Xenopus tropicalis. The sequence goes on from NC_030682.2 coordinate 125,713,543, forward strand.
TGTTATATATACATATATACTGATAGATCAGAGAGAAGTGTTCATGAGCAATAAGTTAGGAAGATACAGATAGATAGAGATTATTTGTGGAGATAATAAAAGTAATTAATGTTTATTAGGATGGGTTGTAAACAGTCCAGGGGTCTGGATTGAATCAGGTCACCTAGGGGCACATTTACTAATCCACGAAGACTCCGAATGCGTCCGAACACGTTTTTTTCGTAATGAGCATATTTTCCGCAAATTTTGCGTACCTTGCGCAACTTTTTCGAGACTAGCACAACTTTTTCGCCGCTTACACTACTTTTTCGTATTTTTAGCGCGCAAAAAATCCAATCGGTTTTGTCGCTGTTTACAATCCTTCGGTACGAAATTTCCTTGACTTTCTTATCACCAATACGATATTATATTGACTAATACGTGATTTTTTCGGAAGCATTTTCGTGATATTTGCGATCTTCAGAAATTTTCGTTTCCAATCCGAAATTTTTCCCATTCGGGATTCGAACTCGTGTTTTGATAAATCTGCCCCCTAGTGTCCCATGAAACCTGACCCCAAATTAAGGCCCTGTCCTAATGTTAAATAACTCTATACATTTGAATTCATAGATCTTTCTTTCTCGTTCAGTTTTTAAGATCCCTTAAGATCTCATGGTTTTGTCTTGATCTTATGTCTGTAATGGTTCATCCTTGTGTTGGGTTTTTGCCCTGATTCTCCAATGTACGTTCCTCCTGTAGAATACCTAGTACACATGATTATGCAAGCCACATGAATTGCAGTCCTGATTGGTGTAGACTTTTTGTGTATTTAGTATTACCATTTGTTATTTTAAACTATTAAACTAATAATTACAGAAGGAAATAGTGACTTTCTGAAGTCATCAACAGCCATTTGTGTCTTTATTGCTTCTGCTGCTCACAGTTCATTTAAAGTTCCATGTACTTACTTAACCCTGTCTGTGTCAGTGGCATTTGATGTTGCCATGCTGCAGGTTGCCAGGAAACACATGGCACCACACAGATCAAGAAGCACCCCACAATCTACAATATATTAACAGATATATATATCACCAAGTAGCAAAGACATGGTTTGGGGAGATGTACAAATGGGAGGTGGAAGGTTCTAAAACCCCATTACCAGATTGTTAATCTCAGATTCTAAATTGTATCATCCTGTTGCAGAACAGAAGGGTTTGACATTTGGAGATGTAGCTTAAATTCACAGGGGAGGAAGCTGCAGATCCCTACATGAGAGGACTTATCTAGAAGAACAGAAGAATCTATAAGAATCTGTACAAAAAAATGGCAAAGTGGGCTCTTCAGACAGGCTCGCAAGAAGAATGTGTTACTGAAGTTGTAGCGAAGAAGTCATCTTCTGTCCTATATATTTGGCAGGCTGTAGAGTTAATGCAGGAACTGAAAAAGTTGTTTTTCATCTGCAGTAAATGGAACACTTTGTTCTTTATTAGAGAGCGGCTTAAGAGCACTTTTTGAAGGAACACATTTACAGTGTATTCCAATATTGCAGGGCTTCACAGTGAAAGCTATTGATAGTAAGTGCCTCATTCAGAACTGAAATGGTTACTGTCTGCTGAACTGGAAAGCAAACATCCTAGGCACCTGCTGGGCACACTTTGTCTTGGATTCGCTTGTGCAACTGCTTATTTTTCTTAACAAATGTCACTAAACGACTTTTTAAATATTATTGCAATTAAATATAAACTAAATTAAATATAAACCTACAATATATGTAGGAACACACAGTGCAAATTTACATTTTCCTTCCACTTGCCACATTTATAATATTGCCCACGGGTGACATACTACACTCTACACTCACCTATATTTCATGGATAAATGTGTAACCAGGGCCGGGGTCGGACTGGGGGGTGATGGGTCCACCGGGGCTCCCATGGCCTCGTCCCCTAACTCCCCCCCCTGGAGCCCCCTAACACCCCTCGCAGGGCCCAGCCACCCGACATCCTACCCCGAGCACGTAAATTTAACGCATCAGGGGAGGAGCGGTCAGGCAGGGGTAGCGCCGCAAGAGTCGGGTCTGGGCCGCCGGGGCCCACTCCGACCCTGACCAGGACTTATGCTTGTGGATGAGACACAGTACCTCTGGAAAGGCTGATCTCTGTGCTAATCTTCTCCCTAGAAATACTGCTTATAAGCAGAATACATTTGACAGATTTCTGTTCTTTGGATATAGTGCATGTTTATATCAGCAAACTCCAGGGTTCACATGTTTATAGTTTAGAGCTCATTTATGTACAAAGATGCAGCAAGCAATTTGCACTTTTTCCTGCAGTGAGTTGCATCTAAAACCCCTTTATTGGCACTTTATAGGCACTTGGGCCTCCTGAACAGTCGGTAGCTCCAGGGTTCCCTCAGCACCCTGTGTTAATAGACTTAGTGCACTTGCACCTACTGAATCGGGTACAGACTGAATACTGCGAATGCATCCGAGTTACAGCAGTGCACTACTTGTTGCATCCATTTTTACAAATCACCCCCACAGTAAGCTCTATGGGGCAGGGACCTCCATCCTACTGTGTCATACCACATGGCACTTAGGGGCAAATTAATTAAAATGTGAGATTAGATTTACCACAGAAAATCTCACTCACTTTCTACTCATTTCTAGGGGATTTGTAGAAGCTTATTTATCAAATGGTGAGCTCTAACTTTCACCCATTGATAAATACACTTTTAAATCCCCCATAGGAATGAATAGAAAGTGGGTTTTTCTGTGGTGAGCTCTAATCTCACATAAATCTGCCTCTTAATCTCTGTCTATTTATACTTATTTATTGTATTTATTATAACACTTGTCCTCCCTGTGTGTAATTGTGTATATTGTAAGACTGTACAGCGCTGCGTACCCTTGTGGCACTTTATAAATGAAGTTATACATACATACATTCTGGGGAAAAACAGTGCATTATGGGAAAAAAACGCTCAAAAGTGTAACTTGCTCACAGTTTAGGGTAAGTAAATGAGCCCTTTTGTCTTTCCATGCAACATCTCTCAATGCTTTCCCAAGAAACGTCAGCTTACAGATATAGGAAAAAAGCTTGTGCCATTTGCCCAGTGACGAACATGAAAATCCCCTAACCTTTATAAATGTTTAGTTTCCTTACTTTTCTTGTCACTCCAGTTTGTCGTTGGCTTTAAGGAAAATGTTAAGGAGATTTAAATGTCCAATTCAGCTTTAAAGGTCAGTTGTCCAATCTTGTGTTTGATGGGTTTTTTTCTGTTCAGGGAGCAAATATAACTTTAATTAACTGAACACTCAGAGATTCCCTATTTGCTGCACAGTCACAATACCCATGGGTGAGAGGTTTAAATACCTTTGTTAAACAATTAAATAAAAATCATACCCTAAACACAAATTATTCACCCCGAGCCGGTCCAACCTTTCCCCCCACAACTGCTCTTAATGATCAACAGCGACAGATTAGGGGCCTATTACACCTACAAATGGCAGATAATAATAGGAAATTCTCCATTACCAGTGAATATCACTGCATGCATTCATTTACTTCCAACTGATATGTTATCCCCGTGTATCTGCGCTAGAAAGTACAGCTTCCAATTGAGTTCAGCTACACGGAGAGGAGTAAAGGTTGACATTTTTGGGCTCCGTGTAGCTGCACTCAGGCGGAAGCTGTACCTTTCAGTGCAGATACATGGGGATGTGGAAGGGAGTCATTGCATCTGCCTGGGTGCCGGCACACAGCACACACAGTGCAAAACTGCCTGAGTATTCAATGGCTCTGAGGGCAGCCACAACCAGAAGCTCTTTTGAGTGTAGGGACAGATTATCTGCCTGCGTTTATTCACAGACTGAGAATCCGCCCCACGTGGCATTGGGCACAGTGTCTGCAATTATGATCAATGGGGGCACCCCCCCCCTCAGTGATGATATCTTCTGTACAGTTGTTACCTGCCAGAATAACCCACTGTATTAGCTGATAGGAGCCGATGTGTTCAGTGTAAACAGACTTACAGGATTCTGGAGCAAAAACAGGATACAGGAACGCTGGATCTCGGGAGCTAGGAACAGGAGGTTTGGGCAGTGCAACAGAGCTTAATGATCCAACCTTAAGTAGGCAATTGCATGAAGCTGGATCATAGGTGGTGTCAGCCAGGGAAAACTGATAAGGGAAAAAGTATTCCATTCTGACTGCAGCACGAAAAGTGTGAGGCATCCAATGCTCAAGGGGGAGAAGACATGGGCAGTTTATAGCAGGTCCCTAGTTCTAGACCAGTTCCTGACATTACCATGCCCATTATACTCTCACATGTGTCAAACACAAGGCCCGCGGGCCGAAAACGGCCCTTCTGGCTGTTTTATGTGGCCCCTGTGACTGTGCCTGACTGTGCAACACCAATTGCCTGACTGCACTGTGACTGTGCCTGACCGTACAGCACCAATTGCCTGACTGCACTGTGACTGTGCCTGACCGTACAGCACCAATTGCCTGACTGCACTGTGACTGTGCCTGACCGTACAGCACCAATTGCCTGACTGCACTGTGACTGTGCCTGACCGTACAGCACCAATTGCCTGACTGCACTGTGACTGTGCCTGACCGTACAGTATCTCAATAAAAAAATTTGGCCGGCGACTTAGCCTGTGTTTTAGATTTCAGCCCCCTTATGTGACTGAGTTCGAAACCCAAGCTTCTAGGTTATCTTAGTTGTTCTTACTAATACTAACATTAGAGACAATACAAGTAGTTGTGGTCCTAGCCCAATGTCTTAGCTCAACAAAATGTAGTATTAAGTTATACAGGTAGAGCTGTAGTTACACACATAACTTTGTATATTCTACAGTAGAGGCTTTCAATCTTATTGGGTTCAAACTCTTCAAACCCCTTTGTGGTGCAATACTTGGCTGTGGCCCCATTAGCCCATACCTATTAATTACAGTATATGAAAATGTGATTGAAATAGTTACCCTTATATATTTTCAGAAGTATTCCCAGGACTGTTAATAAGCATTCACCCCTAAATCTCATCTTAACTTTCCTTCTTCTAAAAATAATGAATTTAATAAAGAAACATGTGCAAGTGCTTATGGGTAATGTGCTTTCATGTATGAACACTGGGTATAGCTTGCTGTTATTGTTTTACCTACAGCTCGCTGAAAAAAGCTAATCACTGATTCGTTGCAATGGTTTATTGCCCAGGTGCAAATTTGCCCAATAGTTATAAATAATCTCCACTGTAAGTTACTACTAGCTAACATTCCACATAAATTCCAAAGACCAACATTATTATCATTCCTAAAAACTCCTACTACTAAAATACATACATTTTAAGCCCCTATCCATCAACAAGGATTGAAGTCAGGTTATTTAACTTCAATTACAAGACAGTGTATTATTATAGCAGCAAATCAAGGAAGAATGAAGAATTGTTTCCTTTAACAATTCTTTGTGAGGAATGGCTTTGCTGGATAATGGATGTCTGGATAAATGATCCCATACATATTTAAATATTTCATTTCCGCTTATCAATGGGAAAGTCAAAACCAAGATATAAACAGATTTGTCATTTCACTGTAATAGCAAATAAATTACAACAAGATCTTGTTGTCGGGAGAAAAACAGTAGAGAATTATTTTCCAATAACATCTTTATTTAGAATTGTAACTCTGGGAAATTCTACACGTCGTGTTTTGTAGTAGAGGCCAACATTAGGGATGTAGCGAACCTCAAAAAAAAAGTTTGCGAACGCGTTCGCGAACTTACGCCAAAAAGTGTGAATTTTCGCGAACTTTGCGAACCCCATAGACTTCAATGGGAAGGCGAACTTTGAAACCTAGAAAAGTCATTTCTGGCCAGAAAAATGATTTTAAAGTTGTTTAAAGGGTGCCACGACCTGGACAGTGGCATGCAGGAGGGGGATCAAGGGCAAAAATTTCTCTGAAAAATACTTTGTTGACACAGCGTTGCGTAAAATCGCAAAGGCAGACCTAGTGGAAATACGCGGCGTTTTTTGCTATTTCGCGCTATTACCACCATGGAAACTGGATTTGCTGAAAAACGCCATGTGTGGCTTGCGCTGCGTTTTTAGGCCGAGAAAAAACGCAGCGGAAAAACGCCACGCGAACCCAAATTGCAAACATACGCGAAAAGTTTGCGAACTTGCGCGTTCACGAACACCCGATGTTCGCTCGAATTAGTTCACCGGCGAACAGTTCGCTACATCTCTAGCCAACATTAGTGTCAATACAGAATATACAGAAGCATGTTACATATCTCTTATAGCAAATACTTTCATGCCATGGTAAAGCATGGAGTAATATCCAGTTATAAAATAAAAGTATGGCAATAAGTGGAAGGGAGGCTCTCGGGAGGGCCAGGTCTTTGTTGAAGGCAAATATTAGCCAATATTCTGTAGAAACTCCTGAGCTCAGTTTAACTGTTACAGTGCTAGTCCAAGCAGGACTTTTTGTCAAAGTAAGTTCTGCCTGTGTAAGCCTGCATTCTTCACTGCATGAACTTTACAGCATACATGTGGTGTTTGCAGATAAGTAAGTGTCACTGAACATGGGGGAAAATAGTCAACGGATGAAAGCGGCTATTTGTTTTAGGAAAATGTGATGGTGCTGGCAGATGGAGGGGATATATGCAGTACAAACGGTGTGGGTGGGGGAGATGTGCCCAACTTATAAACATGGTAGGAAAATGTAGGGACTTCAAGTTTCATTTAAGCAGAGATATAATAATAAAGATATAATTAATCCTTATTGGAGGCAAAACAAGCCTATTGGATTTATTCAATATTTAAATGATTTTTAGCAGACTTAAGGTATGGAGATCCAAATTACGGAAAGGCCCCTTATCTGGAAAACCTAGGTCCCGAGCATTCTGGATAACAGGTCCCATACCTGTATTACCAACAGAATAATGTCTATGAATAAGTTATAGAAGCAATTGCATTGAAGGTTTCATTTTAATGATACGTCATTGACAGATGCAGTTGGTGACTCAATGAAGGTCACGGTACTTTCCACCATCTGCTTATTCCCCAGCTGCAGTGGGAGGATGTATCGCAATCTACCCCATAATCATGTCTGATCAGCCAAGTAAGATGGGCTCATTCTCTGTGTCTCCATGACTGGCTGGAACCAATACAGTGTGGTATTAAAACTACAGAACAGCTAAAAATACTCCGTGTGTCTTGAAGCATAGAAACTGTGCTTTCCTACATCCATCAGGGCTGACATTCCATATAGTTCCCAAGAATAAGCGCAAATATCAAAGTTCAGTATAGATTGTCTTCCATTAATCTTTTTACTCTTTCCATAAACTTTCCTGTAGCACTTCAGGGCCGATAGATTTCAATTTCCTTTTTTACAAAACTGAATCATGAAATAAAACATCTTAAATGAACTTGAAGGAATATCAAAAAGCCAATCACATTCATGCACAGTAAGAACTTGTTCATCTCAAAATACCGCCTTATATAATTATTTTTCAAATTAGACTTGTTCAAAAACACTCAAATGCACTTGAATGCTTAAAATACTCCTTACATTGATTTTTTTTGATTGATAAATCTGGAAAAATTTAGTTCTTAGATTTGACAAAATTCATAATTTTGCTTTATCTCTGTGGTTTCAAATCTTTAAAGGTGAAGGAAAGTCATTTTGGCATTTTTCTGCCAATAGATTCACCACATTAGTGCCACCTAGAACACTATATTTATTCTGCAGAAAGCTTTATCATACTTGAGTAAAGAGCCCTAGAAGCTTTCTCTGTTTGTTTAAGATTGCAGCTGCCATTTTAGCTTCATAGCTTCCTGCTTGCAGTCTAGCCCTTATAGCTGAGATCACACATTCCTAAGGGAGGTGGATGGGAATTCTTAGCATTCTTGACGGAGGGGGGAGCAGGAAAAGGGAGAGAGGAGCGAACTGTGCAGACTCTGGCCAAAGGAATGAAGGATTTTTCTGAGAAAAGGAAGTCAGACACCCTAAGAACATGTTAACAAAAAAGCAGACAAGAAATCATGTGTTTCTTTTGATAGAGGACTCTGTGAGTGCTCATAGCTGTATTTACTGAGACCTTCTCCTGTAATAGTTTAGCCCCATTGGTGTCCCAAATCGTCAAAAAACCTGACTGTTATCATTTGGGAATTTAATTACTTTCAGAGTTCGATATTCAGCATTCCGCCAAATCCAGAAATTGTGGATTTAGTAGATCCCTGTTAGTCGTCATGTTGAACTCGGGTTGCCACCTGTCCGATTTTGACCCGAAGAGCCCGGTTTGCTAATAAGGAAATTAGTTTTGTGGCATTTTGTGGAACTTCTGTTTGTCACGCAACAAAAAAAGTCCCAGTTGTGTCAAATTGGGCGTGGTTGCTTAAAATGGGCGCAGTCATCAAATTTGGCACGGTCACAGCAAAAAAAAGATGTGTAACAAATAACTGACGGAAAAAAAGCCGCACGTGTCAAACGTGTTTTGCAGATTTTTCGGCGTTTCCCAAATTTTACTGTTGTTTTTTTTGGCTAGGAGAAAAGGGACAGATTCGCTCATCACTATGCAGCAACATCGCAGATCGTCGCATCGTAGCCCTGTCCCCATGACATCACGGCCACCTCCTCCCCGCCCCTGTGACATCACGCCTCTCCGCCCCATGATGTTATGGCCCCACCTCCTCCTCGCCCCCCCCATGATGTCACCCCGCCCCCTGCCCGGCTTTCTTAGCTGGCAAAGTTGAACTGATGCATGTGTAATTTAACTGCATATTATTTTTGTTGTTGTTAAAATATATTCAGAACATAAATGATACATTTGTAATACTTTTAAGGAATTTCCTAATAGTTTATATTATCTTATAATTCTGTCATGTACTGTATGTTATTATAATTTTATGAATATTTCTAAGTCAATCTCTATTCTTTATATTCTATAAAACATAAAAACAAATCTTTCAAACGAAACCATTCTATCCAATGCTTCATATTTTATAACCTAAAAGGTCAGGTTCTGCCGGGTGTCAGAATGTAGAGAGACGCTTTCAAATTTGTTGAGAAATGTCTCCGATGAGTCCGCGTGCCTGTTTCCAGATGAAAATATGTCAGAATGAATCACAAATCTATCAATTAGGTTTAGGGGAAAAAAAATAGTTTTAATATAATGAAGGAGCCCACGCATATCCCTTCAGGGTTCCATTTAAAAATAGATGAAAATGTCCTAGAAAAAAGGAGAAATATAATCAATTCAGTGATTAATGGGGACGATTCTGTGAAAGGACCTGGCAATTAAAAGCGTGGGCTTTCTCATTAAGATTTACTGAGGCTGGATACTATCATATTATCTCTTATGGTTTGTCTGTTGTTTCTATAAACCTGTTGTTGAAAGTAAAAATGTAGTTTGTTTCTGCACCTGGGTACCCTTAGGGTGAAGACACACAGAGCTACTAGTAGCAGCTACTTGTCGTGGCTAATAAAATAGACAATGCTGATCATTTACTGATAATTGTCTCTACGTGTGTTTTAGCAGTATTGTCTATGGCAGGGTATTTTCTGGCATTTAGTAGCTGTGACAAATAGCTGCTACTTGTAGCCCAGTGTGTCTTAAGGGCCGTGACAGACGGGGAGATTAGTCGCCGCGCAACAAATCTCCCTTGTCACGGGTGACTAATCTCCTCGATATGCCATCCCACCAGCTACCAGCTAGAATGTAAATTGCCGGTGGGATGGCATAAGCGGCGGTGAAATCGATGAAGTTTCCTCTCAAGGCAACTTCGGCGATTTCGGCAAATCGCTGCGCTGTGTATGCCATCCCACCGGCAATTTACATTCTAGCCGGTAGCCGGTGGGATGGCATTGCTAAAGGTCGCATGTAGTGGACACTAGACTTTAAAAAACAGGGATGGGTCCAACATTCCCTCTAATTATTTTTGGCGGTGTGCACAGAAATTATATTTTTGTCAAACTCTTTTTTGTGTGCAACCCCAATATGTTGTGTGTGAGTTCCAAAAATCTATATCTTTTTTTTTAATTTATTTATTTTTCAAGTATTTTTATTGATTTTACCTGATGAAAGGTAGAAGGAAGAGAGAAGAGGGAGAAGGATGGGGGAGCTGGAAAGTCTCAGTCTTCATTCAGTGGTGGTTGCAGGGGATTCAAGCCATGGGATCCAAATACCTTCAAACTTGCTTGTGCAGCCTCTGGCTAAGTAGCTAAGCTTATACAGCTGCAGTTGGGAGTTGACAGGGGGATCCATTTGCCAAGTGTTGGTGGGGTGGAGCCCATCCAGTGCATAGATACTGTCTTTTTGGCATAGAAGAAGAGCAGCCTCTTGAGACATCTAAGTGTATGTTCTGGGCACCAGGGAGTCTATTGGCCTAGCAAACATGTAGTTGGGTTGTATACTTGGGAGAGTTACAGTTCTGTAGCCATAAAGTGTATAACCTGCTTCCAGAATTTCTGTATGTCGGGGCTGTCCCATAATAGGTGCAAGAAGGTAGCGGAGGAGGCCCTGCATCTCAAACAGTTAGAAGAGGGAAGTCTTCCAATGTTGTGTAGCTTTTGGGGTGTGAGATAGGTTTGGTGGATAATTTTGAATTGTCTCACTAAAGGTTGGTATAGATTATCATTTATTTCATCCCAGTCATCGGGATCTAGTGGATACCACTTGCTTCCCATTTGTATTTTACTCTGGGCCGTCGCTCATATTGTTTAGAGATAAAATATTTTTATGCATTAGAAAGGAGTTTTGGCCTAGTAGGTTTAGCTATTAGCTTAGCAAATCAGTGTACTGAGTTTGTGGTTGTGATGATGGAAATTGAGCTGAACAGAGGTGTGTAATTTGCGCATATCTGAACCCCGACAGATCAGGTCGAGAAACAGTTGGAGTTGGGGTAGTGCGTGCAAGGTTCCGTTAGTATACAGATGGGCAACTCCTTTAACCCCTAGTTTAGCCCAGGTTTCGGCTTCAGGGAATACTGCAAAGTGGAACAGCTATATCTTTGTAAACTATGTGCAAATTAAATATTTATTGGTAAAAAGTCCTATTTTATATGAAAAAGAAGTTTTTTGTTTTTTTTAAATAAAATTGATTCATTACATCAGTTTTTTCTCAAGAAGCTTGTGTTTTGCTGCATTGTGTCAGTAGCAAAGCAGATTGTGTATTTCATGGCCTGGATAAATCTATTAGTGATGAGTCATAAGTAGCTGGACCTTCTGAGTAATCTTGAAAAAATTCCTCCCCTTATCCATCAAACTGAAGAAGCTGCTCAGATGGGCGGTGAAATGTTTTGAAGATTAAGTTCATTTGAGAATATGCAAAACAGCAGGATCATAAAGTTAAAGAGACATGAATGGTCATTTATTGACAACAGATGCAGTGTGCAAAGTGAAATTTCACAAATTGACATGTTTCTCCCCACAATGCAGCATTTTCCCACAATTGAAGCAGAATTGCTGATTTAGACACAACTGAGCTGAAAATTATTTGTGATAAAATTTCAAAATGGCATCTACACTAGCAGCATCTACTGACATCTTCAACACCTATAACATCTAAAGGCACTCGTTTGAACGAATCTGAACAGGAGACAGGATGGACACATTTCTGCATAAGTGCAGGGAGTGTCTCTGGATACAAATAATGGAGTCAATGAATGACATGAATTCACACCACGACTGCACCCATTTTAGCACAACCATTACTGTGGTTACAGTTTTAAATGATCCCTATGACTTTCTTTTTTATTTAATGATTTCCTGCTATTCCATGAGGTTGTATTCAAAAGTGAGTATTGGGTTGGAACATTTGGCAAACTGGGAAGGCTTATTCAGCAGGTTACCAATTTTAGGGTTTTAATTAATTCAAATAAACTCAGATTTTACCAAACTCGAATATTTTATTTATAAAAAATTGAATATAAAAAAAACTCAACTGAATTAAACCATGAAAAAAGAACTTGAATGCATCAAATTCCTATTTCACCCATCATTTTCATTGGTTCTACAAAGTCTCAGAAATTGTTGAAAAACTTGAATTGAAAAATAGCAGAACTTTTCCCATCGTACTTGCAACCTTTTAGACGCCAAAGTGTTACATGCAAGGGGTTTTTTTTTTTTTTTAATTTCTTTGCAATTAATAAATTTTTACGTTTTGGAAACCATAATTCAAATTTGGGAGTTTTTGCACAAAAAAAATCAAATTTGAATGTTGATAAATTGCCCCCTTTATTGTTTTAGTCTTTTGTAGGTTAGAAATGTTTTCACTTCAGATTCAGAAGAGGAGGTGGACTTTAAATTGATGTTGGATGTACTGTAGCACATCAAGTCCACAAGATAGATGTTTAATGATGAAAGTAGGGGAACTGAATCTTGTAGTCTTCCTATGGCCTATTCTCCACTGGGCATTGAACATGTGGGTACAGGTTTATAAATGGAGGGGGGGGGTTCTGTTCAGAAAACATGTACATGCATTTGTGTGCTCTTGGACTGAACAATGGGGTTCCCTTTAAAGGAATTAACAAGCCCAAATATAGCTTAGATAAATAAGCTTCTGTTTAGCCATGATTGCAGCTATTAAAGTGATACTGACAGCCAATTAACTCTTTTACTGCCAATCACGTATCTCATACGTGCTGGCAGTAAAAGGGCTTAAACGCCAACGACGTGTCTCATATGTCGTTGGCCTTTAAGCGCTGCTCTCTGCAGCGGCGGCATGTGCCGCCGCTGCAGAGAGCTTCTAACAATGACAGCCCCCCTGGGCAATGTGCCAGGGGGGCTGTCATGAGGGTCCTGCGATCGATCGGGTCGCAGGACCCTCCAGGAAGCAGCAGACGCGATCGCATCGTGTCTGCTGCTTCCTGCTTCCTCCTTCCCCCCCAGCGCCGGCCCAACTGAGCAAGGAGCGATCGGGTCTTCAGGACAGGTAAGGACTTTTTTTTTCTTGCATTTACACACCATTTACACACTTAGACACACATTTACATACATTTATACACACTTACATACATTTACACACACTTACAGCACACATTTTAGCATTTTTTTTTCATTTTTCACACTTTTATACACTTATTTACACTCATATACACACTTACACACTATCACACAACTTTTACACATGTACACACATGTATACACAAACACTTTGGTTTTTTTTTTTGTTTTGCTTTTTTGTTTTTTTTTTTCATTTTACCACTTTGTTTTTATTTTCTTTTACCTAAAAACTGTTTATTTTGACAGCGTAACTATTGGATCAGATATTCTGACCACTAATTACACTGTCATGTAACTTATTTTGTTGTTTCACTGATTTGCACAATTTTTGTGGTTTTATCACATTTTATCCCTCTATAAGTGTTCCTGATCTGTTTTTAGCGTAGCTTTGCCAGGTGTAACTTTGGTGTACAAAAATAACTTTGCCTATTTTGAATTCATCAGAATGTGTACTTTCCAAAAATATATGGTTTTGTGGGGGTCACTGTATAGTTAGGGGAAGTTTTGGCACATAATACACTGACAGGGGGCTCTGTGTGCAAAAGCTGAGTTGGCAGGCAAGAAATCCTTATGCGCTATTTTCATTTTGGGTTCAGTACATACCGCAGACTTTGGTATATCTATGCATATTGGGCATCAAACTGTTCAGTAGACCTTAGGTGTTCCTATTTGGGGTGACTTGCCTTTGTATGCAAGAAATTGTGTGAGATAAATGCGGCAAATTGCAACATTTTTAGGCGATTTTCTGAAATGTCATAAAAACCAATAACTTTAGGAAAGCTCTGCAGATTGGTACTTTGGTGTAGAAAGGACTCTTTACCCTTGTTGGATTTGTCAGAATGTGTACTTTCCAAAAATATATGGTTTTCTGGGGGTCACTGTATAGTTAGGGGAAGTTTTGGCACATAATACACTGACAGGGGGCTCTGTGTGCAAAAGCTGAGCTGGCAGGCGAGAAATCCTTATGCGCTATTTTCATTTTGGGTTCAGTACATACCGCAGACTTTGGTATATCTATGCATATTGGGCTTCAAACTGTTCAGTAGGCCTCTGGTGTTCCTTTTTGGGGTGATTTGTCTTTATCTGATCTTTATCAAGAAATTGTGAGAGATAAATGCGGCAAATTGCAACATTTTTATGCGATTTTCGAAATGTCATATAAATCTGCAAACTTAGGAAAGCTTTACAGCTTGGTACTTTGAAGCAAGAAGAAATGATTACCCATTATAGATTCGGGGGGATGTGTACTTTCCAAAAATATATGGCTTTCTGGGGTGAATGTACTTTTTTTGTAGCATTATCCCACATAAAGGATGTAAATGTGTTGATTTTGAAGGAGCTGAAATGATAGATCATATGGGGGTATGTTCACATTGGGGCCCCTACATGCCACATACTTAGGTAAACCTATACATATTGGGCATCAAACTGTTCAGTGGACCCCTGGTGTTCAAAATCAGGGTGTTTTATCTTGGTACCTAATGCTATGTGGGAGATAAGATGCTGCAAAGTGGAAGCTTTGAGGGGATTTTTGGAAATGTCATCAAAATTGCTAACTTTAGAAAAGCTGTGCGGCTTGGTACTTTGGAGTAGAAAGACATGGGTACCCATTTTAGATTCGGGGGAATGTGTACTTTTCAAAAATATATGACTTTCTGGGGTGAGCGTACTTTTTTGTAGCTTTATCCCACATATAATGATGTAAATGTGTTGATTTTGCAGGAGCTGAAATGACAGAAATGACAGTATATATGGGGGTATGTGAAGCTTTGAGGGGATTTTTGGAAATGCCATCAAAATTGCTAACTTTAGAAAAGCTGTGCGGCTTGGTACTTTGGAGTAGAAAGACATGGGTACCCATTTTAGATTCGGGGGAATGTGTACTTTCCAAAAATATATGACTTTCTGGGGTGAGCATACTTTTTACTAGCTTTATCCCACATATAATGATGTAAATGTGTTGATTTTGCAGAAGCTGAAATGACAGAAATGACAGTACATATGGGGGTATGTTCACATTGGGGCCCCTACATGCCACATACTTAGGTAAACCTATACATATTGGGCATCAAACTGTTCAGTGGACCCCAGGCATTCATATTTAGGGTGTTTTATTTGGTTACTTTATGACCTGTAGGAGATAAGATACTATAGACTGGAAGCTTTGAAGCGATTTTTAAAAAAAATCACAAATTTTGATAAAAACCAATAACTTTAGGAAAGCATTGCGACTTGATAGTTTGGAGTAGACACACAGTTGTGCCTATTCTGTATTCCCCAGAATCTGTTCTTTCCAAAAATGTACAATTTTCTGGGATAAACCTTCTGTTAGTGGAATTTTGGCCTTGAAATCCAAAGTATGCAGTTTTTTTGGAGCAGTGCTTTGGGAATTTGGTAATGTACTGCTGGGAGTTTTTGACCTATACAAGTGAGAAATCTCCATAAAACTATATATATTTGGTATTGGCACGTTCAGGAGACATGGGACTTTCCAAATCAGTTGTATATTCGTGCATAAAATAATTTTTGTTTCTAGTATGTTTGATTATATTATGGAAAATTTGATTTTTTTTGCATTTTTAGACATTTAGAAGCCTATATCTTGTTACAGAATTGGAATTACACAAAAATTCTACCATATTTTGAAAGCTTAGGTTGTTCTGAAAAAAACGATATATTGTTTTCCTTGGTAAACTAAAAGTCCCCCCGAGGAAAGGCCCCTAAAGTGAAACAGTGCAAAATGTTCAAAAACTGTCTGGCAATACAAGTTCCGCTTTGACCAAAATGGCTGGCAGTAAAAGGGTTAAAACATTTTTTTTACACCTATTGTTGTGTTTTAATTTGTATCAGCTTTAAATTCCTTATAAGCTTAATCTGCAAAGTTTTTTCGCTTCATAATTATGTTAGCATGAATTACAGACCCACGGAGCAGCCATGTTTGTTCCCCTCTTCCGGGTTTTAATTTAAATGCTTCCCAAGTGAATAAATATGTCCAATCACAAACCTGCAACATCCCTTCTGCTTTCAGCCAGTGTGTGATAAGCTCAGCTCTGTTGTCTATGTGTAATGGGGGGGGGGAGGGAGAGCCCTTAGAAGCAGACAGGCAGCAAGCACGGGAAAGCTATTTAAATTCTTTGTGGGAAGTGCACAGAGGGGGGGGGCAGCCCTTTGAAGCAGGCAGGCAATGGAAAGATCAAGCCTGCCTGTTATCTAGTTCACAATGTGAGGAGCGAGGGAGGGAGGGGGAGCTCTTTGAAGCAAGCTGAATCCTCCGAGTTTATGACGTAGTTCTTTTGACAGATTGAGAAGCTACAGTTGGGTTGCCAGACAGTTGGGTTCAGGCTCTTCAGTAGGATTTATATAGAGAAACAGAACTTTTAGGAAAAAACAGTCAACATGACCTATAGGTAGGTTTGGAAGTAGGTTCATATTTTTAAAATAATTTTTTTGGTGTCAGTATCACTTTACGATGTAGGTATGTCTGGACTGAGATTCAAACGGTAAATAGAGGCCCATATGGGCCTAATAAATAGTGATGGTCTGGGGAACATTACAGCAGCCAGCTGGAATTTACAAGTTTCCAGTCCAGGCCTGGCTGTAGGACACATTTCCCATAGCAGGTAACAGATAAACTGTAAAGAATATGATGGTTTAAGTACTTACATGGAGATAAATGGGGGTTGAATGCCATTCTTAACTATGCAACTAGAAAAAAGTGCAATTCTTCCGAATCAGCTCATTTGCAAGATTTAGGAATAGGAAAGAAGCAGACTTACTATTAGCTTTTATGACTCTTAGACAAATTCTTTCATGATCCGTGATTCACTGAGCCATTTCTGAGACATGTAGGTGTGGTAAATATTCATGAACCCTTCAGATAAAGGACAATTCCTGTTGCTTTATGATACTGACTTTTATACGGAGAGTGGGTTTAGCATCCCGTCCATGAAGCAACACAGGGCGGCTGTGACTTTCCCCCAAACGGCACTTTAACAGAATATTTTTTTGATTCTTTTGATTCTGACGCAAATATTCCGTTAAAATGTGCAACTGTTTATCATTTTCATGGATTGATGTTTTGCTGCTTCAGACAGAGGAACCGGTTTATAAGAAGTGAAACAAGCAACAGAGTTAGAAGTATCTTGCCTGCTATTTATTGGTTTATTTGCATTTTAATTACAACACAATAAAACAATGTCATTACATGAGATGCAATAGTATAAAAAGCCATTGGACCCAATCCCTAATTTAAAGGGGCAATACACATCTGTATTCAACATGAGCAAAATATTGTTTCAAAAATGTAGTTTTATTTTTTGAAGTTATTTTTAAACGTATCCTTGCAACCTCATTGTAATCAGGGCTTACATAGGGACATAATCTCTCCCCTACCTGCATCTTAGGCTTTCAGATAAGGAGATGTTCATGATGTAAATGTGCTACTGATAAATTCATTAAAGGAGAAGGAAAGGTAAAAACTAAGTAAGCTTCATCAGAAAGGTCTATGTAAATACAGCCATAAGCACTTACAGAAACGCTGCACTATCACTATCCTCTATCAAAAGAAACACAGGATTTATTGTCTTCTTTTTTGAAACATGTTCTTCTGTATCAGACTTCCTTTCTTTTAGGGCTCCTTCAGGTTTGGGCACGAGTCTGCTCAGTTCTCTCCTCTCTCCCTCCCTTCTCCTGCTCCCCTCTCCCATAAGAACTCACTCCCCCCTTCCCTAAGGAGCTTCCAAGGGCTATAACTGCAGTAGGAAGCTGCCAAGACTAGGAAGCTAAAATGGCAGCTGCTGTGAGAGGGAGCTTCTAGGGCAGTTTACTCAGGTATAGTAAAGCTTTCAGCAGAATAAATATAGCGTTCTAGGTGGCACTAATGTGGCGAATGTATTGGCAGTAAAATGCCAAAATGACTTTCCTTCTCCTTTAACTGCCTTCTTCTCATCTCACAATTGCTCTAAGGAGCCAAACAAGTTGCAGAATAAATCTACTTTCAATATCATTGTTCTGCCCTTGTCGGTGCCAGAAAGAAAAAAACCTAGATATCTCTAATTGAAAACAATGTTGAGCCGAGCTGGATATTGCCCATTTAAGACACTTACAGCAGACAACTGCCCCACCCCAGACAGCCCTCCTTAAAAAATAAATAGCAATTAATAAATAGAAACAGCTCACTGCAACGCTTTCACCCGTGCAGTAAAAAGTGTCCCAGTCTCATTTTATAATGTGACACCGTTCCTTTAAAAATCCCATTGTAAACGTAAGATTGGAAATGCTAACATTCTCTGGTAAGTAACGTATGAACAGAGCAACATTATTTATAACCCCTTGACCTTTAATGCTAATAAATGGTAACAGCCATCCTTGTTTAAGTCTGGATATTATGTTAACCCCCTCTGTTTTTTAACTGCCCTGTGCAGTGATTCTTTTGGTATTAAAATATGTGTGAATAAAATATTGTTCTTTTTAAGCTTTAATAAAAAATCCCAATGTAACTGGAGTGGCTCTAAGCACCGCAGACATGCACCCAGTCCGTTTATACAGTCATAAGTCACCTTAGCACCAATTCAGCTTTGCACACAAACAAGCTTTGTGTTTGTCAGGAACAGAGAGAGTAATAGAACCGCCGGGCTGCTAGGTGGTTAAGGTTAAAAAGAACATTAGAGCTGATACAGGAAAACGAATGATCTGGCCAGTTTGGAACACTACAAACACAGTTAAACCCTTCCGCTAACACATTTAGCTCATTATATTGTAACTTTCTAACACTCAGATACTTCTCATGTCTTTACATTACAATGAAACAGACAGTTGTCCAAACATTGTCCCTTCATGTCTATGAAGATTTTCATTCATCCAGGTCATGGTATATCTAGTATAAATAAATTTGAAGCAACTGGACTTGTTAAGTAATCATTGAAGACGTTTCACTACTCATCCAAGCAGCTTCTTCAGTTCAACTCAGTTATACTAGATATTGTCCCTTCAGTTTCATACTGTAAGTTGTAATTTAACCCAAAACCTCCAAAGAGTTTGTACATGCCCTGACTATCCAAATACTGTTTTTCTTTTTCAGGAATAAATTCTTTAACAACAAAATAATTCTTTTATACATATTTTCCTTATATTCCTCTACATTAACAGTACATTTGATACCTTATAGCCTGACTTCTATGTAATAACATCTAAAATAGCCAATATATATTGTTTATTGTATTTACTCTAGCCCAGAAGACCTTTCTAAAAGATCATTTCAGTTCCATTGTTCTACAACCCTTAAACAGAGATAAAGATCGTTATTTATCACATTGCTCCAACGTTAAACCGTTCCTAAAATAGTTTCTATTTGTAAGACTTTGTAATGCGCACAATATCCACAATTGTTATACTGTAAATGTAGACATTTTTTATTGTTCCATGATTTATTAGGCAATAAGTTCAGGGCTTTTAAAGTCGAGATTTAATAATGGCATTCATATAAAACCTCCGGCCTCTCTTCATTCCCTTTTTATTTCAATACTGCAGATACTGTCTAAAATATACTAGGGAATTTTACAATTGCTGTGTAAAACAATTCAGACAGAAATTGTGATAAAACTAAAATATATTATACCTAAGCATCAGCAATGTACTGTACCTTTCAACCAGTCTTAAGCTGGAGATGGAAATATAATATATATTATTGGCCAAAAATTAGATTTGAAAATTCACGTTTTATCTGGTGATGAGAATCAATAAAACTATATTTAAAAAATATTTAATTTGAAATTTCAAGTACTGTCTGGTGATGAGAATCGGTAAAACTGTATTTGAAATTTTATGTCCTGTTTAGAGATGAGAATCAATAAAGTTTTTTTGAAAATATTTAATTTGAAATTTCAAGTTCTGTCTGGAGATGAGAATCAATAAAGTTTTTTTGAAAATATTTAATTTGAAATCTCAAGTTCTGTCTGGAGATGAGAATCAATAAAGTTTTTTTGAAAATATTTAATTTGAAATTTCAAGTTCTGTCTGGAGATGAGAATCAATAAAGTTTTTTTCGAAAATATTTAATTTCAATTTCATGTTCTATCTGGAGATGAGAATCAATAAAGTTTTTTTCGAAAATATTTCATTTGAAATTTCAAGTTATGTCTGGAGATGAGAATCAATAAAGTTTTTCGAAAATATTTAATTTGAAATTTCAAGTTCTGTCTGGAGATGAGAATCAATAAAGTTTTTTTTCAAAAATAATTAATTTGAAATTTCAAGTTATGTCTGGTGATGAGATTTAGTGATGGGCGAATTTCACGCTTTGCCATTTTTTTGCAAAACGGACCACAAAATTTCTTGTGGAAAAATTCACCACTCGTCAAAAATTGTTGCCCACGTCAAAAAATTGTCTTTTAAAAGATTTGAGAATTTTTTGCCAAAGCGAAACAGGACAGATTCGCTCATCACTAATGAGAATCAGTAAAATTGTAGTTGAAATGTTATGTTCTGTCTGGCAATGAGAATGAACACATTGTATGTGAAAATATTTGATTTGAAATTCTGTCTGGTGATTAGAATCAATAAACTTTTTTCGAAAATATTTAATTTGAAATTTCAATTTCTGCCTAGCGATGAGAATTAATACATTTTATGTGAAAATATTTTATTTGAAAAAGTCCTTTCTGGTGATGACAATCAAGATGTTCTATCTGAAATGACAAATGACGACAGTGGCATTTTTTCTGTAAATATAATAATTGTAGGATTTGGAACTCACCATATGTCACTAAGTATATAGTTTCACTTTGGGGCAATGTATTTATTTGCGAAAATACAAATCTATTTGAATGCCTATCTACAATAATAGGTCCTTAATATGAAACATTTTCATACATTTTATTTCATGAAAGCAGTTTTCCCATCTAAGGATATTTTACAAGTTAAAGGTCAAAGGGTTGGAGCGTGTAGAACAGGGCTCTTATTAACTGAAGCAAGCTGGTCATAAAATTCACCGTTAACCTTAGTAATGACAGCTGACTGAGCAATATTTACTTTCTAAGGGCTCCAGAGGGCTGCGTCCTGCAATGTGCCTTGCAGCAGTAAAATGTTATGGTAAAGGCAAACATATCCAAGCTAGGTATTTTTTTTCCACCTTAACGCTGACATTCATTGAGGAATAAAAAAATCAGGGGAAAACCACTTGGAAGGGGACGCAGATACTTTGACTTCTTTCTATAGTTAAAGCACAGTGCCTGTAAAAAGCATAGAACCGCAAAAAGCAGTTATTTAAAATTCAATACAGAGTTCTGTCAGTTGCTGACTTTTCTCTAGGAAACAAAAAATAGACCTAGCTTTGCAGGTCACGTGAAAAATGTCAACAGCACTTCCATTACATAATACACTTGACAATAAATGCTTTGGTGCTCCTCAGACTACTGCACGTTGCTGCCTCAGATGCAATACTACAAGCCAGAGCTCTATCTCACCCTTTGAGGACTACTGTAGACATGCAAGATGGAGGCATAATGAGCCGGGATAGCTATTTTGGGGCGTACCACTGGAGATGTAGGCAATTCATTTAGTCGTGCAGTCACCGAGCATACAGCACATCCTTCTGCTGTATGAAAGAGTCCATTTAAAACAAATTTTTCGGCATCCAAAACATTGCCTTTTATATTGATAATTGCATGAAACGTTTTTGTTTTGTCTCGCCGCCAAACAAGTTGGAAACAGTTGCTTTTGTTTTAACCGCCATTTACTTGTTGCGGGAGGAAAATAAACATTTGTTTATTTTAGTGGCAGGAGAATGGATTTCATTAGAATCTGGAAAACTGGCACAATAGTGCTCAAAGGGTTACCAAAAATGGAATACATGTAGCAATTTTCTTCACAACAGGACTGCCATTTTGCAGCTCATTGCAATCCACTTCAGACACATACTGCTTCCTGCCAGGCTTTAAATGAGTGTTCCTGACAGACCGGCTAAGGGCCCCAGGCAGTTGGATACAGCATGATAAAATATAATGATGCACAGTGAAAGCAAAACAAAATCAAACAGAAAAAAAAAAAGTTTTCCTTTTTTCAGTATATTAATGACTATAAATGTGTTAAAACATTTAGACAAAGCTCAAAAAAGTTGTATAAAACACAAATGGATGTATCATTAAGGCTGTTTACTATATTGCAGATATTTTGGCCCCTTGTTTGTTGGAAAAGTCCAAACAGTCTAAAGGTCCTGTGTGAAATTGCTCTCCCACAACTTCCTATGTGGGCATCTATCCACAGCAGACACAAATTCAATCCTCTTTGGAAACAAAGCTGTTTTGGGTCTTCACACGCTCCTGAATATGAATACTGGCTGATATTTTTTTCTTGCTTCAGGATTTTTTGCACTTATCTTTTCAAAGAGGATCTGTTTTTTTTTTTTTCCCGAACGAAAATCAAACTTTATTATCGCTGTTAAATTTATTCTCCTCTTTGCGTTTACTACTGAGAGTAAACTGAGCATTCGACGTGCAGAGGAAAGGCCTAAAAGTGAATGACAAAGAAATACAAAGGACTGGAGGAACAGCAGAAACTGTATTTCATGGAAGCTTCCCAGATGATTGAATCCCCACTCGAGTGCAGGACACCAAACCGCTTGTGGTTTTTAAGATCGACCATGAGCCTGGATCACAGATGCCTGCTTCTAGCTAGGGAACAGCATAATAGCTCTCATGTGGAACCTCAAGTAACTTCAATGAAAGAAACCCTACATCACACCCACTCTTGCATAGACCGTTTACAGTAAAGTATGTGGCGGGGTGTTCCTTTCCTTTTGATCTGAAACACAGTGTAAACCAATACAAGAAGGCACAAGGCCAATATACATGGGATTACAATGGCTATGGCTTTCACAGTGCTGGCTGTGTTGTCCAGCTTGATGACAATGTCTACATCATCTTGGGGACTGGTTCTTTCTTTGTCTCCATCAGTGGAGCCATCACATCCCATGAAATCCTTAAGGATCGATCTCGGGTAACCAGGTTCTACCCGGAGATTCAGATTCTGGAATTTCCAGTATTCCTTTCCTTTATAAAAATATGTAAAGCCTGAAAAATTAAAAAAAGAGAAAAAATTACTAGGTATAAACCATTACTTTTTACTATTCAGACAGGGTAAACTTTTGGGCACAAAACACCACAACGTGTTGCTGTATTTATTTCAAAGAAAAAAGGTGAGATGATCTGCTTAAATAAAGTAACTGGTAAGCCCCATGTCTGTACACATTTGCTCCATCTGTGTGTTTTTCCTTCTATATGGCTTTTAACATTTAAAATTTAACATTGTAATATTTACAACCAATTAATGACCTGAAAATATATAGTTAGTAATACCAGTGGAACTTTTAACCTATTAATGACCTGAAAGTATATAGTAATACCAGCAGAACTTTAGACATCAATAAAGATGCATGTAACACTATGGGGCTGATTTACTAATCCACGAATCCGAATCCCGAATGGGAAAAAAATCGGATTGGAAACGAACATTTTGTGACTTTTTCATATTTTTTGCAATTTTTTCATCGCTGTCGCGACTTTTTCGTAGCCGTTACGATTTGCGCGAGTTGTCGCAACTTTTTCGTATTGAGCGCTAATAAACGGCGGGCAAACCTTTCCGATTTTTTCGCGACGGCTACGAAAAAGTCGCGACAATTCGCGCAAGTCGTAATGGCTACAAAAAAGTCGTGACAATTTACGAAAAAGTCGCAACGGCGACAGAAAAAATCGCAAAATACCGATCATTACGAAAAAAACACATTTGGATGCTTTTCGGACGTTCGTGGATTAGTAAATCAGCCCCTATGTATATACAATGTCTTTTTTTCCTTCAACTTTTGTTGAACAACAAAATCCAGCACCTACTACAGAAAAGGGGAGCTCAGTGCAGTAACTGCATCTTGTCTGTATACTTACCATTTTCTTTGTCAACAAAGGCTCCTTGTGGTGACTCTGGAATGCCTTTCCATACTGTGATTAGCTTTGGATAGCCAGGATCCATTACTCTCATTTCCTCATTGTATCGCCAATACCTACAAAATATAATACAATTAGATGGTGTATTGCACAATTTTTGTACTTGTAATTCATAACTATTCACATTTTAATACATTAAACCATATTTTTTTCAATTAAATTCCCATATACATAGGAAAAGATGTTGCTCAGCACTTGTTGTTGGTGGGGCAATGTAATGGGGTAAACATATAGGGTATTAAATAAAAAAAAAGCAACTTCCAGATCGGATTCCACAGAAGCATTATTTATTGGTTTACAATAAAGAAAGTATAAACGTGGGCAGCGCCCCAACTGCCCAAGGCTAAAGCTAATTTAATTAGAATTTTTAGAGTTTCAGAGATTAATTGAAATTTGCCTCATTGACTGATTGAAAATGCTTCCTGCTAGGGAAGGGAAAAGGAAAAATGTGATTTCATTGAGTTTAAGTAGTTTTTTCAGGTTTTTAAGGTCAAGTTTGCAAGTTCCAAATTTTTCATAAATAACATAAAACATAACATAAAAAAACATTCTAAATTTGAGTTTTCAAGTATTTAAAAAAAAAAAAAAAAAAAAAGAATTCTGCTAGTATAAGTGACTGCAAGTCTTGTAAAACTATACGCAGGGTAATACATGCTACATGTAGACACATGACAAGATCTGCTCACGGTAGAGGTCTCTAAATGAGCAGAACTTTGTCTGATTGGACCACATGGGTGGTGGGTCAGACTGGGTTAATCCAGTTTTTGGCTATTGGGTATTGACTGGTTCATAATAGGGCCTATGCAGGAGAAGACCATATTCATGGCCCACTGGGATCTTCTCCCAATAGGATTTCTTTAACTGAAAGCAATATCTGGTTAATACTCCCCTAAGGCCATAGGCTTTGCACCATAAATGTCTTACTTTATAAATGCACGTGTTATTGTATTTTACAAAGGAGAAAAATGGAAACATCAGAAATAATTTTATGAGACACTATATAATTAATTTTACCTCTTCCCAAGCCGCAGATTCCCTATTTATTTCACTACAGCTCCCAGCTCCTCACTGGGATTGCCCCCTACTTGCACTCCATTCAAGACACCTTTGACTCCTTTGTGTCTGTTTTTTACTTATGGTGGCCATACACATTAAGATCTTTTTGTTATTGTAGGACCAAGCTTATCCTGAAACAATTTTAGAAAAGTACAGTTTGTCCAATGGCGAAAACGACTATTTCAATTCGATATTGTCTAGCTGAAGCTAGGAAAACAACGTGCTTGGTCCTGCAAACAATTGGATAATGGGCAAATTTCATTGTTATCCATGAAAATTTAGAAACCTACCTTATCGATTTTCTGACCGACATCAGATGAAAAATCGCTAGAAGTATGATCATTTGGTGCCCATTTGTTGGGCTGCACTGAAATTGGTTGTTAGGGGGAGAAAAATCTTACCGTGTATGGCCAGCATTAGGGCAAAGCATTGGAACTGCAGTGACAGATCTTTAATGCACAATATAAATCCTTTTCTAATGCGTTTTATTTTTTCCTTTTATCTTTATATATATAAAACTTTTAGACAGGATATTGCTGTTCCATAGTTTTATATAAATGGTTCACCGAGAAGCTATTAAAGGAAAGAATTGCCCACTGCACCGTGACTGGGAATAATATTTTACTGGCAGGTATATTTCTCAGAGAAGTTTGGGAAGGGAAGCATTGTGCAACAGAGATGGGGATAGGGGAATATTATGTGCCAGGTGGAACTGACAACCAGCAAAGGATTCACGTTTAAGACGTCAAAATGTAATTGTTTTAAAGCCTGTATATATTAGGGGGAAATAAATCTAATGCTATCAATATCATCTTTTTTTTGGCACAGTTACTCTGCCCTTCATTGTGTGGCATTTTATTCTGTAGAAGGTGACATTTTCAGATGACAATACATTCTATTATGCTGTTTATTTCCCATTGTACTGCATTTCAGAAAAACCTTGAGTTCCCCAGCCTGGCAAGCAGACGGTAGGCGTAAATGGAGAAAGAACTGGTGCCAATGGACATGGATGTTTAATATACCAATTGTTATATGTTGCCGGTGGTGGGTTGCATTTGTCCTTTGATCTCTTCCAGACAAAACACAGCATGTTTGAAAGCTAAATACATTTTGGCTGAGATGCAGGTTGCACTTTACATGGTTCAGAAACAACAGCATAAGAAACAGAGACCCAAAGCATAAGTGGAAAATCCTAATGCAAACACAGCTGTCACTTACAGAGGGACAACTAATTCCTAGGTACTTGGTACTACAAATTTGCAGAAAAATACACCATGGAAATGTCTCTTTAAGTCAGCGTGAAGATTTCATTATGTATATTCTGTAATCTAATAACTGTTAATTTAGTATGCATCTGTTTGTCTTGAGATAATTGAGCAGGCACACTGTTGAAGGCAGCATAATAAACTCCTAAACTGTCACCCATGTTTTCCATTTTCTTCTAGTTTGCAAATTATACACCAATGACTTTGCAGATACGATATTTTACACTGTGCGAATATGGAAAATGGGAATGAGACTGAATTTTAGATTGGCTGAAATCATTGGAAAGCACATTAAGGCTAAAGGCAGATGGGGAGTATTGCAGCCAATTGAGAAACGCCTGAGCCTGCCACTTGCTATTGACTATAAGAACCACCTAAGAGCACCAGTGCTGTCCCAAAGTGCTTTAGTGTGTATTTCCAGTCCTTCAACTTACCAATTAACGAGACAGTCTTATAAGAAAAGCATAGTACTGCTTTTAGCTGTATGTGCAAATACAATGGCACTGTATGAAATGCTGCTTTTGCTGAAACAGATCCCTGGGCTGTAGGGCTGCGAAACTGAGGGAGCTCTTTAAATCCTCATGTGCTTCTGTATCATCTATTTCTGGAAAGAGCATGATTGCTGAGTATGATAATTATAACTGAAGAATGATTATCTCCATCATAATGACTCTTCGAAATGAATCAACAGCCACACAGATAGCTACTTTATATGCCAGTAAATGCTTATTACTTTAGATAGAAATTAAATCCAGGCATCTGTGCAATGCATGCAGCAACTTGATTTAATGAAGGGATTTATCTTTTCCCATATGTCTGTCTTGGAGTGCTGCACGCGACTCTCTGGTACCTGCAATCTGTGTCACCAAAATGTGACTCTGGGAGTGTAGAAATGAAGTCACCCTTTATATTTATATGGAGTTGTACAGCAATCTTGTTTTATCATTTATAGCTTAGGGGTCTGTTTATTGAAGGATAGATAATGACAGAAACAGAGTAATTAATAAGATCTCATAGGAAACCAATGTCAAGTACACAATTTCATATTGTTAGAAAGAAGTGACAGGGTAGAGGAATGTCTGGATTTTCATTCTGTGCTCCAACAGGGCTGGAACAAAGGAGTCGGCAGAGTAAATACATATCTATGGGGTGTGTTAGTCAGGCAAAAGCACGGTGACCCCAGTATCTCCATCACTGTAACAGCTTTGAACACCATTCTGTAGTGCTTTGTGTTTGCTGGATGTTTCATATCTTTTGATAACTGCACTTCAGTGGCCATTTTACTCTGAGGAGAAATATAGTGGTGGCCATGTAACCTACTGAGTCAAATAAAGAAGATGCCAGTGATCTCACTATTCCGTAGTTAGGAATATACCTTCTCTTGCACCAATGTGTCTGTATAATCATGCTGCACACATGGCACAGCCATAAAACCAAAAGTGAAATGCTTTAACCTTAACTTAAGAGATATAAATATACTCTTTGCACTAAAAGGAGTTGTTTACCTTAAAATGAACTTTCACTGTGATGTAAAGAGTAATATTTAAAGACAATTTGTAATTGGTCTTCATTTTTTATTATTTGTGGTTTCTGAATTATTTAGATTTTTGTTCAGCAGCTCTCCATTTCAGCACTTATCTGGTTGCTAGGGTCCAAACCTAGAACGCTATATTTATTCTTCAGAAACCATTACCATACCTGAGTAAACAGCTTTAGAAGCTTTCTCCGTTTGCTTAAGATAGCAGCTGCCATTTTAAGTAGCTTCCTGCCTGCAGCTCTAGCCATTATAGCTGAGATCACACATTCCTAAGGGAGGGGGGAGGGAGTTCTTTGCATTTTCATAGGAGGGAGGAGCAGGAGAGGGGAGAGAGAAGAGAACTGTGCAGACTCTGGCCACAGGAATTAAGGCTGTTTCTGAGAGAGGAAGTCAGACACTGGAACATCATGTTTACAAAAAAAAAGACAAAAAATCCTGTGTTTCTTTTGATAGAGGACTCAGTGCAGCATTACTGTAAATGCTTATGGCTGTATTTACAGAGACCTTTCTGATAAAGCTTAATTAGTTCTTACATTTCCTTCTCCTTTAAAGTGAACTACCCCCACAAGGAATTATGCAAGCCTCCTGTTATAAACACAGCACTGCATTATGGGCAGAGACATGCACACGACCCCTTGCACAGGACAATGCCCCATGCATTCCTTATACCAAGTTATAGCAGGCTTGGAAAACAGAGGACTTAGCTGCAGCAGGCAGCCATTACAGGAGGTATAGCGGGCCCCAAATGACTTCTGAAATACTGCCAGCATGATCTCAGACTTCCATTTGAAATTTCACTTTTTATATATATATTTGCTGTAATTTATCAGGCATTTGCAGATTTACTTTCAGAACCTACAGCTTATCAGCCAATGTCAGCGTACTGGAAAAAACTATTTTTGACAGAAATGATGTCATTAATTTAACGGGAAAAAAAGAGAAGGAAAACCTCAAGCATATGAAGAAAACCATCCATGCACATCAAAATGCTCCCAAATGCAATTCCACAGTTTAAATATAATTACATAAGCTGCTTTCAACTACGCTGGCTATTTCACCTGCAGCTCAGCACACGATAACATTCCCTTCCATCTGTGAAACTTCACTCAGAAATATAATGACTGAAGCTCCTGAAAATGCCTGATGGCATAATATACTCTCTCTCATTAAAATCCCACTCTCTTCCCAGCCCCCGACACTCTCCCGGACTGTACAGCTGATACACAAACACAACTCTCTAAAAACATCATTATAACATTCAGCAGAAGAAACGATGACATTTTGTCCCACTCACCGGTCACCTTTGAAGAAGTATGTCTTCCCAACATCTTCCCACCAAACAGCAGTATCAATGCCATGAGGCGGAATGCCGTGGCCCAAGTGCATCAAATCATAAGGGTACCCAGGCTGAAGGGTTGTATCTTTAAAAATCCAATATTTATTACCTGGAATAATAAGATTAGAAGAAT